>NC_088716.1:52288714-52625797 GCF_963576615.1 Watersipora subatra
GTGTCAAAGTGCAGGCATTCAAATAAGCACTTAATTTGCAATGCTGTGACATGAACCAATTAAATCGTTGTATTATATGTAGCTGGCCTTTATCGTTAAGCTACTCGATGTGTTTTTACGTACAGTCATATGAGCTTCAAATCATTTTAATTTTACCTGATGAATGGTAGCAACCATGAAACTTTAAGTTGTAAAATGTTTTAAAAGTTTTCAGTTCTTAATAAATTCTAATATATCTCAGTGTTTGCCATTTCTCATTTGTTGTCCGTATGCCCAGTTAAAGCGGTAAGTTTTTAGAAACAAAAAATCCACTTTGCGATGGATTTGGACTCGAAACATCTAGTTTGGCAGACCAATGTAATATTCATTACAGTATGCGTCTTACTGGCTATACTAATGAATAATTATGCACATACTTATTACGATGGTTAAAATATGCATCCAAAATATTATTAGTTACTACTAACACGCTTCAAGATCATGATTGCATGAGAAATCAAGACACCTAACGATTACAAGCGCACTGACAAGCACAAGCTGACTTCAGATGGGCAGACACGACTCTTATTATAGTAAAGAATAATACTAGCTTAAGTTACTAGCTTAAGTTACCCAAACCTATTCGGTAATCATTGTATTATCCATGCAACACTGAGCATTCAACTAGTGAATAATAAAATAAAGATTCAGGTAGTAGAAACTAGTAAAGCCTACAACTACCATATAACAACTTCATTGCAGTAATTTAAATATATCGACATTGGATTAGGAGAGGAGTTATTAAAGCAGTGGTCAGCAAATTGATAGGCAGATATGGAGAAAATACAAAACTAAATGTTTGATTCTAATAATATAGCTGATTAGGTAACCTGTAAGACATAACCTTATTGTTGATTACGTGTCCTGTAGTAGTGACTTTATTACTAATTAGGTAACCTGTAGCACCTAACCTTATTACTGATTAGGTAACCTGTAGTACACAACCTTATTACTGATTAGGTAACCTGTAGTACATAACCTTATTACTAATTAGGTAGCCTGTAGTACATAACCTTATTAGTGATTAGGTAACATGCAGTATACAACCTTATTACTGATTAGGTAACTGCAGCACCTAACCTTATTACTAATTAGGTAACCTGTAGTATATAACCTTATTACTGATTAGGTAACCTGTAGTATATAACCTTGTTACATATCAGGTAACCTGTAGTATATAACCTTATTACTGATTAGGTAACCTGTAGTACATAACCTTATTAGTGATTAGGTAATCTGTAGTATATAACCTTATTGCTGAATAGGTAACCTGTAGTACACAACCTTATTACTGATTAGGTAACTTGTAGCACCTAACCTTATTACTAATTAGGTAACCTGTAGTATATAACCTTCTTACTGATTAGGTAACCTGTAGTATATAACCTTGTTACTTATTAGGTAACCTGTAGTATATAACCTTATTACTGATTAGGTAATCTGTATTACATAACCCTATTACTGATTAGGTAATCTATAGCACATAACCTTATTACTGATTAGGTAACCTGTAGTATATAACCTTATTATTGATTAGGTAATCTGTAGTATATAACCTTATTACTGAGTAGCTGCATTATCCGTGTTCGGGAACAGATTTACGTGAAGCAATAGTTTTATTGAGAGTTGTCTTTCATACTGTAAAACAACTCCAAATATGCAATCGACTGAAAGTTTTGTGCTGATCTGACTGCATACACATAATTATGCAGTCGTACATGTCAATGATGTTGGAGAGACCAATGGAAATATGCAATGTGTTCTACAGCTAGTCTACAATGCATCAGTCTCGAACCACTCAAATCGGAGTTGTCCTAATTTTGTACACAACTGATAATGAAATTGACATTGCTAGGCAAACTGAAGCTCTTCAAACTGGCAGTATTGCAAGTTTTACATATTTATTTTAAGAAATTCTAGCAAATATTTTGCTTTTGCACTGCTAAGCTATCGCCAGCATTTATTGAAATGAGACTTCTACATGTTTAAAACACTAATCATGACTCACCAGTTCTTCGTCTATAGCCTGTGTTTTGACATGGTATATACAAACTGTGCAGCAGTACTGTGGTTGTGTTGATATAATTTATTATCAACAAAATCTACTATATAAACTACATATATGGCCTCTCGCCTTTTCAACGTAAGGCATTACATTTGGAGTACTTTCGGACATTCGTCCCATAGAAAAATTTGGCCCTATACTGTGTTGCAGGACTGTAGTCAAATGTGAAGTTTTCTGCCCATACACGGCGCCTGGTAGCAGCTGCTGTAGTTAGTGCATCTTGCTGTTGTCGCCATTTCATCTTCTCTGAAAATTCAGCTCACCGAACAGCTGTTGTAGCTAGTGCATCATGTTCTTGTCGCGGCTGCATTTGCTCGGGGGTTTCTGCACGTCTGGCTGCTGTAGCAGCTGCTCTGAGCCGTTTGAGTCGCTGCTGGGTCGGCTCAGCAGTCTCTGCACTTCTAGCAGCTGCAGCATATATTCTGGCCTGCTCTCGATGTACCTGTGTTTGTTCAGTGGTTTCTGCTTTTTTAGCAGCTGCCATTCTGTTTTGTTGTAGGTGTAGCTGTGTTTGCTCTGCAGTTTCTGCACTTCTAGCAGCTGCAGTAGCAGTTCCGCTTTGTTGTAGGCGTAGCTGTGTTTGCTCTGTAGTTTCTGGTCGTCTAGCTGCTGCTTTGCGAAGTCGGTCTTTTTCTCTAATGGAATCAATCTGTTCTTGCCTTTGGGCAGTAGGCTTTTTGGAAGGCATTGTACAGCTTCAAGCGTTTCTAAAAGTGAATGAGATGGTGTGCTTTTTTGTAATATATGCTGTTTGTTTTCTTCTGACCTTCGCCTATCGCAACGCTCGGAGTGCCCATGCAAGTGCTGTAGTAGCTGCAGTTCTGTAGTACTTTTAGCTAGAAAAAAAGTAAAAGTAAGTCAGCTGCAGAAGGAAAATAACATGCTTACTATCATAAACGGTTGCAAATCCAACGTTTTAAGTAGTGGAGGTGTGGCAATTCATAGACAATAGGACATTGCATAAGAAGTACTAACATTTTCGATGTAGAAATTTAGTAGGTAAAACACACGCAGTAGCATACTCTTGCAAGTTCTGTAGTAGCTGTAGTTCTGTAGTACTCATAGCTGGAAAAAAGTAAAAGTAACTCAGCTGCGGAAGGAAATGTACATGTTTACTATCACAAACAGTGGAAAATCCAATGTTTTCAACCCTTTCACTGAAGCAGACTAATTCATGCATTTTCTATGGTCGACCGCTGTACTCATTTTTGCGATTTTCCCAACAATTGCTAGTAACTGAATTTTATTACCATTGATAACATAACCAACGATCTTTAAGACTTGTATGGAGTGACAGTGTTGTCCAGAGATTTCTCTATAAATTTAGCCTAAAATTTAATTTTAAATCTTTGTTTGAGAAGTTCTAACTTAAAAACAACCATTTTTTGTGTAAGTTTTAAAAACGCTACCAAGTTAGAAAACAATTACCTGTGTTGATGACAGTATAGTCAATTCAGATTTAGATTTTTGTGATTACATAGATAATTAAAATAGCAATAGCAACCCTGGCTCTGATGATGGTGAAAGTAATGGTTTTGTAAGAATAAGGAACATTGTAGAGGATGGTTTTAGCTTTGTAGCCTCACATCGCTTTAGTATGTGAGGCTATACACAAAGTATAGATAAAATGAATTTTTTGTATAGCAGAGTTTGTATGTATGTATTTATTTTCATTATTTTAATATACAAGATATAAAAGATGAGAAATTTGTAGAAAATGAGGGTCCATATGTGCAATAGCAGAGCTAATCATGGCGCTGAACCCAAGTCAGCAGACAAAGCAGCTAAAAGTCAATAGACCTAAGCTATCCCAGTAATTCAAGCAGATGTTGTTTTAAAGTTACTTTAAATTTGTGAGCATTGGCAATCAAGCGTAGACTGCCAGGCAATAGGTTCCAAGCCCGTGCCATCTGATAGGAGACCTGTCTATGTCCACACGTAGTAGAAGAAGACGGGAGTGGAAGAGATAGTAATGAATGTCTAGTAGGGTAAGTTGGATGTGATGAAGGACGGTTGTAGAATTTATTATGTGCTAGAATACAAATGCATTAAGTATAAAGTTGATGAATAGGTAAAATGTTACTAAGTTTAAACAGTGAAGCAGAAGAATATGTGGGAGGTTTATGATAAATGATTCTAAGTAATCATCTTTTCTGTATGCTAAGTATTTTATTTAGGTATGTAACAGGTGCATTTGTTAACATGTTGGCAAAATCTAGGATATAACCAAAACAAACGTTCTAGATGGAGTTTGAAATTGAAAAGATATTGTATACATATTAAGCAATACCGGCAAAATGGCTGGCAGTAGGCCGATAACCAAATTTGTACATGGACGCAAGTGAAAGGGTTATGTATTGGAAGTGTGGCAATTCATAGCAATACAACATTGAATAAGATGTACTAACCTTTTCGATGTAGAAATTTAGTAGGTAAAACGCAGTAGCAGTACCCGTGGAAGTTCTGTATTAGCTGTAGTTCTGTAGTACTCGTAGCTGGAAAAAAAGTAAAAGTAACTCAGCGGCAGAAGGAAATGGACATGTTTACTATCGCAAACAGTGGAAAATCTAATGTTTTCAACCCTTTCACCGAAGTAGACTCATTTTTGCGCTTTCTATGGTCGACCGCAGTAGACACATTTATGCGACTTTTCCAGCAATTGCTAGTAACTGAATTTTATTATTCGTTGATAACATAACCACCGATTTTTAAAAACTTTTTGGTAGTGACAGTGTTGTCCTAAGATTTCTCAATAAAATTTGCCTAAAGTTTAATTTTAAATCTTTGTTTGAGGATTTCCAACGTAAAAACGAAGATTTTTTGTGCAAGTTCAATACATGCGTCCGACGAGTTAGAAAACAAATAACTACTTATGTTGATGACATTATAACCAATTCAGATTTTTGTGATTACGCAGATAATTGAAAAAGCAATAGCATCACTGACTCTGATGGTGGTGGAAGTAATGGTTTTGTAAGAATAAGGAACAATGTAGAGGATCGTTTTAGCTTTGTAGCTTCACATCGCTTTATGAATGCACAAAGTATAGATACAACAAATTTTTTGCATAGCGGTGCTTGCTAGCATGTTGTCAAAATGAAATATATAACCAAAACAAACGTTCTAAATGGAGTTTGAAAATGAAAAAAAAATTGTATACATATGAAGCAATATTGGCAAAATGGCTGGCAGTAGGCCGATAGCTAAAATTGTACACGGACGCAAGTGAAAGGGTTATGTATTGGAAGTGTGGCAATTCATAGACAATACAACCTTGAATAAGAAGTACTTACCTTTTTGATGTGGAAATCTAGTAGGTGAGAACCACGTTTTTTCCAGTGACCGCAAGAAACAAACGTTTACGTGACCTTCTCGGTACACGTTGGCAGTAAATATTAATTGCATGTAAATTACTACTCATTAAATTATTTAATTTAATGAGTAGTACATTTGTATAGCTGTATAGGCGCCTTTGTATAAGCCGCAGAACTCCGGACGGTGTTTTTTAACACGGCAGCAACTTTGCTGTTTAAAACGGAGTAGTGTCGTTGGGCACCGTAAAGAGGCTCGCTAACCAGAGATCACGTGATTTTTGTGTAAAAACGATGAATAGGTTGTGTAATAATAGAGGCGAACTAACCGGAGATTCCCGTTAATGCACCCTAGATACCTAGTCGCAGCTAGTAGTCCGAAAAGCATGGTAATAAGGCAAACACACACATACACACACACAACGGTTGCTGTTTATATAGTAGATTAGGTAACTTGTAGTAGCTAATTTCAATCATATAAGTTTATAATTGCAATGAGTTTCAATACTTCAAGGTCATCAACACTGTTAACTGAGCACATGTCTATTCATATCATCAACATGTACTTCTGCCTTGGTGGAACCAAAGGTGAATTTACATAACAAGATAAGAAGCCTCTGCAATTGAAGTATGAACTGAAGTATTGTTGTAGAAAAAATAATACATATTTATTATAACGTTCGTCGCATCTTTCATACCATATTATCATTTAAATAAAAACAAGCACTTCAAAATAGAATGCTGCATGACACCCTAAATCAACTCAACCGGAAAATACGGTGAAAGTTAAGACATTGGATGAAGTGAACCGACAAGTTTCCATAAAATTGGTCAGGTTTGTTGGCACAGGCCTACCTCAAAGTTCTATATAGAGTGGAAGATTTCTTACCATGGTTACTACATCTGAGGGAGAAGTTTTGGTAAACAATGCACACACGCGCAGGTATTCATCGCTGCTGTTGTCTAAGGGTATCTTTAGGGCATTAGAACTTAGATTCCAACTCATTGGCAGATCATATACATGTACATATCTTTGAGAGAACGCTGTAATATACACTGCGCTGTAATGTCAAGCTTCCAGTAAAAAAACTAGTTCAAATGATACACTATAGTAATTATATTGATATTTGTTTTTGTTGTGCTTTTTTACCTGCTAACAGCTTGTCATTTATAATGTCTGTCATCTCGTGTACTTGAGCGATGACTCCCTGAAGTTGTATTGCGTTACGAGTTGTATCTATTGATAAAACAAGATTTTTGTCTTGGGCCAGCTTTACAAGCTTGTCGACCTGTCAAAAACATCAATAACTTATTTGGATGATGTTCATTAACCAGTAGAAAGAATTCAAAAATATTTTTGCAATTTTTGTAGACCAACTTTCAAGTAACACAGAAGTCACAACATATTGAATAGAAATACAGTATAATTGTCTATCACATACCTCTGCTTGTCGGAGCATAGGTATTGCCTTCCTTAATGCCGATTTTGACCAATCAGCTTCTCTTATCATTGAAGATGAAACATTTAAATATTGGGATCCGGCAGCCATCACGTTGCTAATAGACATGCCAAACAACTTGACTATTAGTGGTTCTGTTTCTGTTGATCTCAGAATGCATTTTATTTTAATCAGAAGTCCATCTAGCATCTACAAAAAAGAATAATCATGTATATCACCAATAGTAATATAGCATTACCTATAGAACAGCCAATAGTAATACACAATTATGTATAGAACAACTAATAGTAATATAGAATTACTTATAGAACAGGTAATAATAATATAGAATTACTTATAGAACAGCCAATAGTAATACAGAAGAACGACCAATAGTAATACAGAATTACTTATAGAACAACCAATAGTAATACAGAATTACTTATAGAACAGCCAATAGTAATACATAATTACTTATAGAACAGCCAATAGTATTATAGAATTACTTATAGAACAGCCAATAGTAATACACAATTATGTATAGAACAACCAATAGTAATACACAATTATTTATAGAACAACTAATAGTAATATAGAATTACTTATGGAACAACTAGTAGTAATACTGAATTACTTATAGAACAGCCAATAGTAATACAGAATTACTTATAGAACAACCAATGTAATATAGAATTACTTATAGAACAGCCAATAGTAATACACAATTATGTATAGAACAACCAATAGTAATATAGAATTACTTATAGAACAGCTAATAGTAATATAGAATTACTTATAGAACAGCCAATACTAATACAGAAATACTTATAGAACAACCAATAGTAATACAGAATTACTTATAGAACAACAAATAGTAATATAGAATTACTTATAAAACAACCAATAGTAATGCAGAATTACAGATAGAACAACCAATAGTAATACAGAATTACTTATAGAACAACCAATAGTAATATAGAATTAGTTATAGAACAGCCAATAGCAATACACAATTATTTATAGAACAACTAATATTAATATAGAATTACTTATAGAACAACTAATAGTAATACTGAATTACTTATAGAACAGCCAATAGTAATACAGAATTACTTATAGAACAACCGATGTAATATAGAATTACTTATAGAACAGCCAATAGTAATACACAATTATGTATAGAACAACCAATAGTAATATAGAATTACTTATAGAACAGCTAATAGTAATATAGAATTACTTATAGAACAGCCAATACTAATACAGAAATACTTATAGAACAACCAATAGTAATACAGAATTACTTATAGAACAACAAATAGTAATATAGAATTACTTATAGAACAACCAATAGTAATGCAGAATTACAGATAGAACAACCAATAGTAATACACAATGACTTATAGAACAACTAATAGTAATATAGAATTACTTACAGAACAACCAATAGTAATACAGAATTACTTATAGAACAACCAATAGTAATACAGAATTACTTATAGAACAGCCAATAGTAATACAGAATTACTTATAGAACAACCAATAGTAATATAGAATTACTTATAGAACAGCTAATAGTAATATAGAGTTACTTATAGAACAGCCAATAGTAATACAGATTTACTTATATAACAGTCAATAGTAATACACAATGGCTTATAGAACAGCCAATGTCAATATAGAATTACTTATAGAACAACCAATAGTAATACTGAACTACTTATAGAACAACCAATAGTAATGCAGAATTACAGATAGAACAACCAAAAGTAATACAGAATTACTTATAGAACAGCCAATAGTAATACAGATTTACTTATATAACAGTCAATAGTAATACACAATGGCTTATAGAACAGCCAATGTCAATATAGAATTACTTATAGAACAACCAATAGTAATACTGAACTACTTATAGAACAACCAATAGTAATGCAGAATTACAGATAGAACAACCAATAGTAATACAGAATTACTTATAGAACAACCAATAGTAATATAGAATTACTTATAGAACAGCTAATAGTAATATAGAATTACTTATAGAACAGCCAATAGTAATACAGATTTACTTATATAACAGTCAATAGTAATACACAATGGCTTATAGAACAGCCAATGTCAATATAGAATTACTTATAGAACAACCAATAGTAATGCAGAATTACAGATAGAACAACCAAAAGTAATACAGAATTACTTATAGGACAACCAATAGTCATACAGAATTACTTATAGAACAACCAATAGTAATATAGAATTACTTATAGAACAACCAATAGTAATACAGAATTACTAATAGAACAGCCGATAGTAATACAGAATTACTTATAGAACAACCAATAGTAATACAGAATGACTTATAGAGCAGCAAATACTAATTGGTAATACAGAATTAAAGAACAGCGATTAGTAATATAAAATCTTTATAAAAACATTCATATTTCTATGAAATGTTCATATTTAGTGTTTACAGAATGCATGAAAATCAAAGAAAAAAAGTATATTTACTGTTAGAATGCTGGTGTACTTTGATGGTGCTTGGATAGTAATCTTTCGAATCTTGCATTTCGTTTTTTTAAACAGAAACTCTAAAATGGTGCCCAAAATGACTTCTGCAATAACAGCTGCCAAAGGTTGATTACTTATTTCTGCTCCTTGAAGATGTACCACTATCGTATGAAGTTTTGACACTGCCGTCAGCGCTGCCTCTAGTGATTCACACAACTTCTGCAACAATAGACAACTGTATGTGAGCAGTCCTTCGCGGATCCAGTATGATGTCTGCTTAGCTTACAGCAAGCAGAGACTGTGCATGTTTACACTGTTGTACAAACAATGGCTCTGTTTGCTTGGCTGAATGTGTCTGAGTCTAATGAAAAAGGAACCTCAGCGGTTAGAGATATGCCCAGCTGCAGAAAGAAATTTAAGGTCAGATGTCATTCCTGTCACCAACAGTGCTTTTTGAGAGTTGAACCCAAACCGGTTGTTTGCTGGTCAGGGGTTCTAGACCACGAGGCCATGACAACAGTATAACTGTAGGCGTATACTCACAATAATACTCACAGTAGGTGGAATGCATAACAGTGATTTTATGTAAATGATTATGAACTAAACCAAGCTATGTCACATCTCACAAGATACTATGTCTTGCGGTGTTGCTACACCCTCACTAGCTGTATGATTCTCAACTACAAAATCAACAGGGCATTAAAACATTTTAATATTATTCAGCCTGTGTTCTACATGACAGATAATAATAAAATGCTGCAAAAAAAGAATACACACAGAACTTGTCAAGTAATTAACCTCACAATATCCAGAATGAAAATTGACTGGGATGTTCAATATTTTATTTTAGTTTACATCCACTTACACCTATAATTTATAATATAGAACAAATATTGTGCTTTTATATTATATAAAACATAATATATTATATAGAGTGATATATTATATTACATTATAACATTATTACTCTACCTATTATGATGTTTCTATCTTGATAGTTCTGGTATGCAAAGCAAATTACTTTGAATTTGGAGGAATTCAATTAAAATTGCCCTCAGGTCATCTAACTTGTAACCTAGTAATTAAATAGTCATCAACTTTGGTACCATTGCGGAGCCGAAAGATTATTCTTTCTGGCCTTAGTAAAGGTTTCCACTTAAATGTGTAAATATGGTAGAACAACTCTACAAAACTCTTGTTACATATGTGTCACACAGGATACTGTGGAGATTGCATCATGAATTTCTGTTTACAAATTTGAGGATGAATAAAAATTCCGCATAGATGAAACAAACACAGAAGACCTTGTTTCACACAATCTTTTTCTAATATTCAATAGGTTAAAAAAGACCAACAATTCTAATCATTTTTTCACAACTTCACTCTTTAAATATCATATAGACAACGTAAGGTATCTTCTGGAACCTTTAGCACTTTGACTAATAGAAACCTTTGGTAAAGAAAGTGAATCAACTTTTGTCCCATTGTCATTTTAGCAGCAAACCGTATGATACCACCATATCACTAGCAAATACAGTTTGTCATAACCTCCGATAATCTGATTAATAGTTAATGGAATTGCATCAACACAAAGAAAGCGAAATACAAGCCATTATAAAGATATAAAACTTGTTATTAAATGAGCAAAGTGACAAGTAAATTAATTAGGTAGAAGTGTACATAATTAGACTTGAATGCAGGTTGAATTAAAGTCAAGTTTTGAAAAAAATTAATTAGTGCAAAGAGAGAACAACTCACGTGAGTATTACTGCTGTCCGTATCCAGTACTGTCAGCTGTATAACACCATCCATAGGATCTCTAAACCTTTCATTGACAAGCTACAATATTATAATAGTATGAGGTGCTTTCTTTTTACATAGAGATCAACATACAATAGAATGAGCCATAGACGTCAACATACAATAGAATGAGCCATAGACATCAACCTACAAAGAAACCTACAATAGAGTTTTTTAGCCCAAAAAAACCTTGAAAAGAGATTCCTGTAATGCTTGTTTGACAGGCAGGCTAAAACACATCTAATTACCACGTAATGATATTATGGTTTTTCATTAATAGCTTTATTTGTCAATTTTAATTTCAATGTTGATGGTTAGTTTTTTAAAGGTGATGAGCCATCTCAAGAAAAAAAGGCAATGTAATATGGCAGCGCCTTGCCTCTTATAGATTTACAGCTTGTATGTAATCAAGTCTCTCAGCAAACAGTCATAAAAATCAGTCAACCTATTCGCATCACTGATTTATAATAAGTAGTTTCTTTACTTATAGAACAACCAATAGTAATACACAATGACTTATAAAACAACCAATAGTAATAAAGAAATAGAAATGGCATGCTTCTGTCATGTGGTGACAATGCTTGGTAGTGATCTCTAGTAGAGAAACACACCACCAGGACTAGGTTTTTATAAGCTACCTTGGTTGGTCCTAACACTTATCAATGGCTTCTTCTGGAACTGTTAGATTAACATTAACCTGTCAGATTAACCTGAAGGGATACAATTTTGCAACACGTCTAGTCTGACAGAGCCAGGTAACCATTTCACTTGTCCAATGTGCGAAGGACAGAGGTGGATCTTTAACGTGCCCACATTGTCAGTGTGGTACACGGGGCCTCCAAGTTAAGGTCTAGATCCGAAAGACCCAGCAATTTAGGGTTGAAAGCTTGCTGAGAGCTTTTTTGTCAGATTGGCATCAAGCAGGGCTCGAACCACCAACCCCATGGTTAACAGTCAAAGATGATACCACTGAACCAGCCTGACACCCTTACCAATAGTAATACACAATGACTTATAGAAAAGCCAATAGTAATACATAATGGCTTATAAAACAATCAATAGTAATACACAATTACTTATAGAACAACCATTAGTAATACACAATGGCTTATAGAACAGCCAATAGTAGTACACAATGACTTATAGAACAGCCAATAGTAATACACAATGACTTATAGAACAGCCAATAGTAATACACAATGACTTATAGAACAGCCAATAGTAATACACAATGACTTATAGAACAGCCAATAGTAATACACAATGACTTATAGAACAGCCAATAGTAATACACAATGACTTATAAAACAGCCAATAATAATACACAATGAGTTATAGAGCAACCATTAGTAATACAGAATTACTTATAAAACAGCCAATAGTAATACACAATGGCTTATACAACAGCCAATAGTAATACACAATGACTTATAGAACAGCCAATAGTAATACACAATGACTTATAGAACAGCCAGTAGTAATATAGAATTACTTATAGAACAACCAATAGTAATATAGAATTCCTTATAGAACAACCAATAGTAATACACAATGACTTACAGAACAGCCAATAGTAATACACAATGACTTATAGAACAGCCAATAGTAATACACAGTGACTTATAGAACAGCCAATAGTGACACACAATGACTTATAGAACAGCCAATAGTAACACACAATTACTTATAGAACAGCCAATAGTAATACACAATGACTTATAGAACAACCAATAGTAATACACAATAACTTATAGAACAACCAATAGTAATACACAATGGCTTATAGAACAGCCAATAGTAATATAGAATTACTTATAGAACAGCCAATAGTAATACACAATGACTTATAGAACAACCAATAGTAATACATAATGGCTTATAGAACAGCCAATAGTAATACAGAATTACTTATAGAACAACCAATAGTAATACACAATGATTTATAGAACAGCCAATAGTAACACATAATGGCTTATAGAACAGCCAATAGTAATACAGAATTACTTATAGAACAACCATTAGTAATACAGAATTACTTATAGAACAGCCAATAGTACTACGTAATTATTGTTCAGTATTTCCAAAAGTATTTTTTAAAATAGCAAAACAAAATACGTTGAAATGAAGTGTTCCTATGACAGCGCTAACAAATGTAAGATGGACAACTGCTGAAAGCCTGAAAAACAAACTTCATCTGCAATTGGCCAATTAATTGCCACTGATTTTGTCAATCCAAGCTTGATGGATTTCTCATGATTATTATTATACTATAACATCATATAAAAGTAAAATATTAGTAAATATTATAGTACTTTTTTATAGATTAAAATATGTAAAAAATTAGTATAATAAAAACATATTTAAATTGCAATAAAACTAAAACAAGTTAGCAAACATTCCTTACCTCATCTGGTAAGGTTGTGTCCACTTTCAAGATGTTGATAACTGATTGATATTGAAAGAGAAAAGGTAAATTTTCAAACAACCATCCGGTAGCTGTGCTGATTCTCCTTTTTCTCGCACCTATAAGTGCTGTCACACTTATCGTTGTGTCAGCAGAAATTATTTGAGCAACGGTATGATGAAGCCTGCTGATGTCATCTAGCTTCTGCAGTCCATAGCTCGTCGTCATCCAGCCAGATACACACGGATGGTGAACGACGAGTCGTTGGTTAACCATTTTGGACCAAACTTTATGACAACATTCGACCATTTGAACAGTCGATGGCACTGATGAGGTGGTCAGCACATGCACCGTATCATATATTAAGATCTGTGACTGATGCAGTATTGAAGCTTTCAATACATCCATATTTCTCTGTAGGACTTCGGACTGCATCTTGGATAAGACAACTCCATGGAACATGGTAGAGCCGCCATGGATTTGAAAAAGACTTGATAAAATAGTTCTTATGTAATTTTCGTAATTCCCTCTAAAAAAAGCGAATTGTATTCTACATAATTCACTATTGTATAAGATCGCCACTGTTTTCTCTCCACCAATAACGTTGTAGACTAATTCTCTGAATTGATCCTGTGCAGCCAATTGCTGGTGAAGCGGTGACAAAATCTCGTCAGCTGGATAAGAAAACTGACTAATAGAGTTATCAAACACTTCGTAAGTTTTCTGAACATTTTCCTTCGTGTTGCTACAAACATGGAGTTGGCCGAGCCTGACAGACCAACCAGCTATCACATTGTCCTTTAGTAACAACTGTTTGATGATACCATTATCTGCTTTGCCGAGACATTCGAGAAACACATCGGTATAGTTCCTACTTCCTGTCGCCAACAGCTTGAATGCGACATGAAACTTTTCAAGTACTTTCCTCGCCAAGTAGGGAGTTACAGTTTCAATTTCAACTGATGACGATTTCTTGCAAACAGAAACAGACAAAATATTGATGCAATCAGCGTGATGCCTCAGCGGAATATCACTGTTGATCAGGTAGTACATAAGTTCTTCGTTTAGTTTCAGATATAGAAGTCCTGTCATCTTGTTTCCAAAATTATTTCCTTAACAGTTGATTGTTTTAGAAAGATGGTAAAAATACTTGTATCTACAAAAAATTTAAAAATTATTTTTGCAACAGCTTCAAGGCTTTTAAAAACGCAAATACCACTTGCTTAAGCTTTGTCCAAGCATTTGAGAAAAGCTTGACGAAAAACGCAAAAGGATAGTTTTACAAACATTTATTTTTATTTCTTCTGCAAACAACATCAATAAAATATGTCTCACCAATAAAATATGTCTCACCAATAAAATATGTCTCACCAATAAAATATGTCTCACAGGTAAAGCTGTTAAACTTTAGTATTCAGCTGTCATCCAAGTTTTGAGCAGTTCAGTAAGACTAGCAGCTGGTTCAGGTGCATTTGAACTACTGAATAAGAAAACAACAAGCAGGGCATAACAACAATATGAAAAGTAATAATAGAACTAAAGTACATGGTTTGGTTAAACCAAGTGTTAATATGTAGTGCAGTTACCAGCAAGGGCATACAACATCAGCTAATTATAACCAGTAGGATAACCTACACATTTCAACAAAAGATGCATCAGTGACAGTCTTTGTCAATGAGGAAGTTATGTAAACACAGACCCCTGTAATCTTTAGGTCAATGAAAAGCTCAGAATTTGTTAATAACATCGAAATTATGTTTACAACAACTTTGGTATAATTTTTAATTTTAATTCAGATCTAAATACAGTGAAAGCTTGCGTTACCACAGCAGAAATGCTGAAAGAGTTTTTCAATCTCTCAGGACAGACTTCTACAACTACTGCACGATACTAGTGTTCTGAACCCTTGGTTCAACTAGCCAACCCGATACTGACAAATGACTTCTCTTTAACATATCATGACTTTCATTCAGCCTTGAATCAGTCTATCAGAGTAAACTGCTAAAAGAAATATCCTACAAATTTATCTTTATCAAAAAACTAAATGAGTAAATTAATTTATAACAATTATTTACAGCTACTAATGAAAAATAGTGCTAAGGTGCTTGACAGTGAACATTTCACATCATAAGTTTCAGGTACACAGGCTAGCTTTTTTAGAATGAATAGAAAGCTGAAGATGTATGTGACGGGTAAGGTAGGTGTCTTTCCTTTCAGCAATTGAACCTAATGTATAGAACTTTTTCATACAAACGCATTCAAGCATAGAGGCTTGAATACACAAGCACTCATTCAATGAAAATGCTTTGCGCAATACGAGTATGAAAAGCTCATTGTGTTGACCTAGCTCCAACTCTGTACCGGCATGTCTAATGACTTATATTGCACTACTTACCAATGATTTGATGAAATATTTATCATGTGAATCTGCCTACTCCCACATCATCCCTCGTGCCCCTCTGAACTGATAACAAACCTTGCAAACCTGACCCTCACCAGCTATAAGCAATTACATATATTCTACCTTACAGTTATAACAGATAATTGATTTAACCAACTAAATGAGTTGTAATCAATTGAACTACCTGTAATATCCAGACAGTTCTCTAGTAAAATGGTTCACCTCGCTAATGCATTATAAGATCGCTTGCAACCTCCAAACCTTTTTTAAAGCTCAACAAAAAGCTTACATATTTGTAGCTTGTCCTAAGCATTTAGCTGTGTAGAGATTACTAAGTACCTCGATTTCATTTTTAGTAGTTATTATCTTTAAAATAAACATGTACAAAATTTTTAGTCAATTCTATTAGAAAGGATCGGTATGTTTCTATTATTTGTGAATATTTTATGTTTGAGGTGATCTGACTGCGAAAATGTTTCATGATTAAAATTGATAGAACTTGATTGTGATTACAACGCTCAGATCAAGTGAAAGTCGGATTATGACATCTACATGTATAGTTGCAAATAAACTGACAGAATAGAGACCCGTAACGCTCCAACTTGAACGCACCAGCCGATATCAACTGTTACAACAATAACTGGTGATATCATTTTGCTCGTATTTTCCTTGTTGAACGTTTTAATCACAATAAAGTTTGATTGATTTTAATCTTGAAGCATCTTGGCAGTCAGATCACCTCAAACATCAAAAACAATCACAAATGTTAGGAAAATACTGATACTTTCTGATAAAATCTACTAAAGTTTTGCATAAGTTCATCTTTGAAAATGCTGAAGACTGATTCAGTCTGCTGATACACTGATAACTGTACACTGATAACTGTACACTGATAACTGTACACTGATAACTGTACACTGATAACTGTACACTGATAACTGTACACTGATAACTGTGCACTGATAACTGTACACTGATAACTGTACACTGATAACTGTACACTGACAACTGTACACTGATAACTGTACACTGATAACTGTGCACTGATAACTGTACACTGATAACTGTACACTGATAACTGTACACTGATAACTGTACACTGACAACTGTACACTGATAACTGTACACTGATAACTGTGCACTGATAACTGTACACTGATAACTGTACACTGATAACTGTACACTGATAACTGTACACTGATAACTGTACACTGATAACTGTACACTGACAACTGTACACTGATAACTGTACACTGATAACTGTACACTGATAACTGTACACTGATAACTGTACACTGATAACTGTGCACTGATAACTGTGCACTGATAACTGTACACTGATAACTGTACACTGATAACTGTACACTGACAACTGTACACTGATAACTGTACACTGATAACTGTGCACTGATAACTGTACACTGATAACTGTGCACTGATAACTGTACACTGATAACTGTACACTGACAACTGTACACTGATAACTGTACACTGATAACTGTACACTGACAACTGTACACTGATAACTGTGCACTGATAACTGTAAACTGATAACTGTACGCTGATAACTGTACACTGATAACTGTACACTGATAACTGTACACTGATAACTGTGCACTGATAACTGTACACTGATAACTGTACACTGATAACTGTACACTGACAACTGTACACTGATAACTGTACACTGATAACTGTGCACTGATAACTGTACACTGATAACTGTACACTGATAACTGTACACTGACAACTGTACACTGATAACTGTACACTGATAACTGTGCACTGATAACTGTACACTGATAACTGTACACTGATAACTGTACACTGATAACTGTACACTGATAACTGTACACTGATAACTGTGCACTGATAACTGTGCACTGATAACTGTACACTGATAACTGTACACTGATAACTGTACACTGACAACTGTACACTGATAACTGTACACTGATAACTGTGCACTGATAACTGTACACTGATAACTGTGCACTGATAACTGTACACTGATAACTGTACACTGACAACTGTACACTGATAACTGTACACTGATAACTGTACACTGACAACTGTACACTGATAACTGTACACTGATAACTGTACACTGATAACTGTGCACTGATAACTGTACACTGATAACTGTACACTGATAACTGTACACTGACAACTGTACACTGATAACTGTACACTGATAACTGTGCACTGATAACTGTACACTGATAACTGTACACTGATAACTGTA
This sequence comes from Watersipora subatra, assembly GCF_963576615.1. NCBI lineage: Eukaryota > Metazoa > Bryozoa > Gymnolaemata > Cheilostomatida > Watersiporidae > Watersipora > Watersipora subatra. The sequence continues at coordinate 52,306,930 of NC_088716.1, forward strand.
CACTGACAACTGTACACTGATAACTGTACACTGATAACTGTACACTGACAACTGTACACTGATAACTGTACACTGATAACTGTGCACTGATAACTGTACACTGATAACTGTACACTGACAACTGTACACTGATAACTGTACACTAATAACTGTACACTGACAACTGTACACTGATAACTGTAAACTGATAACTGTACGCTGATAACTGTACACTGATAACTGTACACTGATAACTGTACACTGATAACTGTACACTGATAACTGTACACTGATAACTGTACACTGATAACTGTACACTGACAACTGTACACTGATAACTGTACACTGATAACTGTGCACTGATAACTGTACACTGATAACTGTACACTGATAACTGTACACTGACAACTGTACACTGATAACTGTACACTGATAACTGTGCACTGATAACTGTACACTGATAACTGTGCACTGATAACTGTACACTGATAACTGTACACTGATAACTGTACACTGACAACTGTACACTGATAACTGTACACTGATAACTGTACACTAATAACTGTACACTGACAACTGTACACTGATAACTGTAAACTGATAACTGTACGCTGATAACTGTACACTGATAACTGTACACTGATAACTGTACACTGATAACTGTGCACTGATAACTGTACACTGATAACTGTACACTGATAACTGTGCACTGATAACTGTACACTGATAACTGTACACTGATAACTGTACACTGACAACTGTACACTGATAACTGTACACTGATAACTGTGCACTGATAACTGTACACTGATAACTGTACACTGATAACTGTACACTGATAACTGTACACTGATAACTGTACACTGATAACTGTGCACTGATAACTGTGCACTGATAACTGTACACTGATAACTGTACACTGATAACTGTACACTGACAACTGTACACTGATAACTGTACACTGATAACTGTGCACTGATAACTGTACACTGATAACTGTGCACTGATAACTGTACACTGATAACTGTACACTGACAACTGTACACTGATAACTGTACACTGATAACTGTACACTGACAACTGTACACTGATAACTGTACACTGATAACTGTACACTGATAACTGTGCACTGATAACTGTACACTGATAACTGTACACTGATAACTGTACACTGACAACTGTACACTGATAACTGTACACTGATAACTGTGCACTGATAACTGTACACTGATAACTGTACACTGATAACTGTACACTGACAACTGTACACTGATAACTGTACACTGATAACTGTGCACTGATAACTGTACACTGATAACTGTGCACTGATAACTGTACACTGATAACTGTACACTGATAACTGTACACTGACAACTGTACACTGATAACTGTACACTGATAACTGTGCACTGATAACTGTACACTGATAACTGTACACTGACAACTGTACACTGATAACTGTACACTGATAACTGTGCACTGATAACTGTACACTGATAACTGTACACTGATAACTGTACACTGACAACTGTACACTGATAACTGTACACTGATAACTGTGCACTGATAACTGTACACTGATAACTGTGCACTGATAACTGTACACTGATAACTGTACACTGATAACTGTGCACTGATAACTGTACACTGATAACTGTACACTGATAACTGTACACTGACAACTGTACACTGATAACTGTACACTGATAACTGTGCACTGATAACTGTACACTGATAACTGTACACTGATAACTGTACACTGACAACTGTACACTGATAACTGTACACTGATAACTGTGCACTGATAACTGTACACTGATAACTGTACACTGATAACTGTACACTGACAACTGTACACTGATAACTGTACACTGATAACTGTGCACTGATAACTGTACACTGATAACTGTGCACTGATAACTGTACACTGATAACTGTACACTGATAACTGTACACTGACAACTGTACACTGATAACTGTACACTGATAACTGTGCACTGATAACTGTACACTGATAACTGTACACTGACAACTGTGCACTGATAACTGTACACTGATAACTGTACACTGACAACTGTACACTGATAACTGTACACTGATAACTGTACACTGACAACTGTACACTGATAACTGTACACTGATAACTGTGCACTGATAACTGTACACTGATAACTGTACACTGACAACTGTACACTGATAACTGTACACTAATAACTGTACACTGACAACTGTACACTGATAACTGTAAACTGATAACTGTACGCTGATAACTGTACACTGATAACTGTACACTGATAACTGTACACTAATAACTGTACACTGATAACTGTGCACTGATAACTGTACACTGATAACTGTACACTGATAACTGTACACTGATAACTGTACACTGACAACTGTACACTGATAACTGTACACTGATAACTGTGCACTGATAACTGTACACTGATAACTGTACACTGACAACTGTGCACTGATAACTGTACACTGATAACTGTACACTGACAACTGTACACTGATAACTGTACACTGATAACTGTACACTGACAACTGTACACTGATAACTGTACACTGATAACTGTGCACTGATAACTGTACACTGATAACTGTACACTGACAACTGTACACTGATAACTGTACACTAATAACTGTACACTGACAACTGTACACTGATAACTGTAAACTGATAACTGTACGCTGATAACTGTACACTGATAACTGTACACTGATAACTGTACACTAATAACTGTACACTGATAACTGTGCACTGATAACTGTACACTGATAACTGTACACTGATAACTGTGCACTGATAACTGTACACTGATAACTGTACACTGACAACTGTACACTGATAACTGTACACTGACAACTGTACACTGATAACTGTACACTAATAACTGTACTCTGATAACTGTACAATGGTAGCTGTACACTGATAGCTGTACACTGATAACTGTACACTAATAACTGTACACTGACAACTGTACACTGATAACTGTAAACTGATAACTGTACGCTGATAACTGTACACTGATAACTGTACACTGATAACTGTACACTAATAACTGTACATTGATAACTGTACATTGATAACTGTACACTGAATACTGTACACTGATAACTAAGTTTGCTTTTTGGCAAGGTCTGGTAGCTTTTGGGCAAGCTGGGTTTGACACCTCCATTGCACATGCTAATCATGGGAATACTTGTTTAGCCTCTCTAGATGTCGACCAAGATGGTTTGCGCTGATTCGTTCCTTATTTGAGACCTACTGTTCTAAACCTGTGAATCTTTTTGTGATTGAAACTTGAACAGACTTAAAAGAAACCAGCCACTGTATGGTGGTCTTTACCTGACCTGCAAACAACAAGTTGAAGTTGAATTCTCAAAGAAGCCACTAGTGGGGACAAGAAGGGTATCCATCCTTAAATTTCAATCGGGCACATTTTCAGTTTTGAGATTTCTATGTCACTGGGTTCAACTCGGACATGCCTAACCAAGCTCACCGACCAAGTGGTTGTGCTCTTAACGTTCGGAAACCTACAGCAGGCCCGAGATAAATTGAGGAGTTGTTTTCCCGGTTGATTCTATACCCAATTAATCTCGGCTGAATGGTTTCGCTTTGCTTTTCTTGCACTTTCAGCTTATGTGAGAATATGAAATTTTTGATGGCTCCGTTCATAATATGTTTTAAGCCTAATTCGGAAGTTTCAAGTTGATTGATCAATTAATTCTTCAGATACAGTTAAAATACCGAGGGCACTTTTATCTGACCAAGAAATGATAAATGGCTGCCACCATAACATTGGTTTCTAAAGACACACTGGATGAAAGTCTTTGTAATGAAAAATCAAAAATAGACAAAACTAAAAAGCCTCCTCTCCTCAGCAATAAGAGCTCCTCTCCTCAGCAACAAGAGCCGCTCTCCTCAGAAACAAGAGCTCGTCTCATCAGCAACAAGAGCTTCATACAATAAATATACACTCTCTATCAGATTCGTCCTGCAACCATCATGTTTCTTCAGTTAATTCTAAAACTAACTTCTTTAAAATAGTGTGAAAATAAAATAATTCATTTTATATAATTTCTGTTTTTTGATTGAGTTTTAAAAGTTTGGTGCTTCAAAGTAATATTCAGTTCAAAATGAATTGGACTATTCTAAGTGCTTTTACAGTCAATATTTTACACAACATACCAGGATGGAACAAATGGTTGCGCAATATATTTATATGGGTTGCAAAAATACATCCTGCGTACACAAGTAGACAACTCCAAAAATGAGGAAAAGTTGAAACCGCCTTTATACAAAATGAGTTTAAGATGTTGCTATATAACATGCTGATAGAAAAGGAGTTGATACCTTATTATTGCAGCTATTTGAAAGCAAAACTGCACCTTCAAAATGACATTTTTAAAAAACTGGCACAAAATTACTAATCTGATGTGGTTAATTTATATCATTCATAAAGTCATTCACTCTGGCTTTAAATGTTTATATAACATGAAGCTTTTTAAAGATATAATACATCCTAAAAACCAAGCTGGTAATATTTTCCTGTTTAACCTAAAAATAAAATTTGGTATAAAAATATTCCAATCCTTTCAAGAGCAACATTTTGGTTTAGCTGTTTGACCTTGACATCATCGCCAACTGATTTGATGAGAAAATTTCAGACTCGATTTGGCTGCGTTGTAAGCATCATGATGAGCATCCACAGCAGATTATAGGTTTTGCACAGTACTACCTGGTGGTACACAGTAATAAACAAAATGTGATTATATTTTATCAGAATGTATCCATATTATTTATTATTTGAAATTGTTTTTGATGTGTTACACTGTGTTACACACAGCAAGCCACTGGCTGTAGTCCCTGGTGGTTGGCTGAGTAGTTTTCATGAAGTTCTCCACAAATTTATTCCCATCATTGCATTATGCCATGTTGATAGTTGTCTATTCGGCAGTACTTGCCGCTCTGAATATTGCGCCTTGCTGATTTCCTATTGGTTGCATCATTCATCATTAGTTGCTACCCACATGACTGATTAATGCCATAAATCTCTAACCGCTGTCGGGTTCAAGTACTACAGAAATATTTCTAGCCATAAGGCCTCAATGAGTGGATTCGCTGTTATAGCATTTTAATAAAAATCAATTATCAAAACATTTATGGATACTTATTTAACTGCATTTGTAAAACGTCTTGATTTACTTTTGACAAATTTAAGTTTGTTTCAAACATATAGCTGCTATACCTTGCCTCATAAGCTAATACCATTTGGCTTCTTACATCACTACAGCAGTAACTTTACTTAGAAGTTCTCATAGATATAAACCCATATATATTACATGTATTATATCTATGGGAGTTGCCCACTCTAAGCACCATGTGCTATCAACTAGTTAATACCTGAGGCATTCTACATGTCTAGTTGCTTATATTTACCTATAAAAACTATATTAGTCTGTAAATTTGCAAAACGAAAAATAGGATCTGGATTTAATAATATCGATAATAACACAGACTGTATTCAGGCCACAAGTCCAGCATTGCTGTGTCACTTCAGATTGGGAAGCAAGAGAAGACAATAGCAAAACTTAAACACAACTTTGAAATACAGAATAAACTTACTAACATAATTACTTACTTACTGCTTATAATTTTAATTCATATCAAAAGAGGATTTCCAAGTGTGAAGTTAGTTATACAATAATGTAATGTTTCTTAATTCATACCTGTATGTAGCTGCTGAAAAAGAACAACATTCATTGCCATTTGTTATAAAAGTAACTAAAATTATTAAAAACTCGTACACTAGCAGTCTGTTGTGCCACAAGAGATAGGCAGGTGTGTATTACAAAAGGTGTGTATACAGAAGGTGTGTATACAGGAGGTGTGTGTACAGAAGGTGTGTGTACAGAAGGTGTGTATATAGAATGTGCGTATACAAAAGGTGTGTATGCAGAAGGTACATATACAGAAGGTGCGTATACAGAAGGTGCGTATACAGAATGTGCGTATACAGAAGGTGCGTATACAGAAGGTGCGTATACAGAAGGTGCGTATACAGAAGGTGCGTATACAGAAGGTGCGTATACCAAAGGTGCGTATACAGAAAGTGCGTATACAGAAGGTGTGTATACAGAAGGTGTGTATACAGAAGGTGCGTATACAGAAGGCGTGTATACAGAAGGTGTGTATACAGAAGGTGCGTATACAGAAGGTGTGTATACAGAAGGTGCGTATACAGAAGGTGTGTGTACAGAAGGTGTGTATACAGAAGGTGTGCATACAGAAGGTGCGTATACAGAAGGTGCATACAGAGAATAAGTATGTGCACAATAATTCTAAAATCATGGAAAGTGAATGATAGGTGCAGGTGTTAGGTAGCTACCACCTGGGTGGTAAGCTGAGTGGTGGGAGTTCCTGATATAATGACGTGATGTAATGACGTGATGTAATGACGTGATGTAATGACGTGATGTAATGATGTGATGCAATATTGTTTCCAATCTCTAATGATAGCTTCCGACAAACAAACAGACAAACAAACAGACAAACTAAACTTATGGGAATAAAGATTCTGAGCTCTTCATTTAAATAACATAAATTTACATCTAAACTTCTGTTTAGGAAGTCGTCCCTTCATGAGAAATAAGACCAAATTAATTTTCAAGTTTATACAGAATGATTTTTTTAGGCAACAACAGTAAAACATACTTGAAAACGAAAAAAAGCAAAAAACATGAGACAAAATACACCGCATCCGTCTAGAAGCATTTTGAAGCACATCTAGAAGCAGGTCTGAGCGTTTTCACTGCAATCAAGTTTTGTCAATTTTAATCTTGAAACACCCTGGTAGTCAGTTCATCTCAAACACTAAAAACAATCACAAATGATAGAAAAATACAAATGCTTTCTACTAAAATCTTGCTAATAAATTTCTGTGCAAGTTCATCTATAATTAAACGTCAACACTTATTTCATGTTTTTAGTCTAACGAGTAAGTATTTTGAGGAGGAGTGACATAGTAGAACAGAGCAGGAGTGACACAAAATACTCTAGAAATACATTCCTTTATATAATTATACTTTACTATATAAAATGTGTTTAATAAAGATGTTTATTTTTATTATTTTGCAATTACCATTTCCTTTAGTCGTTTTGATCTGACTAAAACCGTTAGCCTGAGAGAACAAACCCTGATAGGGGTCGTGTTCAAAGCAGGCCTACAAATTATCAGGTACTTAGTTAAGTTTAGTGAAAACCAAATCTATTTAAACTGGTTTTATACAACTAAGTTGTTAGGTTTCAGATTTTCACCCTAAACATTACATTCAAAAATTTCATCATTAACTTGTAAGCTAAGTGCTTTGCATTCCCTCTTGAGAATGGGTAAAATTTTGGTAAGAATATTTTATTTTTCCTCTTGAATCTTTAAATATGATAATAATTGCTCTAAACTCATGCTGTCTCCCAACTATTGAGAATATCGGCTGGGACACTTTCATAGAGTTGTGGCATCACACAAATAACCTGCTGCATGTGAGAACCTACCCTCTCGAGTATGAACTACGAATCTCACTACTGACAAGCTTTGACAAGCTATGACAAGTGCTTGTACAACATCTAATCATTAGTTGATGAAGCAATCATTGCATGCAGACGCCTGGCAATTTGATTCTCTCAGCAGATCTTTAATAATAAGCTAAACTTGATGAGTCTCACACCAACCAAAGATAAACCTTTATAAATTTATGAAAAAGTGTGAGGCAGCACAGTGCGCCATTCACGCACTTCATCAATTTACACAACTTACAAGACTAGTATAGGTCTCTAATACTCTTAAAGGATACTTTAAAATCATTTATTTAATTAAAATGATCAAAAATTTGAATTATTACTAAAGTATAGGATAAATGGTATTATTATAGCAAAGAAAAGTATTTTAAACGCTGTATGTCAAACCATTTATTTTATTTTAGTGGCTAACCGTTGCACTTTTTCTCTTTTTTTGTTTTAGGGATCTGGTATGGCATAATTTAAAAAAAATTTCTGTTTGAAATGAAATTATTGCCAATAAAATAATATATATACATATATACATATATACATATATACATATATACATATATACATATATATATATATATATAGTGAATGTATGTGTATATAGTGTATACATATATACTATACTATATATACACTATATATGCACATATATATTGTATATATATGTACATATATAGTGTATATATAGTATATATGTATACACTATATACACATACACTCACTATATATACACTGTATATATGTATATATATATATATATATTTCTTTATTGGCAATATTTCATTTAAAACATAAATTTTTTTCAACTTATGCCATACCAGATAGCAAAATAAAGAAATGTTGTGGTATGAAGTTGTAGCTACCTGATTACCTTGCATCAAGGCACAATGACAGTCAATTAGTAAAATCTCTCAAGTCAGACAAAGTGAACTTAATGACCTCTCTCTAAAGTACAGTCACCCTTTGCCAGTCAGAAAGGCAGCAAAAACATGTTTTTCTAAGAATAACATCAGTAATTGACTTGTGTTTACAGTGATTAGGGAGACTTTGGCAATTAGTGTAGACTCGGTATGCATTTATGGATTCCACTTTTGACACAACAGAATTCTCCAACAGCTAATTATAGAATGGTAAAGATTATCTGCCCTCATTATGCACAGGCTAACCACTTTTATTTAGACCTCAAGAGTTCAACCTTTATTTAGGAATGTGGCTGTTTTCAGTTTGTAAAAATACAATCATTGATAAATAATCTAATAAAAAATTTTGTATTAGTGAGTTAGAAAACAGAAAAGCTATTAAGATTGCATAACAGTAAATTTATTGCTTTGTTTTAAAGAATTACAGAAAACCATAATATGAGGAGTTTATGAGCTATCTATTATTGTAATGCTGACATATCATGCTTTTCCATTTAACTGAGGGTCAGGGTGAGAGAGCCAGCTCGTCCGTATCATATATAAGTTTGTTCTGAAATGAATCTGTCAAACAAACTGCCGTGGAAAGCAAGAGCAACTTTGAGAAGGAGTGGTCTTTTCTCTAAGCATACATCAGCCTAGCAACAAATTTGTTTTCATCTTCAAAGTACATTCCAAATATTTAGCTCAAAGGGTGTTCAGAAGGTTTTTTGTTAAACAAGTTAAAAGCAAGCAGTATTTTTTCATAAAACGTGTGCTTTGTAAAATTTTATGATGGAATTTTTTTTCATTAATATATCTTTTATAAATAATGAGATTTGAGCGGTTTAACTGTGCAAAATGTTGTTCCCTTATTATCTTAGCTTGTCTGTGTGTTGACTAATCGAGCTGCATAAAAATATGAACTACTTCTGCTGTCTCTTTAAATACATGATATAATATAATCAGGTCTTCCACAATGAGTCATGTCAGCACAAGCCCTTGGAAACTGTTATGTTACATTATGTGACAGGTTTACACTATATTATTTGGAGGTGTAACCCATTGCAGTCATATCCTGTGATGGAATCGCCAAAATGTGTCTGTAGGATTCATCTGCATACATTGATAATTTCTAACACAGTATTTGTTTATTTTCTGCTTTAGCAATTAAAATTTATAATCAAACAGCAAACTACAACAAAAACATAAAAATAATGTTATAATTGTAGTTTAGTATACTTATAAAAAACTAAACTTTAATGTATGGATTTCCTTTAAAAATTACTTTTATCTTCTAAGACAAAATATATGATAGCAAATAAAGTCATTTGATGACACCAGTAACGAATAAATGTGGAATTGCTAAAACACAATATTACACGCTATTGGTCAGTTTAATGTAAGAATTAATTTAAGTAGTTTACTGGAAATTGTCACAAGTGCAGTTGATAGGACTCTTATTTTACAGGATTTTAGTACTAAGCTTTTGGAGATTATGAAACTGTTCTAAAAATCATCTAGTGCAAACTATCTTTAAAATAGGCAGCCAATTCACTGCAAGATTCCATGCATTTCTAATACCCTTTTTACAAATTAATTCGTAAAATAATTTTCTACTTTTAAACTAATATTTCAAAGACTGACGTATTAAACATAACATTACATTCGCAATGACAGATCAATCAGAGGCGCCCTACCAAAGCATGAAATAGCAACCACAGCTTATTTTGTGCCACACTCTGTTTCATCCAATTATAAGTTATTTAGTCGAGATTATTAAAACATAATAAATATATATGATTTAATTATTAAAAAGCAATTTTTTTGTGCATAAAATGTCCAACTCACCAAGTTTTTGGTTTTTTATGATGTTTAATAAATGAAGCCAAACCGTATTATACTAGACATATATATTGACACTAGAATAATATTTACAACTAAAAACCAATTTGTTAGTGTTGGTGTTAAATAGTTATTAAAATATTTAATCTCCCTGATTTTCTTTTTTTCTCACAGCTTATGGCTACAAGAGAGAACAGCCCTCTTAATTCCCCTTTAAACCTACAAATAATCAGTCAATTTTAATTTTATGATAACACTAAAAATTTCCTTCAGCTTTTGCCTGCAGGTGCAACAATTAATTCTATCCAATGTCTCTGGCTGAGCAAAGGCGAATGCTATTTGTAAATTGACTACGGCAGGCTGTCTTACCACGAGAATGCCTAATTATAAACCTCTCCATTCATCACTTCATAATATTTGCTCCTTTTATCAATCTATGGTTGAAATGTTCTTGGAACTTTTGTGTTTCCTGATAAGTAACATTAACATTCCATGTACCTTGATGCTTCTTTTCATCTACACTACTAAATGAGTGTGAGGGCAAAATCTATACAGTTGTAAATCTATTGCTGCTGGTTGCTTGCTGACACTGGTAATCTATAGTTTAGAGTAAAATTTGTGTCAATAAAACAGAAAACAGTTTAAAGGTTTACTTGCAACAAAATTAACATTACAGGTATTTGGTATCAAAAGATTCAACATGTCTTACTCTGCTGTATTGTAGGTGCAAAATATGTGGAAATGTGATTATAAGCTTTTAAAAGCTAAAAAACGAACAGTTAATCGCAGCCATAAAAAATGCTGTAGTTTGGAATCTGTTTATTTGGCTGACGAACTCCAACAGTTTGGTTATTTTTATGACACGTGATGTTCTCACGTGAAATTAAAGGTCAATAAAAAGCTCAATATAAAACGCCTTGTAGCACTAGTTTATGACAAACACTTTGGGTTCTATCGGAAAGCCGGTATCAAATATAGCTGCTCGCTACTTCATAGTATTGTTTCAGCCTGGTCTAATCATCTAGTCGTAATCTGATCATGTGACCCATACTTTCTGTCAACTCGAGCGAACAGTTTCTGCCGCTATTTTTACTATCGCAGGTGACCAACAGGCTCATCATGTTTATCAGAAGATGATATGCTATCCTTCGAGCTAAGGTTAAAAAATTGAACCAATTTTTATGGACGGTTTTGAGAAATCAGTGTTCAAAGTGACAGCATTACAATGATGATGAAATAGACGCGTAAGAACAATAGCCATGGTTTTATTGAATGTGTGAAATATATTTGTGAAAGAATTTCGACAAATGAGGTTGCATGAAAGTGTAAACAGAAACCGTTTTGTTCAACTGCGTCCCATTTGAGCCATTTTGAAAATGGATTCTAAACTGTGGCGTTTTCGAGATGGCTGCGATTAACTGTTCATTTTTTAGCTTTTAAGAGCTGGTAATTACATTTCCACATGTTTTGCAAATACAAAACAGCAGAGTAAGACATGGCGAATCTATTGATATCAAATAACGGTAATGTGAATTTTGTAGAAAGTCAACCTTTAACTTATGGTATATATATGTATATACTCATGCCACAGACAGTACTGTTTTGGCTATTTAAGCCTCACCAGTGCAGCTTCGAGTAGGCAAGGGAGATAAATCCAGTTGCTAGTGGGAGTTTGTTTGTTGCCATGAAATGAATAAGTTGGTTCACAGAGTAAAAAATTCCATAATTATATATAAATATATATACATATATATAGCCTAGTAATTTTACCAATTTTTTCAATGAATTTGAATAAGAGTGAAGTACAAGGAATAGTGGAAAATCATTAAACATAAATGATAATAAAACAATTTTAAAAGTTTCAACAGTCTCCTATTTTTTATCAAAAACAATTTAATAATATTTTTACTGTCCTACAAGTGTTTACATTTGTGGGAAAACATTTAAACAGCTTTATAGATAAACTAGTTTAGTTATTTATTGTTTCAATATTCACCTAAATATCATAATCGCTGGGAATAAGCTCAAATTACTCGTATCATGATAAAACTTTGCACAACAAAGAAAACAAAACGAGTTGTTCAATATTTTCGAACAACAAAAGAGATGATTATTTGTGTAGTGCATGATAGGCTAGGAAAAGCCTTCCCTCGCGCATCACTGTGCATCACTGTAAATGCAGCTTATCAGCCTATGGCATAATGAGATTTTTGGCAGCGCTGTCACAGAGATACTGGCACCACCTATCAGTATACAATTAGCATGGAGGTAATGAAGCCAGGTAAGACATCTGCTCACTATATTCTTTCTTTTCACTGTTAATTGTTTCACAAATCATTCAACAAAGTTCACAACTTGACAAAACAATTTCCTTCCGACTTATACGCCCCAATATAATTGTTATGTATACACTGTTTGGGTAGTTTTATTAATGTTTTGATTGTTTAGGCTAAGAAGCTCAACACAAAACCTCTTCAAAAACAATTTAGTATTGAAAACGTAGTGGTCAGTTACCCAACTAGGTTTAGTCATTTAAAGTTGTATGTTTGGATGGTCACTAAATGCTGCTGATACAGAAAATAATCATAATTGTTTGTTTTGACAATAATATTCGGTGAGTTAGTTATCTTTTGTTACATAATTTAAGATTAATCAAACCTTGGAATTATTATTTAGTTAAGGGGAAAAGTGTTATTTCTTCTATGTTAAGTATGACAGGATCATCATATTATAATTTGGTTGTAATTGGGACAGACATATGTATGTTAACAATTAATCGATGTTATCCAATCACTCTGGTAGATATTATTTGATTTTTATAATTTTAAGACGATCAACTTTGAAGGCAGCTGGTGCTAAACATTTCATTTTGATAGCTTTTTGATATACAATATGTAACATTCTTATCAGAACCAATCATTAGTAATTAATAAATGTTATTCAATGAATTGAGGTCGATATTGCATGAAGAAGAGCACAATTACATCAACACGTGACTAATAACTAATGGCTAATAATTATATATATATATATATGTGACTAATAACTAATTTTATTACAACTTTTTAATATTTCTACAGAGCCAACCACAACCCTTGGTGAAGTCTGCTCACGGAAACATAAACCCAGAGACAATGGTAAGGTCATCTCTAAACAGAGTGATGACCACCTACATAAAGTAAAGCACAGAAGTTTTAACAAAAACTCTGCTGAGCAATCGAAGCCACCCTACAGGTACTTCACAAATACTGAAGTTATGGAAACACGAACCTGAAAAATACATCACTGTGAATTATGTTAATAAATTGACAAAAAACGCATTACAAAACAACTGAGTGCAATATACTTTTATGAACACAGATTTATTCCAAGACATGATTACATAACATACTGACATTCATAGCTAGAGCATGGCTAATCAGAACTTATCAGAAAGTTGGATACATGTAGTATAGCTTGGTATATTTAGGAATCAAATGAAAACTTTTGTACTCGTGCACATTTTAATTGGCGCAAATTAATCTTTTTAGGGGCGGCCTCCTGGATCCAAACCAAACTCAGAAAGTTCCTAATGTTTCTATTATTTTTCTGTCTTATGGTCACAGGATTTCATGATTTGTATTTTAAATCACCTCTGAATTATATGTTGGTGAATAAATAGAATAAATATTATATTCACTAACAAGTAGTCAAAATTAAATAGAGCATTACTGAAATAGTTTGATAGAAACCTTTTTAGCTCTGCTTATTTCGGCTGCTTTTATTAAAAACACCATTTCACATCGGCAGCTTCTGTAGGGTTGTTGAAAAATTTCAAATTGAGATTTTAGACCAAATAAAGAGTTGCTTTGACTATATGAAAGGTATGATCAATACGGTCCATTTTATTGAGCCATATAGAACTTAGTAAAATGATGTACCGTTAGGCACGGGTTAACAGTGCCCACTTAGATTAAACTAGTCTTACTTTCAAAAGTCTTTGTTAAGCATTGTTGATATACGGTTCAGCTAAAAATTCTGTGTTTCACTTTAATACTTAATTGATGTATTTTCCTTCCTTAGAAGCAGTTTCTATAATATGTTGAACAAGGAAAGATACATATACATAACTTTGATTGATGCGGAAGTGATTAAAATCTGGTACAAGCATAATGTGTGTGACACTCATACTTTCTCTTGTTAAAGGTGAAATATATGGTTGAAGTGTGAATAGTAGGGCTAAAAACAATTTTTAAAAATTTTGCAAGTTGCCAAGAACCTGACCTTTGTAAGTTGTTTTTGGAAGCAATATTTATATTACATCATTTGGTTATACCTATATGTGGATTTATTATTTAGCTATTATTATCGTTTTATAGTGTATATACCATATAAAACCACTTACATTGTATAACTGGTTTATACAATAATGTATTTTGTAGGATATGAACAGTTTTTATTTTGTGATACAATTTAAAACAATATATTATCCCAAACTTTTACATGGCAAATATACATATGAATACGTATTTGCTATTTAAAAGTTGGGGGTAATAATAAGTTTTATGTACCTCATTGTTATTGTTATCATATTGTGTTAGTAAACTGTTGGGTTGCAAACATAAGGATGTAGAATGCTGTTTAATTGCAGTTATGTGGCTCTCATAGCAACAGTACTTCACGAGTCATCAGAGAAGAAATTAACACTGAAAGAGATTTACCAGGCGATCATGAACAAATGGCCTTACTATAAAAAAAACTCCAACAACTGGCAAAACAGCATTCGACATAATCTCAGTCTAAATGACTGCTTTATGAAAAATCCAAAGGAAAATTCTGGTGGCAAAAAGGTGAATGATGACTAACTCTTTGTTTTCGTGTTCCTGCAAATTATCTTCACATACATTCTGCAACATAATCTATAGCATATCATATGTTGATATAGGGAAGTGTAAGAAATGGTTTATTTAAGGAATTGATTGAGGGTTTTTCTATAGCATAACTTTAGGTAAAGCTACATAATCAAAATTATTATAAAATCTGCAGTATAGATATACTTCATCTTGGCACTAGCTTGACAAACAAGACATATTTTGACAAACAAGACATATTTTTAATCTATATATAAAAATCTCAGTGTTTCTCTTTTTGCCTTTTTGTTAAACCCTGTGTCCAGATATAGCAAATTAAAGCCTAGCGATAAAAAATCCGTGCGGCACTGGATTTGATCTCTTGCCCTCCAGATCTAGAGGCAGCAAACTTAACACTGGGCAAGTAGTTATTATTTTGGTTAAGATACCCCACTTGAAGCGCCTGCTTGAGGTTAATAACTGGCACGGTTGAATGTTACGCGTAACGATTGTTAAGCTGGCCCAAAACGCAAGTATTGTTTTAGTAAAGATTTTAGTAAAGGTTTAGCTTTCCAGGTAGGTTACTCAAATTCATTAGGTAATTATTCTATTACCCATGCGGCCCTGGGCATTCAGTAGTAATTATTCATTATACATAACCTTAAGTCATCTTCATAGATACATATATTCTTTTTTACATGCACAACAAATATATCATTAGCTTATAGTTTAATGCAGATCAGGAAGATGAAAAATTGAAAATTTCAAATATTAGCATTTTCTGAGAATTGCTTCACGGCTAGCGTTTGTCCGTTCCCTTGTGATCATTCAGATTAGCAACTCATGATGTGATTAGGTGTGCTTATCTATCTAAAGGGTTTGTTTACCATTCACTCCTGCTCATAACTATCCACATAAAATTCAAAAAGAAATTTCTATGGTTTGTTACTCAGCCCATACGATGGTCTAAGACATATACACTTTAATTAACAGGGCAACCACTGGATGATCTCTCCAAGCTGTTCCTTCTCCGACATGTTTGATAAAGGAAACTTCCAGAGACGTAAAAGAAGAAGAACAAGTTATGATAGAAGCAGAGGATATGGTCATTTGCAACCATTCTCATTGAGACAGCCGCATAGCAGGATAAATGCAGGTTGGTCCACAGGCTACAGCGTCTTACATGTAGCTCAGTTCAACCTCTCCATCTTTATGACTGAGTTGACAGAAATAATGATTTTGAAAAGGTTATAAGTTAAAAAGATATTTCTCTGAAGTGTTAATGAGTAATCTTTGCTGTCAATGTGGTATACACAATGTTTAAATTTGTCATCAAATTCATGTTTATCAATGTCAAGCTGACATCTGTCATCGAGTGTTTGCTCGAGGCAGCTTTGATCATTTCTCATACTTATTCAAGAAACTAGTAGCTGGAATTGTTTTTGTCACGAGGCTTTAGATTTTGTACCGATGCTTATGCAATACCTATAATAAATATCTTTTCTACAGGTTAGGTTTACTGCCTCATTCTTCCTTCATTCAAGATCTACGTACCAGTTCTTGTCATAATAAAATAAAGACTAAAATAACTTTTATCGAATCAAACTATATGATAGTTGAATACTTGTCAAATAACCAGCCTTGATTACAAAAAGAATCGTCGCCAAAGCGATATGGACACATTTTTCTAGATTTTTACTATCTACTCAGTCCAAATCTTGATTTTATCACCAAACGACCTTGCAGCCAAGAACATTTGGGTTACATGTTTCAAAACGGACCAATAATTAATATGCCATAAAGTACAAAACTAGACATTTGTTACATAAAAACTCACATTTTATGCAGGTATATCAGGAGCTATTTGTAACTCTGGGCCTTATACCGTTAGCCCGACTTTGCTTGCTGATGGACCAATGAACACGAGCTACACGCAAAACCCTCCTTATCCAGTAATTACGGGAGACTATTGCTCACAGATGCTTAGTTCAGCTGTATCACCTACCTCTTCATATTACCTGTCGGTGAGTGTCAGATGAGGCTCCACCAGCTGGCTACATGACTCAAAATTTGCCATTTGGTATATTTTGACAGTCGGTGTTGTCACATCTTATTGAAGTGTGCTTTGTTGAGAGTGAGGAGGTGTTATTGCTACAGCCCATCATAAAGCGGAGGGTTGTCCGACCTTTTTTATAACTAGTATGAAAAGACCATAATTATGTGAAGAATGATATTTAAACTAATGCAAGACTATTACAATCAGTATAGAGCTGTAGTTGGAATACAGTATGAATTACACAGAAATAAATACAGTACACAGAAATAGACAAACACCTTAATTTAAACGTTAGAATAGTAAATGTTTTTTATGTTGATAAAAAGTAACTTTCTGTACAAAACCTTTTTTATTAGCCGTGCAACTTAGTAGAAGTAGTATAAAATTTACATGTAGTTAATAATACAAATAAGCTTGAATTAAATACAAAATTAATGACAATGCGGGTTGCCATAAGCAAACATCCTGTTTTAAAATTAAGAGGCTACGTTGAAAAACTATAAATCAAAGGTTAAATTGCACAAAGCCTAAATTGAAATATTTGATTATTGGAGACTATGTCATATTATTGCTATAGCAACATACAAATACAAGAGTTTCATTTCAATCCGTTTAACATCACACAGCTAAACAGTAATGAATTTTTTCGATCAATACGCATGATCATTCAGAAAGACTGCCGAGGATTCATAAAAACACATGAGCATGAAAAAGACCTACATGAATAAGATCAGCGGTAAGAAAATAAAAATTGCTAGAAGTTTGTCTGAAGCTATTTAAGTAAGTAATATATTTCTTTGCATTGATAATCATCCACAAATTGATGTTTCTCTTTACATGACAAAAGAAAAAATGAAAAAACTGAAATCATGAGTTATTGAGTAAGTTGAACATACATGTACGTGTTTTAAAAGTTGGTATTATTTAAACAAATGGTAAGTCGCAATATACAGTGTAGTACTGCCATATATTGCATAATATTGTAACACATATAATATAATGTAGTTGGTAGTAATATGGCTATAAACTAACCAGACATTTCCTATGAGTTCACTCACTTGGATATTAGGGTATCCATTTGTGACAAATTCAATAAAATACATCAGCTGATGGTGGGTAAGATAATGTACTTTGAGTACACTGTAATGATGTAATCGTCTGCAGTAGACATCAATACAGCCATATATTGACACGCTACAGCATGTTTCTAAAATAACGCAAATCACATTCTGTTTGTAACGTTATTCTTTTTATTAAACGCTATAAAAATAATTAGGCTTGTAATTGAGTTTATTAATCTATTCAACAATTCAGGCTGATTAATGCTCATCCATTGCTGACAAGTGCTGACAAGTGCTGACAAGTGCTGACAAGTGCTGACAAGTGCTGACAAGTGCTGACAAGTGCTGACAAGATAAGTTATCTATGTTCTAGGACTACCAATCATCACATCCCTTTAAATCACACCTTCCAGACTACTCGAGCCAGTACACTACAATGCAATATTGGGCTGCCTCTGACCTTGCTCTGCCCTCGACAGCAAACATTGAACCACTAGGAACTGCCAGTGAATATCTCCCACCACCTCAATCAGAAACCTTTACTTTCCATCCTCCTGGATTTTCAACAGCCAGTGCATACAGGTAAAGTCTAAATATGGGAGAATGACTGCAGGTGAAAGTTTGCTTGTGTTATATGATAGTTTTATTCCTAGGAAGTTGCCTACTTTCTACATGTGCAACTATAGCTGAAGTCTTACGTCCAGTTGACCAACAATTGCATGCAATATTTAGAAAGTAAAATGATAAATCCACTAGCGAAAAAAAGCAGAGTAATATAAAGATCATGCAGTGTCATAGGTCATTGTGACTTAAGAAAGCAAGTGCTTGAACTTTTATTTCAGCCTTATAGCCCAGTTTCCTATCATGAATGCAACCGCATCGTTATAACGTAACTACTACTAGAGCATGCCAGGCAACAGAAATGTATCCTTGGTTTGTAGCAGGGAAGCGTACGGTGAAGAATGCAAGTCTGACTGGCAAACTGAAACTTCAAGTGAGATCAACCCGGTGGAAACACCCCAACAGATAATAAACCTTCGGAATGTGTATCAACCAATAGCTATTCAGAATGCCAGCAGTTGGGAAGAGCCAACCGGGAATGGAAAAATATTACAGGCGAGTGGAGAGATGCCTGTTAAACCTCTTCCAGTGATGACCGATCTACGAAACAAATTTGACAACCTTGAACTTCTTTATGAAGCTAGCACTCCTTACAATATACACCTGAGTACCTCATCTATGCTACAGGACAACCAGACAAAGACGACAACTCTGATCAACTTGTGACTGGAGCAATCAGTCAATAGGGGCCTTAGTCTTCTATTAGAATTTTCTAAAAAAATTATAGAGAAAAAACAACATAAAAACAAAACTCACTTTATTTTAGTAAATGTCCTAATCAGCAATATTACATAGCTATACCATAGTACCAAATATACCAAAATATAATCTTATATATAGAAGAGTGTTTAGCGTTTATATTTTTATTGTTAGGCCAACTTATACAATAAACGGATGCCCAAAGGTACAACCAGCTATTAAAGTCACAGTAATGACCTGTGCTATTTCATATCTGCCAAAGCCTACAGGGCTTTAAAATCATGTATATGATATGAGAAATGAGCACATCTGTAGTAATAAATAAGTTCAGAAAATAATAAAAATAAATGCCCTTGACCTTCAGTACAAATGCTGACTGCCATTGGTTTGCTGTAATCTGATCTTAGCCTTTGTTGTAGACAACTAATTAGGATCACAATCTTGTCATGTTACGTGAACATTACATCACTGTATTGTACTGTATGCTGCTTTTATATTGAATGGCCATTGAATGTCGACTATAATGACATTAGTGTACTTGAATCAATGAAATAGAGCTATAATATACCATGAGAACTGGTAAAATCTAAAATTTTTAACCCTAACTATAGTTATTATAACACAGATTTTCTAACCATAACTTAGTTAGGGAGAGTTAGAGTAGCACTACATCACTGCAGTGTCATTTGACTGCTAATATTGCATTTCTCAACCAGCAGTACCCTTTCTTTTTCCATTATCATTTTGGTCGTGGGCTGTATGACAGGGAACTTCTAGAAATTCCAAAGTGATAATGGAAAAAGAAAGGGTACTGCCGGTTGAGAAATTCAATATTAGCAGTCAAATGGCACTGCAGTGCAATAGGAGAACTGCAAAGGTAGCTGCAATGGTAGCTGTAGTGTACTGGGTGTTATTATGCACAACAAACAGCAATAATGAAAGGAAAAGATTACATGTTTGTATCCCTTTCCTGCAATAAGAGAAATGCAATATTAGAAGTAAAATGGCAAGCTGCTGTGCAATATACACAGGCTGGGGGCTGTATGTCATTGGTCATAGCAACCAATATCAAGAAGTTGTGATATTTATCTAGATTTCTGTATTTATATCTAAAAAATTAAGCTGAATTTAAAAATCTAAACAGATTTTAGCTGGTTGTCATAGAAATAGATGTATATATATATATATATATATAAAAAAATGTAGGCCTATTAATTAATTTTGCAGATATTAAAAGCGGCTTGGCAGTACCGCAATATTGGGCACAGCCGCAGTATCCTGAACAAAATCTTTAGAAAAATTATAACAGTAACATATTGCACACCATCGGTCACTATATACTTCGATCTTGTAAATTCGAATGATTATTCTTATAACCAAATCTTATAATAATCGTATAAAATCAAATAATTATTCTTACAATTAAATATTGTAATAATCTTATGAGAATCGTTAAAAAAGTATCATTGTCATTTTCTTTACTTTCACTGCTTTGGACATCAGTTGAAATACCAAAGTACTCACTATAAGTGTCAAAAATGTCAGTTACTTTGAAATCGCCAAAAAAGAAACGATTACTTTTCAGTACTTCTATGTTAATTACAGAAACCTTCGGCCTAATAACCGTACTAATAACCAATAACCATACTAATAATTTCCATTTTTTCATAAAAACATGGCCATCAATTTCCTGCAGTTTGCCAAAGATCGTATATATAATAAAAAGGTAACAAATTGATTCACTATCAGATTTTGAAACGTTGCCATGACAACATAACACAGTTTACAACTACCACCACTACAGTAGTAGGCCTTAATTGTTGAGCAGTGTGCAACCGTAGACAGGTGATTTGTTTTGGAAAGCCGCGTATTCTCATCAGTATAGCAGTTTATAACTGTTCATGGTATATACATGTAGTAATCAAACATAAGGTTCTGTAATAAATACATAAAATTCTCCAAGTGATGTGTTACTATGCAATATTTATTTAATCAGAATATGAATGTATATAATGGTGTGACAACTCCAACACAATACAATGAGTATAATTGCATAGGTATAGACAACTTCAAATGCTACAGTGTTGGAGCTGCATCCCTGCAGTTGAGAGCACCTTTCTTAAGTAGTCAACAATGCCTGTATTTGATATCACCTCAGATACACCGGTTTGTAGCACTGGCAGCAGTACCTGGCTAACTATACTCCAAGCATAGAAAGGCTGTAAATTGATTCACTAGAGTTATATACTGGTAGTACACATACTAAATGATATAGTTCTAATATATAATACAATTCTAATATATAATACAACTCTATTATGTTAATATTACTAACAGAATAGAGAACATAGTTATAAATAAAATTAATAGTAATAAATTAATATTAAAATTCGCTTCAAGTATCAACTTAATTTAATATTTTCAAGCTGTTTAATATGAGCAACAAATTTTGGAGTTATTTATTTGAATTTTTAACATGTCCAATTTGCAGCATTAGTTAAATTGAAAGTTCAAATAAAGCTGGTTAGAGGATCATTTGTAGACAAGAATAAACAGATTACAGTGACTGAAGCAATACTTTTATTCCTTTGATTTTAGCACAAATAAACTGTAAAGAATGGGAACCAAACATGTGAGTTTAGAAACTATGATAGTGTGTATGTATGTATACTATACTGTATACTGTATACTGTATACTGTATGTACACACAAAGATACTGTGTATGTATATATACTATACTGTATACTGTATGTACACACAAAAATACTGTGTATGTATATATACTATACTGTATACTATATGTACACACAAAAATACTGTGTATGTATATATACTATACTGTATACTGTATGTACACACAAAGATACTGTGTATATATACTATATGTACACACAAAGATACTGTGTATGTATATATACTATACTGTATGCTATATGTACACACAAAGATACTGTGTATGTATACTGTACTATATATTGTATGTACACACAAAGATACTGTGTATGTATATATACTGTACTGTATACTGTATGTACACACAAAGATACTGTGTATGTATATATACTATACTGTATACTGTATGTACACACAAAAATACTGTGTATGTATATATACTATACTGTATACTATATGTACACACAAAAATACTGTGTATGTATATATACTATACTGTATACTGTATGTACACACAAAGATACTGTGTATATATACTATATGTACACACAAAGATACTGTGTATGTATATATACTATACTGTATACTATATGTACACACAAAAATACTGTGTATGTATATATACTATACTGTATACTGTATGTACACACAAAGATACTGTGTATATATACTATATGTACACACAAAGATACTGTGTATGTATATATACTATACTGTATACTATATGTACACACAAAGATACTGCGTATGTATACTGTACTATATATTGTATGTACACACAAAGATACTGTGTATGTATATATACTGTACTGTATACTGTATGTACACACAAAGATACTGTGTATGTATATATACTATACTGTATACTGTATGTACACACAAAAATACTGTGTTTGTATATATACTATACTGTATACTATATGTACACACAAAAATACTGTGTATGTATATATACTATACTGTATACTGTATGTACACACAAAGATACTGTGTATATATACTATATGTACACACAAAGATACTGTGTATATATACTATATGTACACACAAAGATACTGTGTATGTATATATACTATACTGTATACTATATGTACACACAAAGATACTGTGTATGTATGTATACTGTACTATATATTGTATGTACACACAAAGATACTGTGTATGTATATACACTGTGCTGTATACTGTATGTACACACAAAGATACTGTGTATGTATATATACTGTACTGTATACTGTATGTACACACAAATATGTAGATTAGTAGCTCTAATAGTTTAGCAGTTGTATTAATAGTAAAAGATATACTTTCAGTTCTTCTTAAATTATATTGAACTAGTATGCAGTCATGTGTACTGTGACAGATCATCGTGTGTAATAACTATGTGTACAATTATTCATAGTTCAGCAAGGTAGTAAGAGTGGGGCAGTTGGTAGTGTGCCTTGTTGCAAAGTGAAATATTCCTGTTTGATGCTGAAGCAAAAAAAATCATTTTTTCTGATGCCTTTAGCCTGACTTTTGACAGACAAATGTATACTGCGTAACTGCGAATAACTGCATAAATTCGTATCTGAACTTCTGTTTAGGGAGTTGTCCTTTCATGAGAAATAAGATCACAGTAAACTTAAGAGTTATAGAAATGACTTTTTTAAGGCAATGAAAGCTAAACGTACTTGAAAAAACAAATAATTGGCAAAAGACAAGAGACAAAATACACTGTATCCATCTAAAAGCAATTTAAAACACGTCTGGGAATTCTCACTGCAATCATGTTTTGTCGATTTTAATCTTGAAATATTCTGTCAGTCAGATCACCTCACACATCACAAACAATCACAAATGATAGAAAAATACAGATACTTTCTGCTTAAATCTTTCTGATAAATGTCTGTGCAAGTTCATCTATAATTAAATGTCAACACTTATTTCATGTTTTTAGTCCAACGAGTGAGTATTTTGAGTAGGAAGAGTGACATAGTACAACAGAGCAGGAGTGACACAAAATACTCTAGAAATACATTCCTTTATATAATTATACTTTACTATATAAAATGTGGGTAATAAAGAAGTTTATCTTTCTTATTATTTTGCAATTCCCATTTCCTTTAGACGTTTTGATCTGACTAAAGCCGTTAGCCTCAGAGAACAAACTCTGACAGGGGTCGTGTTAAAAGCAGACCTACAAATTATCAGGTACTTAGTTGAGTATATTAAAAACCAAATCTATTTAAACTTATTTTTTACACTAAGCTGTTAGGTTTCTAGAGAACAATAATGGAGTGTGCTGCCAATGAAGTTGAGCTCAAAAGCCTTTTTATAAAATTTGTTATTAGAAGGCTTTTGAGCTCAACTTCATTGGCAGCCGTCTGAGTACCGATGCTCAGTGCTTACGGTCTCAGTACCGATGCTGCTGCATGTTTCTTTACATAGCCTCAGTTACTCCACTACGTGAAATGTCCACATTTCATCAGCAGGTTGTGATAAAATAAAAAATGTTCAAGTGGGGTTCGTTGTGTCAAGTAAACAACAAATATTTGTTATTAGAAATCTCTTTACCCTGACAATTACATTCAAAATCTTCAATTTTGTCAGTCTCTTTGCAACTATAGATGTTGTGATTCGACTTTCACTTGATCTGAGCGTTTTAATCGCAATCAAGTTCTATCAATTTTAAACATGAAACATTTTCGCAGTCAGATCACCTCAAACATAAAATATTCACAAATAATAGAAACATACCGATCCTTTCTGATAGAATTTACTAAAAATTTTGTACAATTTCATCTTAAAGATAATAACTACTAAAAAATGAAAGCGAGGTACTTAGTAATCTCTACACAGCTAAATGCTTAGGATAAGCTACAAATATGAAAGCTTTTTGTTGAGCTTTAAAAAAGGTTTGGAGGTTGCAAGCGATCTCATAATGCATTAGCGAGGTAAACCATTTTACTAGAGAACTGTCTGGATATTACAGGTAGTTCAATTGATTACAACTCATCTAGTTGGTTAAATCAATTATCTGTTATAACTGTAAGGTAGAATATATGTAATTGCTTATAGCTGGTGAGGGTCAGGTTTGCAAGGTTTGTTATCAGTTCAGGGAGGCAGGAGGGATGGTGTGGGAGTAGGCAGATTCATAAGATAAGAAATATTTCATCAAATCATCGATATGTGGTGTGACATAAGTCATTAAACATACCGGTACAGAGTTGGAGCTAGGTCAACACAATGAGCTTTTCATATTCGTGTTGCGCAAAGCATTTTCATTGGATGAATGTTTGTGTATTCAAGCCTATTTGCCTGAACGCGTTTGTATGAAAATGTTATATACATTAGGTTCAATTGCTGAAAGGAAAGACACCTACCTTACCCGCCGCATACATCGTCAGCTTTCTATTCATACTGAAAAGCTAGCCTGTGTACCTGAAATTTATGATGTGGAATGGTCACTGTCAAGCACCATAGTCAGCACTATTTCGCATTAGTAGCTGTAAATAATTTTTATAAATTAATTTACTCATTTAGTTTTTTGATAAAGATATATTTGTAGGATATTTCTTTTAGCAGTTTACTTTGATAGACTGATTTAAGGCTAAATGAAGGTCATGATATGTTAAAGGGAAGTCATTTGTCACTAGCAGGTTGACTAGTTGAACCACAAGTTCAGAACATTTGTATCGTGCAGTAGCTGTAGAAGTCTGTTCTGAGTTGTTGAAAAACTCTTTCAGCATTTTCGCTGTGGTAACGCAAGCTTTCACTGTATTTAAATTTGAATATAACATATGACAAGAACACAGAAGTTGATAAAATTATAAAAAATGTTACAAGTTGTTGTAAACATCCATGTAATTTCGATGTTATTAACAAATTCTGAGCTTTTCATTGACCTAAAGATTACAAGGGTCTGTGTTTACATAATTTCCTCCTTGACAAAGACTGTCACTGATGCATCTTTTGTTGAAATGTGTAGGTTATCCTACTGGTTATAATTAGCTGATGTTGTATGCCCTTGCTGGTAACTGCACTACATGTTAACACTTGGTTTAACCAAACCATGTGCTTTAGTTCTATTATTACTTTTCATGTTGTTGTTATGCCCTACTTGTTGTTTTCTTATTCAGTAGTTCAAATACACCTGAACCAGCTGCTAGTCTTACTGAACTGCTCAAAACTTGGATGACAGTTGAATACTAAAGTTTAACAGCTTTACCTGTGAGACATATTTTATTGGTGAGACATATTTTATTGATGTTGTTTGCAGAAGAAATAAAAATAAATGTTTGTAAAACTATCCTTTTGCGTTTTTCGTCAAGCTTTTCTCAAATGCTTGGACAAAGCTTAAGCAAGTGGTATTTGAGTTATTAAAAGCCTTGAAGCTGTTGCAAAAATAATTTTTTAATCTTTGTAGATAGAAATATTTTTATTATCTCTCTACAACAATCAACTGTTAAGGAAATAACTTTGGAAAAAAGATGACAGGACTTCTATATCTGAAACTAAACGAAGAACTTATGTACTACCTGATCAACAGTGATATTCCGCTGAGGCATCACGCTGATTGCATCAATATTTTGTCTGTTTCTGTTTGCAAGAAATCGTCATCAGTTGAAATTGAAACTGTAACTCCCTACTTGGCGAGGAAAATACTTAAAAAGTTTCATGTTGCATTCAAGCTGTTGGCGACAGGAAGTAGGAATTATACCGATGTGTTTCTCGAATGTCTCGGTAAAGCAGAAAACGGTATCATCAAACGGTTGTTATTGAAGGACAATGTGATAGCTGGTTGGTCTGTCAGGCTCGGCCAACTCCATGTTTGTAGCAACACGAAGGAAAATGTTCAGAAAACTTACGAAGTGTTTGATAACTCTATTAGTCAGTTTTCTTATCCAGCTGACGAGAATTTGTCACCGCTTCACCAGCAATTGGCTGCACAGGATCAATTCAGAGAATTAGTCTACAACGTTATTGGTGGAGAGAAAACAGTGGCGATCTTATACAATAGTGAATTATGTAGAATACAATGCGCTTTTTTTAGAGGGAATTACGAAAATTACATAAGAACTATTTTATCAAGTCTTTTTCAAATCCATGGCGGCTCTACCATGTTTTATGGAGTTGTCTTATCCAAGATGCAGTCCGAAGTCTTACAGAGAAATATGGATGTATTGAAAGCTTCAATACTGCATCAGTCACAGATCTTAATATATGATACGGTGCATGTGCTGACCACCTCATCAGTGCCATCGACTGTTCAAATGGTCGAATGTTGTCGTAAAGTTTGGTCCAAAATGGTTAACCAACGACTCGTCGTTCACCATCCGTGTATCTCTGGCTGGATGACGACGAGCCATGGACTACAGAAACTAGATGACATCAGCAGGCTTCATCATACCGTTGCTCAAATAATTTCTGCTGACACAACGATAAGTGTGGCGGCACTTATAGGTGCGAGAAAAAGGAGAATCAGCACAGCTACCGGATGGTTGTTTGAAAATTTACCTTTCCTCTTTCAATATCAATCAGTTATCAACATCTTGGAAGTGGACACAACCTTACCAGATGAGGTAAGGAATGTTTGCTAACTTGTTTTAGTTTTATTGCAATTTAAATATGTTTTTATTATACTACTTTTTTACGTATTTTAATCTATAAAAAAGTGCTATAATATTTACTAATATTTTACTTTTATATGATGTTACAGTATTATAATAATCATGAGAAATCCATCAAGCTTGGATTGACAAAATCAGTGGCAATTAATTGGCCAATTGCAGATGAAGTTTGTTTTTCAGGCTTTCAGCAGTTGTCCATCTTACATTTGTTAGCGCTGTCATAGGAACACTTCATTTCAACGTATTTTGTTTCGCTATTTTAAAAAATACTTTTGGAAATACTGAACAATAATTTCGTATTACTATTGGCTGTTCTATAAGTAATTCTGTATTACTAATGGTTGTTCTATAAGTAATTCTGTATTACTATTGGTTGTTCTATAAGTAATTCTGTATTACTATTGGCTGTTCTATAAGCCATTATGTATTACTATTGGCTGTTCTATAAGTTATTGTGTATTACTATTGGTTGATCTATAAGTAATTCTATATTACTATTGGTTGTTCTATAAGTAATTCTATATTACTATTGGCTGTTCTATAAGTAATTCTATATTACTATCGGTTGTTCTATAAGTATATCTATATTACTATTGGCTGTTCTATAAGCCATTATGTATTACTATTGGCTGTTCTATAAGTTATTGTGTATTACTATTGGTTGATCTATAAGTAATTCTATATTACTATTGGTTGTTCTATAAGTAATTCTATATTACTATTGGTTGTTCTATAAGTAATTCTATATTACTATCGGTTGTTCTATAAGTATATCTATATTACTATTGGCTGTTCTATAAGTAATTCTATATTACTATTGGTTGTTCTATAAGTAACTCTATATTACTATTGGTTGTTCTATAAGTAATTCTATATTACTATTAGTTGTTCTATAAGTAATTCTATATTACTATTGTCCTATAAGTTATTGTGTATTACTATTGGCTGTTCTATAAGTCATTGTGTATTACCTTTGGATGTTATACGAGGTTGTTTAACATCAACACTGATGTTAAACATCAGTGTTGATGTTTATGCCTCATTCTATTGTAAGTTGATGTCTATGTAGAAATGAAGCACTTCATACTAGTATAAACCAAGAAACTGCTCATTACAAATCAGTGATGCGAATAGGAGAAATGCTGCCAATTTTATGACTGTTTACTAAGAGACTTGACTACAAGCTGTAAATCTATAGAAAAGGAATTATATATTACATTGCCTTTTCTAGATGTTTCTTCACCTCTAAAAATAACCATCAAAATTGAAGCTAAAATTGACAAATACAGCTATTAGAAGCGTGGTAATTAGAAGTGTTTTAGTCTGCCTATCAAAAGAGCATTATAGAAACCCTTTTCAAACATTTTTTTAGAATAGAAAAAATTTGCCATAGCCAAGTTGATTAAATTGTGGTAGGCAAGGTAAAATCCTCAGTGTTTGCATACAATGACAGATTTTATAAAGATAATTTATATGGCTCTTTCTATTGTGGGTTGATGTCTTTGGCTCTTTTTATTGAAAGTTGATGTTTATGCCTCATTCTATAGAAATTTGATGTCTATGTAGAAATGAAGCACTTCATACTGGTATAATACTTGCAGCTGGTCAATGAACAGTTTACAGATCCTATGAATGGTGTTATAAAGCTGACAGTCTTGGATATGGACAGCAGTAATTCTCACGTGAGTTGTTCTCTCTTTTTACTAACTTATGTTTTTCTAAACCTTGACTTTGATTCAACCTGCATGAAAGTCTAATTTTGTACTCTTCTACCTATTTAATAACAAATTATATATTTTTTATAATAGCTTGTATTTCGATTTCTTTGTGCTGATGCGATTCTATTGACAAGATGTTATTGATCCGATTACTGGAGGTTAGGACAAACTGCATTTGTTGGTGATATGGTGCTATCATGCAGTTTGCTGCTAAAAAACAATGGGAAAAATTTTGGTTCACTTTCTTTACCAAAGGTTTCTACTGGTCGAAGTGCTAAAGGTTCCAGGAGACTAGCTTACATCGTCCATACGATATTTAAAGAGTCAAGTGTGAGAAAATGATTGGGATTATTGGCCATTTTTAAGTTATTGAATACTAGAGAAGATTGTGTGAAACAAGGTCTTCTGTGTTTGTTTCACTTATATGGAACTTTTATTCATCGTCAATTTTGCAAAAAGGAAATTGTAATACAATCTTCACAGTACCCTGTGTGACACGTATGTAACAAGAGTTTTGTAGAGTTGTCTTACCATAAATACAAATTGAAGTGGAAAACTTTACTTAGTACAGAAAGAGTAATCTTTTAGCTCCACAACGGTACCAAAGTTGATGACTGTTTGATTACTATTGTAATATAATAAATCACACTGTATAATATATTATATGTTTTATATAATATAAAAGCACAATTTTTGTTCTATATTATAAGTTATAGGTTAGCGTGGATGTAAACTGAAGTTAAACATTGAATATCCCAGTTAATATTCATTCTGGATAGTGCGAGGTTAATTACTTGAAAAGTTTTATTTGTATTTTTTGCAGCATTTTTTTTTAGTGTTATCTGTCATTTAGAACACAGGCTGAATAATATTTAAATGCTTAAATGCCATGTTGATTTTTTAGTTGAGAATCATACAGCTAGTGAGGGTGTAGCAACCCCACAAGACATAGTATCTTGTGAGATGTGAGGTAGCTTGGTTTAGTTCATAATCATTTACATCAAATCACTGTTATGCATTCCACCTACTGTGAGTATTGTGAGTTTACGCCTACAGTTATACTGTTGTCATGGCCTAGTGGTCTAGAACCCTTGACAAGCGAACAACTGGTTGGGGTTCAACTTCCAAAAAGCACTGTTGGTGACAGGAAAGACATCTGACCTTAAACTTCTCTCCGCAGCTGGCCCATATCTCTAACCGCTGAGGTTCCTTTTTCATTAGACTCAGACACATTCAGCCAACCAAACGGAGCCATTGTTTGTACAACAGTGTAAACACACCCAGCCTCTGCTTGCTGTAAGCTAAGCAGACATCATACTTGATCCTCGAAGGACTGCTCACATACAGTTGTCTTCTTGTTGCAGCAGTTGTGTGAATCACTAGAGGCAGCGCTGACGGCAGTGTCCAAACTTCATACGGTAGCGATACATCTTCAAGGAGCAGAAATAATTAATCAACCTTTGGCCACTGTTACTGCAGAAGTCATTTTGGGCACCATTTTAGAGTTTCTGTTTAAAAAAACGAAATGCAAGATTCAAAAGATTACTATCCAAGCATCATCAAAGTACACCAGCATTCTAACAGTAAATATACTTTTTCTCTTTGATTTTAATGCATTCTTTAAACACTAAATATTAGCATTTTATGGAAATATGAATATTTCAATAAGGATTTTATATTGCTAATCGTTGTTCTATAAGTAATTCTATATTACTATTAGCTGTTCTATAAGTCATTGTGTATTACTATTGGCTGTTCTATAAGTCATTGTGTATTACTATTGGCCGTTCTATAAGTAATTCTATATTACTATTGGCTGTTCTATAAGTAATTCTGTATTATTATTGGTTGTGCTATAAGTAATTCCGTATTACTATTGGTTGTGCTATAAGTAATTCTGTATTACTATTGGCTGTTCTATAAGTAATTCAGTATTACTATTGGTTGTTCTATGAGTATTTCTATATTACTATTGGTTGTTCTATAAGTAATTCTATATTACTATTGGTTGTTCTATGAGTATTTCTATATTACTATTGGTTGTTCTATAAGTAATTCTATATTACTATTGGCTGTTCTATAAGTAATTCTATATTACTATTAGTTGTTCTATAAGTAATTCTATATTACTATTGGTTGTTCTATGAGTATTTTTATATTACTATTGGTTGTTCTATAAGTAATTCTATATTACAATTGATTGTTCTATGAGTATTTTTATATTACTATTGGTTGTTCTATTAGTAATTCTATATTACTATTGGTTGTTCTATGAGTATTTCTATATTACTATTGGCTGTTCTATAAGTAATTCTATATTACTATTGGTTGTTCTATAAGTAACTCTATATTACTATTAGTTGTTCCATAAGTAATTCTATATTACTATTGGCTGTTCTATAAGTAACTCTATATTACTATTGGTTGTTCTATAAGTAACTCTATATTACTATTGGTTGTTCTATAAGTAATTCTATATTACTATTGGCTGTTCTATTAGTAACTCTATATTACTATTGGTTGTTCTAGAAGTAATTCTATATTACTATTGGCTGTTCTATAAGTAACTCTATATTACTATTGGTTGTTCTATAAGTCATTGTGTATTACGATTGGTTGTTCTATAAGTCATCGTGTATTACTATTGGCTGTTCTATAAGTAATTGTGTATTACTATTGGCTGTTCTATAAGTCATTGTGTATTACCATTGGTTGTTCTAAATGTCATTGTGTATTACAATTGGCTGTTCTATATGTAATTCTGTGTTACTATTGGCTGCTCTATAAGTAATTCCACATTACTATTGGTTGTTCTATAAGTAATTTTATATTACTATTGGCTGTTCTATAAGTAATTCTATATTACTATTGGTTGTTCTATAAGTCATTGTGTATTACTATTGGTTGTTCTATAAGTAATTCTATATTGCCATTGGCTGTTCTATAAGTAATTCTATATTATAATTGGCTGTTTAATAAATGGGCATGATTATTCTGTCTTGTAGATGTTAGATGGACTTCTGGGTAAAGTAAGGTGCATTCTGGGATCAACAGAAACAGAACCACTAATAGTCAAGTTTTTTGGCATGTCTGTTAGCAACGTGATGGCTGCCGGTTCCCAACATTTAAATTTTTCTTCTTCAATGATAAGAGAAGCTGATTGGTCAAAGTCGG
Source organism: Watersipora subatra (assembly GCF_963576615.1). Classification (NCBI taxonomy): domain Eukaryota; kingdom Metazoa; phylum Bryozoa; class Gymnolaemata; order Cheilostomatida; family Watersiporidae; genus Watersipora; species Watersipora subatra. Next base: position 52,339,670 of record NC_088716.1, read on the forward strand.
CATTAAAGAAGGCAATACCCATGCTCCGACAAGCAGAGGTATGTGATAGACAATTATACTGTACTAGCTGCATTACCCGTCTACAGGAATAGATTCACGCGCAGCATAAGGTTTATTGAGAGTTGTCTTTCATACTGTAAAACAACTCCAAATATGCAGTTACATCTCCCTCTCTCCATCTCTCCCTCTTTCCCCTCTCTCCCTCTTTCCCCTCTCTCCCCCTTTCCCCTCTCTCTCTCTCTCCCTCCCTCTTTCTCTCCTTTTCTCTCTCCCCCCCTCTCCTCCTCTCTCTCCCCCTCTCTCTCCCTCTCTCCGTCTCTCCCCTCTCTCTCCCCTCTCTCTCCCCCCTCTCCTCCTCGCTCTCCCTCTCTCTCTCCTTCTCTCCCTCTCTCCCTCTCTCCATCGCTCTCCCTCTCTTCCTTCCTCTTCTCCCTCTTTCTCTCCCTCTCTCTCTCCCCCCCCCTTCTCCTCCTCGCTCTCCCTCTCTCTCTCCTTCTCTCTCTCTCTCCCTCTCTCCATCTCTCTCCCTCTCTTCCTTCCTCTTCTCCCTCTTTCTCTCCCTCTCCCCCCTCTCTCTCTCCCCCCTCTCCTCCTTGCTCTCCTTCTCTCTCTCTCTCCCTTTTTCTCCCTCTCTCTCCCTTAGTTCAACGCAACACATGCCGATAGACCACATTTTTGGTTTTTTCTGTCGGGCGTATGAAGAAACAGTTTTCGGCGTGTGCCTACTTTTGAGCAGGCGACGTATAGCTGGTCATGGCTGATGCAGGGTGACAGTAAGTCAATAGCAGCTGCTCTCTTTCTTTTCACAATAGCGTATCACAACGCTCGGAGTACTCGTGAAAGTTCTGTAATAGTAAGTTACAGTAGGCCTACTCGTAGCTGGAAAAAATTAGTAACTCGGCTGCTGAAGGAAATGAACATGACCCACTATCACTAACAGCGGCAAATCCAACGTTATTAAGTAGTGGAGATGTGGCAATTCATAGACAATACAACATCGTATAAGAAACACTTACCTTTTTGATGTGGAAATTTAGTAGGCGAGAAATGCGTTTTTACAGTGGCTCCAAGAAACAAACGTTTACGTGACCTTCTCGGTACACGTTGGCAGTAAATATTAATTGCATGTAAATAACTACTCATTAATTTATTTTATTTAATGAATAGTACATTTGTATTGCTGTATAGACTCCTTTGTATAGGCCGCAGAACTCAGGAAAGGTGCTTTTTAAACACGGCAGAAAATTTGCCGTTTAAAAAGCATGCTAACCGGGGATTTCGGTTGATGCGCTCGAGCGGTAAAAGACAAACAACAGAATCGCCATACCTTTATATAAGCCGCTTGGCTCAAATCGTCAAAGAAAAGTAGCGGCTAATAGTCCATATTACGAAATTACGATATTACGATAATTAGTACTCATATTAACTCGGTTGGCTTCGTTCGACCGGATGGAAAAAGAAAGACCGCTCTATAATTTATTTACCGTTACTACACATATTACTTAATTCAGTTTGCTTCGTACGACCGAAATTCGTACGACGATAAAAGGAAAGACCGCTCTATAAGGCGGACAATCAATCAGATAGACAACGATTGCCGTTTATATAGTAGATAGAGAACAGCGTTTTTCTAGTGGTTGCAAGAAACAAATGTTCACATGACCTTTCCGGTACACGTTGGCAGTAAATATTAATTAGATGTAATCTACTACTCATTAATTTATTTAAAGAGTAGTAAATTTTATTTAATTCACTACTAATATTTACTACTAATTTAATTTTACTACTTACTCATATTAATTAAGTTTGCTTCGTAAGATCGAATCTGTTACAATCTTGCCACAATCAATACTCATAGAGGATCTATTCTTCAGCCCTGAACCCTTGTATTTAGTACATATCAATCAATTTATCTTTGTATAAGCTATCCTGCATTAATTATTTGAAGTCATCCTCTCATGTAAATTTTCTTTCAACTTTTACACAAATAATCTCAAACTAAATATGAATTGTTCACTACTATCTTGCATTCAGGATTCTTCTACAGTTTTTATTTTATTGGATAATATGCCTGCAAATAGAGGCTTTTTGTTATTTTGTTATCAGCAAAATAAAAGATTACTAACTAACGATCGAATCGAAAAAAAAGACCGCCATATAATTTATTTATACTGCTCATATTTGGGAGTTATCGGTGACTCAATATATCGAGAAGGCAACTCATACTATTAACATATCAGTATTTATCGTCCATCCCTACGATGAATAGCAGGTTACGTATTATAATAGAGGCGTGTACTAACCGGAGATTCCCGTTAATGCGCCCTAGTGGTGAAAAAAACACAGAATAGACACGCCCTTATATAAAAGTAGCGGCTAATAGTCCGAAAAGTACGGTACTCTATAAAGCGGACCGACAGATACACAGATAGATAGATAGACAGACAGACGACGATTGCCGTTTATATAGTAGATTTCTATTCAATATGTTGTGACTTCTGTATGACTTTAAAGTTGGTCTACAAAAATCGCAAAAGTATTATTAAATTCTTCCTACTGGTTAATGAACAATATTTCACATCATCCAAATAAGTTATTGATGTTTTTGACAGGTCGACAAGCTTGTAAAGCTGGCCCAAGGCAAAAATCTTGTTTTATCAATAGATACAACTCGAAACGCAATACAACTTCAGGGAGTCATCGCTCAAGTACACGAGATGACAGACATTATAAATGACAAGCTGTTAGCAGGTAAAAAAGCACAACAAAAACATATATCAATATAATTACTATAGTGTATCATTTGAACTAGTTTTTTTACTGGAAGCTTGACATTACAGCGCAGTGTATATTACAGCGTTCTCTCAAAGATATGTATGTGATCTGCCAATGAGTTGGAATCTAAGTTCTAATGCCCTAAAGATACCCCTAGACAAATGCAGCGATGAATACCTGCGCGTGCGTGCATTGTTTACCAAAACTTCTCTCTCAGATGTAGTAACCATGGTAAGAAATCTTCCACTCTAAATATAACTTTGAGGTAGGCCTGTGCCAGCAAACCTGACCAATTTTATGGAAACTTGTCGGTTCACTTCATCCAATGTCTTAACTTTCCCCGTATTTTCCGTTTGAGTTGATTTAGGGTGTCATGCAGCATTCTATTTTGAAGTGCTTGTTTTTATTTAAATGATAATATGGTATGAAAGATGCGACGAACGTTATAATAAATATCTATTATATTTTCTACAACAATACTTCAGTTCATCCTTCAATTGCGGAGGCTTCTTATCTTGTTATGTAAATTTACCTTTGGTTCCACCAAGGCAGAAGTACATGTTGATGATATGAATAGACATGTGCTCAGTTAACAGTGTTGATGACCTTAAAGTATTGAAACTCATTGCAATTATAAACTTATATCATTGAAATTAGCTAATACAGGTTACCTAATTAGTAATAAGGTTATATACTACAGGTTACTTAATCAGTAATAAGGTTTTATTCAACAGGTTACCAAATCAGTAATAAGGTTATGTACTACAGGTTACCAAATCAGTAATAAGGTTATATACTACAGGTTACTAAATCAGTAATAAGGTTATATACTACAGGTTACTTAATCAGTAATAAGGTTATGTACTACAGGTTACCTAATCAGTAATAAGGTTATGTGCTACAGATTACCTAATCAGTAATAAAGCTATGTACCACAGATTACCTAATCAGTAATAAGGTTGTATACTACAGGTTACCTAATCAGTAATAAGGTTGTGTACTACAGGTTACCTAATCAGTAATAAGGTTATATACTAAAGGTTACCTAATCAGTAATAAGATTATGTACTACAGGTTACCTAATCAGTAATAAGGTTGTGTACTACAGGTTACCTAATCAGTAATAAGGTTATATACTACAGGTTACCTAATCAGTAATAAGGCTATATACTACAGGTTACCTAATCAGTAATAAGGCTTTATTCAACAGGTTACCAAATCAGTAATGAGGTTATGTGCTACAGGTTACCTCATCAGTAATAAGGTTATGTACTACAGGTTACCTAATCAGTAATAAGGTTATGTGCTACAGGTTACCTAATCAGTAATAAGGTTATGTGCTACAGGTTACCTAATCAGTAATAAGGTTATGTACTACAGGTTACTTAATCAGTAATAAGGTTTTATTCAACAGGTTACCAAATCAGTAATAAGGTTATGTACTACAGGTTACCAAATCAGTAATAAGGTTATATACTACAGGTTACTAAATCAGTAATAAGGTTATATACTACAGGTTACCTAATCAGTAATAAGGTTATGTACTACAGGTTACCTAATCAGTAATAAGGTTATGTGCTACAGATTACCTAATCAGTAATAAAGCTATGTACCACAGATTACCTAATCAGTAATAAGGTTGTATACTACAGATTACCTAATCGGTAATAAAGTTATGTACCACAGATTAATTACCTAATCAGTAATAAGGTTATATACTACAGGTTACCTAATCAGTAATAAGCTTATATACTAAAGGTTGCCTAATCAGTAATAAGATTATGTACTACAGGTTACCTAATCAGTAATAAGGTTATGTGCTACAGGTTACCTAATCAGTAATAAGGTTATGTGCTACAGGTTACCTAATCAGTAATAAGGTTATGTACTACAGGTTACCTAATCAGTAATGAGGTTATGTGCTACAGGTTACCTAATCAGTAATAAGGTTATGTGCTACAGGCTACCTCATCAGTAATAAGGTTATGTACTACAGGTTACCTAATCAGTAATAAGGTTATGTGCTACAGGTTACCTAATCAGTAATAAGGTTATGTGCTACAGGTTACCTAATCAGCTATGTGATTAGAATCAAACACTTAATTCTGTATTCTCACCATATCTGCCTATCAATTTGCTGACCACTGCTTTAACAACTTTTCTCCTATTATAATGTTTATTCATTTAAATTAGTGTGATGAGATTTCTATAGAGTAGTTGTAGGCTTTACTAGTTACTATTACCGGACTCTATATTTTATTATTTACTAGATGATTGCTTGGTTTTGCATGGACAATACAATGACTACCGAATAATTTTAGGCAACTTATTAATCTTTACTATAATATGAGCCGTGTCCATCTGAAGCTAGCTTGTGATTGTAAGTGTGCTTATAATCGTTACGTGTCATGACCTCTCATGCAATCATGATCTCCAGTCATGATAGTAGTAACTGGTAGTATTTTGGGTGTATATTTTAACCATTGTAATAAGTATATGCACAATTATTTATTAGCATGGCCAGTTGGACGCATATTGTAATGGATAGTACATTTGTCTGTCAACTAAAGGTTCTGAGTTCCAATCCATCGCAAAGTGGATTTTTTATTCCTGAAACCTTTTCGCTCTAACTGGGCATACGGACAACAAAGGACAAATGGCAAACACTGAGATATATACTATATATATATATGTATATGAATGTATATATATATATATATATATATATATATATATATATATATATATATATATATATATATATATATATGTATATATGTATATATATGTATGTATATATGTATATATATATGTATGTATATATGTATATATGTATATATATATGTATGTATATATGTATATATGTGTATATATGTATATATGTATATATATGTATATATGTATATATATGTATGTATATATGTATATATATATGTATGTATATATGTATATATGTGTATATATGTATATGTGTATATATGTATATATGTATATATATATGTATGTATATATGTATATATGTGTATATATGTATATATGTATATATATGTATATATGTATATATATGTATATATGTATATATGTATATATGTATATATGTATATATGTATGACTAGCTGTGTAAATGATCTACAAGGTATTTTTGTATTTCTCCTACAGATAAGCCGAGTACAGAACAGACCACTGTATGAACAATACCAAGCGCATCGAACCAGAGTGATTAGTAAAGCGTTAGACATGCATCCATCCTCTTTAGAAAGAGAGTTATGGCACGGCACTAAAACTGATGCTGTCAAGTCTATTTGTGCTCAGGGCTTCAATAGAAGCTACGCTGGTAGTAGCGTGGGTGAGTTATCCTCTCTTTACTTCAATCGCATTCGACATTAAAAAGTAATGTGTAGCTTTACTCTAAAACAAATGCTGTGATAAAAAATAAATAAAAACGCTATTGAAGATTTAACTCCCATTTAATAAAGCTATAGATATAAATATTATAGTATATGATATTTTAAGGTGATCAAAAAAGAAGTTAAAAAAAACTCAGGGACATTTGATCAAGAATAATCTTATTAAACATAAATGTTGTTAACTTTGTTAATGATCTCTATCCAAATAAAGTCTAGAACACCTAGAAAAGCTTCTTACGATGTTTTAACAATGCGTGACTGTAAACTTGGGATATATTTTTGTGCCTTTTTGCATCTTGGTTCAAAATGATCTATTTTATCGCTGGAGCATTCTCGAAAAGTTTTTTACTATATTTTTAGCAAAAGACGAATATACCTAACCAACCACCTTTAGATTTGTCTTGATCTTGACTGTAGGAAACTTGCTTAATTTTTTTCTAGTGGATGATGCCATTGACATCTATAACCTTGTTTTTTTGTTGCTGTTTGCTTATTGTTTTTAATTTCTTTGCTTTTATTGAAGCTTATAATATTGCAATCCTGTTTTATTTTAAACTCAAATCTAGAGCTTTTTTAATCTTTTTATAAATACAGAGTGCATGATGTTCATTCGTAAAATTGACTAGGTTCGGCCAACATAGCAAGTGCCTTATAATGTACTCTAACCGAACAAATGTTATTGTTGATTAAAAAATATCCAAAGTTTACAGTCCTTTTTTAAATTAATTAATTGCTTGAAACCAGCACAAAGCGTATTTTGTTTTTATTATAAAACATCCTTTCATTAACACCCTAAGACTTCGTCACTCTATTCATTTAAGTAACGCAACTGCATGTACATGTATTTTGATCAAACAGAGATGAAGCTGTTCTTTGAATGTTCCATGAATAGAATATCATCTAGGTGTTTACACATTGTTTTTTCAATTGGTGTCGGCATGCCTTGTTCCAGCGTATGATAGTGCTAATTTTTTGTAGTAAAAACCCAATCTGTCCTTAAAACATGTTTTATAGTTTGAACAGGTTTTTCTCAGTTCATAAATATTTAGGGCAGTGATTCTTAACCTTGTTGAATGTACTGAGCCTCAGTTTCATATACTTTTTCACCGAACCCTTATTATTATTCCTTGAAAAATAAAATCCGGCTTTTTTCCCCATTCAAAGCAGACATATGTTTTACTGCTGCACAAAATGAACTTTGCCTTAGCATCACTGTGTTCAAATAACATATCTAATATAATGCATAAACTCACAACAAATTACATATATTACATATAACAGTGTGACTTATGCTGTAGCCTCTGAGAGCTCTACTAAACCTTTGAGACTGACCCACTAAACCCCGAGAGTTTGATGGAACTCAGGTTAAGAACCACTGAACTCTAGGGGCACCAGTGGCGTATGTAAACCTTGCTATAATTACTAAGTTGCCATAGAGTGATAGTGTAGTTACACCTGGGTGCGTGAGGGCTGAAATGTTACATTAGGCTGAGAAGCAGATCATGTTTCTATAGAGCGCTATAGTAGAGCTATGATTATGCGATGTCTTATGTCAAGGCCAAACAAGACCTATGTGCACTCACAAAAGAGGTGCCGTTTGTTGCTGTGTTCATTTCCATGGCCAAAAGATGGTAAATTGCATGGTTGTTTCTCTTCCAAACAGCAACATTGAATCACAACAAAATGAAAGCTACACGGCCGTTTCTATGAAAAAATTGCAGCTCCACACGGGAGTGTGTCCGCTGCACTAAATTGACGTATGGAAACTTAATAACTATGTGTAGCTACAAGCTCGTACATAGCCGGTGCTATCGAATAACATGGTTGAACTATTATATTCATATTGTAGGTGTTGCCTATGGAAGGGGCACATACTTTGCTCTGGAATCAAATTACTCCGCTTCTATAAGTAAGACGTTTAGAGGGAAAGAGGTAATTTTATCCAAAGTGATGGTAGGCCGGTCTTGCTTAGGTCAGTCTAACATGTCACCAAAAGATGTTATTCTGCAAGGTTGTCATTCTTCAGTAAATAACATTGCGAACCCAAATATTTTTGTAGTTTATCATGATGCTGCAGCATATCCAGAGTACATTGTGGAATTTCTGTATCAATCTTCACATTGATATTCTTCTATATTTGATTGATGTATAAACTTAATAATAGTAATAATAGTAATCTAAGATTCCTTTGTCTGGACTCACTATGAAACCAGTCGAAAGACTGGAAACTGTATCCCTAAATAGTAACAATAATAATGTTGGTGCAGCCCAACAACCAATCACAGTATTGCATGATGCTCATTGTCTTCGGGTTCTATGACTAAGGTGAGCGGAGGTATTGCAGCAAATGAGATTCAATGCATTGTTAAAACAAACGTTTTTAGTAATCAAAGTATTAATCTGAATATAATCTTAGTTAATCTGAACAGAATCCTGGTAATCTGAACAGAATCCTACATGCAACTCAGACTTGTGAGAAACCATTGGACAGTTGTGAAACAAAAAGATTTTTTATTTGCTTTCAGCAATAGAATATTATTCTCTGTTACTCAGAGCTGTTGCTGAGGTGGATTTCTTGTCAGACAGTTAAAATCTTCACTTCCATAGCTTAGGACAATGAGAAGACAACTCTGAAGCTTAGGACAGTAAAAAGACAACTCTAAGGTTTAGGACAATGAGAAGACCACTTTAAAGCTTAGTACAGTAAGAAGACAACTCTATAGGTTAGGACACTGAGAAGATAATAGAGAATAGCTCATGTTAAAACTGTTGAAAAGATTTATGTCATATAGGAAGGACAGACTTGAAATGATAGAATAATGACAGTTTATACTGAGGCTATCGTCAGTCATAATTCCTGTCTTAAATGGACGGGAAGGGTTTGGTAAAGCCTAAAGGGAACAAACCTGGTGTGTAGATAGCCTAGACAGCAACCATTCAGGTTGTGGAGAGTGCTTTGCGTTGTATTGGCGAGACCAATATTTTGCAGACAAGTGTTGTACCGCATGTCAAGAAATATTTGTAGAGATTTGTACTCTCATGTCAAGAAATATTTGTAGAGGTTTGTAATCTCATGTCAAGTTACATTCATAGAGGTTTGTATGCTCATCAGTAACTATAACATAAGGTATCCCATTTTAAGTTCTATTGCTTAAGTTTGGCAAATGAAAATGTGTCCTGGCTGCTGGCTTGTTGAGCATTTGAGTTAACAGATTTTATCATCCTCCCATCGCTCTCAATGTTATGAATAATGTTCAAGTCATCAACTCAAGTAGAGTTAATACTTTTTATCTGCCTTTCATTCAGTAACTCTTTGAGGAACTGAAATTGTGTATGTTTGTATGGACAGACTTTTCACACTCTCATTTGTCACATTTTCCAAGAAAATGGCATACATAGAATAAAGGTAACAATCTTTTGACAATGAATATGTTGAACACTATCATCGCAATAATATAAGTATATATTTCTTTGATATAAATGATAGATATAACTGTGTGAACATTACTAGTGTAGGTCACAAAGAGCAGGCAGTTATATCAAACCATAGATGGACTCAGCTAGGCTGGTCAAAGCCCGCAGTAAGTAGACAGTTTAAAAGGGTGTAAACTTGTAAGAACTAAACAATATCTATGTCAAGTAAACACCAGAGCAACCATCAACTGAGAGAGAAAAATAAAGCCTAGTGACAGAAGATCAGAAGGCAAAACGACGGGTGTTGTTAAGCAACGCCAAAGTTATGTCATTTGATGGAAAGCTTGTTGAAAATTCCTGGTCCAATGTAGGATATGGACGTGCTGATGTAGTCACTATCTCCCGAGTTTGAATCATCAAAATGCGAGAGTGGTGAGTCAAACAGTGTTTCGTATTTCTCTGGAATCGATGGCACAGCTGGATAAGACGGTAACTGACGAGTTGCGAGTTGAGTGTCACGCACTGCTATAGCTTCAACTTCTCGCAGCCTCTTGTGGTCCTTGTACCACTTGACTGTTACAATGATCAGCGCTAGAAAGGTTATGATGGTCGCAGGAGCTAAGGCTAAAACTGTAGCTAAAACAAAAAATAATTTAATAAGCAAATATAACATGATCTTCTGCTTGTAAATAACCTAATTTAGTTTAAACAACCATTCAGTTCAATGAGTGTATATGACAAGTGACAAGTTCAACAAGTGATCATGAAACCTCCATCTATTTATTCAGATCTCAAGGTCTGTTATCTGTCATTCAAGTGTCCAGTTATACCGATAAAGTTTTAGGAGTACAAATCTGCTTCGCACTAGATTTGAACTCAGAACTAGGCGTGCAGACAGGTGCACTGTTCCCTATGCCAAGCAGCTACATTGCTATACAATAGCATAAGTAAGCACATACTCATTACACCAATAAAACGCTTGTACAATGCTATTGGTTACTACTAGCACGTTTGAAGATCATGATTGCGTGAGAGATCCTGACGCTTAGCATAATTATTACAAACTGGCTTCATGGCTTTTATTATGGTTAAGATTTACACAATTTTAAGTTACTAGTTTAAGTTTGCTATTGGCAAGTTAGTCAACTTATCTAATGGAAAATGCATTACTTGCCACTGTTTATCAGCTGTTTTTAATGCCCATGCAAAGCGGGACATTCATCTAGCCAACGTGTAAATGATACTCAAATATTTATACATACCGAATGCTTTAGAAAGTCTGCAATGGATACGGGGACCTGCCCAGAGCTCATCAACGTCAGTGGCTACGCAGACTAGCTTGCTGTTAGTAGCATCTCTTGTACTATAACTGTCTACACATTGGTAATATATTTCGGTTCCTTCTGGGTAACTAGGCAGCTTTGTGTATCTGGCATTGGGAATAGGATCAGGCTCTTTACAAAACCTATCTGGCTTCTTATCAGACCTGGTTTGCTGAGTGGTATCAAAAGATGCTGCAGGAAGTCTTGGAGTATCACTAGGCACTGTGGAAGATCTTGTTTGTGAGATTTCTCCGGATGTAGTCGGTCTTAACTCTGCATACAAGTGATACTAGTATCTGGTTGACAAAAAACCAAGGATGAACAATCTTGTTTCCTAATAATAGTTAGCTAGTCTAAATGTGTCCAGAGGTGTCGTTACAGACAATAAGGTTGTCACTGCGTACTACAGTGGTGAATGGTACAATACCTGGTGATGTCGTGTTGCTGGAGTTGGTAAACTGATATGGTAACATTCGAATGGTAGAGTTATCTCCAATCACTAACAAGTTAGGAAGCGCAGTTACGCATTCAGCTAAATATAGCTTACAGCTTTTCACAGAGCCATCCGCCGTGCCTTCCTGTCCTACAATATTAAATTCTAGCTAATTAAATTAATTGAATTCTGTTTATGAGATGTTGTTGTGGAAGTACTGTAATGTCTTCTTACAGCAAAGTAGGCTTATTGTTTACTCTATATTTAGTTTTTTTGTTCATCGTTTCAGCCTGTTTTATTAATAAAACTGCTTTTAGTCAGTTTTCGTATTTAACACTGCATTTTAAGAAAAGCTTCGATCATACAAAAATCGTTTTTGCCAATAATTAAATAAATTTAATGTTATAAAAAAATTGGAAATCAATGATAACTCTATGTTTGTGCAGCAACTAAAGAAAACCAACTTTAACTCTATGTGAACCATGTAAATGGTAGGCCTACAGTGTCTATCTCTCCCTCTCTCTTTCTCCCTTTCTCTCCCTCTCTCTCTCTTTCTCTCTCTCCTTCTCTCTCTCCCTCTTTCCCTCTCTCTTCCTCTCTCTCCCTCTCTCTTCCTCTCTCTTCCTCTCTCTCTATCTCAAAACAGTTATCGGCATCTTAACTTTGATGCTTACGATAATGGAGATATATAGCAGTTATGAGTTTACAAATTCATTATGATTCAAATCATTGTTCATTTTTTTAATTTTTCAAATCAATCTCTCTCTCCCTCTCTCTCTTTCCCTCTCTCTCCCTCTCTCTCCCTCTCTCTCTCTCCATTTCTCTCTCCCTCTCTCTCTCCCGTTCCCTTTTTTTCTCCCTCTCTTTCCCTCTCTCTCCATACCTCTCCTTTTTTTTCTCTTCCTTTCTCTCACAACAGTTCTCTACATCTTAACTTTGATGCTTATGATAATGGAGACATCTATAGCATTTAAGAGAATACAATATCATTACAATTCTAATCAATGTTTTTAGCATGATAGCGCTGTGGTTGCAGGCAAAACGACGATTATTACAAAAGTGCAAACCATATTCTGTTTCTCAGATGCTTATGTGAATGTGGAGGGAATACTCTAGCTAAGACTTTAGAATATGTTTAGTCAGATTAAATTGACTGAAAATCAATATAAAAATCAAGAGGTAGATGTTCTAACAGTCTTCAGTTAGTTAAAATTCACAATAAAAGTTTGTGAACACTTGGCAGACAGATAACTATTATTAGACTAACCAGAGCAGATGACCTCAACAGTTTGTAAGTCCATATCTACAATTTTAATTACATGACTGTCAGGGACCAGCAGCAAGTCATCACTCCATTTAGTAACTGTCGTCAGCTTTGCAAATCCAGCCTCACTAAACTTTGCTTTACTTGACTGGTTGGATGTTGCTTCATGACAGCCACCGACCAACCACCTCTCCTTATCATTTTGAACATGCAAGATGCCATATCGGGTGCCCACAAAAAACCCCTGTTTGTGAGGGCCTAAGATCAGCGATTCAGCTGAATGGATTGATTGGTGAATCGATGTTACCACTTCGCTGGTCATGTCTATTTTTTTGATCCGGTTGCTCCCATCAGTGAAATACAGTGCGTCTCCTTGTCTTACAAGTGATTTAGGATAATTTAGTATAGCGTCGAGTCTACTGCCATTTGCATATCCACTTATACCGCACTTTCCCGTGTACCGTGATGTCATCCAAACCATCTCTCCACTATTCTCTGCCAAAGGTTTAATTTGGCGCAAACAATGATTGCCAGAATCAGAAACAATGTAGCCTTCTGCCACTGGAACTATTCCACGAGTAGAGTTAAATCTAGCTTCCATCCCATTGCCTTCTCTGTACCCTGCCTCTGACAAACTGCCCACTAAAACCGTGCCTTGAGCTGGATTGTTTGTCAATAGAGGCATGGATACCACAGCCCTATCTAGTACAACAATAAATGTTTCTGAGTTGTCAGTATCCTGAAGAATAGCATATACTCTGTGACTGAACGCTGTCGGAAACACGCTGGCCATATTAACAACCGTGAAGACATCTCCAAACTCTACCTTGCTGCAACAGTAAATGTTTATACAAGTTTCCAAGTTATGCTACTTTCCACTCTGATTGTGCTAAGTTCTCCCTTTTTTCTATCGAAAATGAGCAAGCATTTGATATATAATATAATATATAATTGCTAAAAAAAGGGAATATCTAATAAAAACTCAGTATACCGCGAATAGGTTAGAGAGTTAGTCATGGGTTAATAGCCGAAAAGATTATTTTGTAACTGGTTAGAGATGCAACCACACTGATAGTACATCAGCATCAACAGCGTAAGGGTTACACAGTACACTTGTTTACAAAATCAGGATGGTCTTAGACAAGCGGCTCATAAAATACTGTGGTAAATGATTCTTTACTATAATAAGAGCCATGTCTGTCTGTCTGTCCGAATCTATAGTTGGATGTTTAGAAAAACTTGGATTCATACTCGGACATTTGGCCGAGCAGCCAGGCACGCTACCTTCTGTGCCACTAAACTACCTTTTTGCCTTTTGAAATAATTCTGCTTATACTTATTAGACATGACGATCTCTCATTGGGTACTAGTATTAATAAACAAAAAAATATCCCTTTACTTTTCTAAAATTTGATGAGATCAATCATTAGGCTAATTTTATTGCGCTAATTAGTTAGTAGTGTTGTCTTATGAGCCATGACCTAATAGTCTAAAGTGCCTGACATGTAAACAACGTATTGGAGTTAATTTCCAGTGAGGCCAATGGTAGTGACAGTAAGGGCATCAGACCTTAAACTGTCAAACCTCTCTGCCAAATCAACTCATGTAACTTATCAACTAAATCGCAACTGGAATTATTGAGATTGAGTCAATCATGATTTTAACATTCCAATTAGATTTATACTAACAAATTTATTTACAACCAGATTTTCAGATCATTAGAAGCCATTATAGCTGCAGGATTATATTAACTAAAATAGTTCAATAACAAAAACCTACTGTTAATCGTTAGCTGAAAACGGAATATGATACAGCCAAACAAGACTATCTGGCTGATGTAACTATTTGAGTGAGAAACTCTTGCAGTTTATGAATTACACTTAAATTTACTCTCAATTTTTTTAAAGGTGTGCTAATCTTGGTTTGTATCATACTAAGAAACATCCAGTGTTATAAAACAGAATATTACATCGATCCATCGATAAATGCCTAAAGAAAAAATCTGACGAATTACTCAAAAATTAGGGTGCTGGACAGTAAACAGAGTAGAAAACTACTTTTGCTACAAGCAAAGACTCCACAAACTCTCTACACAAAATTTAATTCACATTTTCACTTGACACAAAGTATATATATACTTGTATATATTGACAGTAGTTGTTGCTTAAATACCTGTTATTTTCTATCTGTAGAGTTGTTTGTAGAAACAGAGATATCAGGATAATCCTCCTCATTCTAGGTACGTGGTAGATTCAAGTCCTTACACCTAATGGTAGCGCAGTTAAGGTGGAATTAAAAAGACATTTATTCACGCATAGCTAGTCAGGTGTGGTCACATGTGATTTCAGACCCTGTTTGGAGTGGAAGATTAATATCGTGGCTCATTTGTGGCAACAAACTATTTCTGTAACTTTGATGTTTCCTGTTTTATAACTATATGTTTTTATATAGTTATGAAACAGATATTATATCTGTCCTATAGAGTCAGAATAATAGCCATTACAAGAATCCTTGTTTGGATCTGTACTTCTGGGTGTATGTTCCTTACCATCAGAACTTAGACTGTTGCATCTAACTTCCAGCATTAACTTCCAGCAACTCTGATCTTTGCTGGAAGTTACTGTTGATAACATATCTCATTTACCTGTTAGTAACTTGATGGTATGTTGAAGTCACTCAATGTTTGTCTTACAACAGCTCGCGTTAGTAGTCTTGCTGCCGCTGCCTGTGTGGTATGTTCTTTTTTATTTAATGTTTTTTTATTGTTGTTTTCTGTTCTTATATAAGGTAATTTGAATAACAACTCAGGCAGTATTATAATACTAAATTGGGTGAATTTCAAATCGGGATTTGAACCATGACCTCTGAACTCACGTGTCTACACATGAACTACACGTACGTGTATGCATGATGCATATATATAACAAGAGAGGAGAATCAGATTTAAATTGAATCTAATGCGATATTATTATATAATGGTATAACAAATTGCATTAATATTAGTTATACTGAAATTAGTGTTATTCTATAATAGCTTATATAGCCTCTACAGTTTAACCTCTAATTAGAAACGACACTACACAGAAAACTTCCAAGTTATTAAAAGTCTTTAGGTAGAAATTTTGCTTCGACTTGCCAAAGATATTTTTAAATATGAAAAGCTTTTAGCACTGTCGGATTTTAGCTTGGTTTTGTGTTTCGAATTTTGGCTCTTTTGCCGGTTTCATATTTTTAGTTCATAACATTAAGTATCAACAAATGGTAATATATTTATGTGCCATAAATTATAAACATATTAGTTTAAATCGTGTTTGTTTTAACCCACTTATGAAACTCATATATATATAGATGAACATTAGATATAGGCTACATTGCATATATATTATTTATTACAGATTTTTATAAGCAGAATGCTTCAATTATTTTTTAAGAATTTTACTGGCAGTGGATCAATGAGAAACATGGCCAAATAAGGAGTAAAGCACCTTTATAATGATAAGTCTGATGGGTGACAAAATGGTGAATTATTTTCGTAAGGCAAGACAACATTTTATTTACCTATTAAAGTTCTTGGCAGCAGTCTTTTTATTTACCTCAAGACAACATGATACATGTTGATCAAACCCTTCTCACAGCCCCCATAAACACTGCAGGGTGCTGAAATTTAGTTCATCCTTCATTTGACCTTGCCTTTCCTATAAGCTCTTTTTCATTTCTAGGAAAAAAACAATTTAAATTATTTGTAAAGCAAAATTGTGAGACTCAATGTTCAAACATTCTCCTAAATTTATATGTTTCGAATTTTCAAATTTTCTGCTTTTCCGCACCAACTGCTACCACCTTTGAAAAATCAAAAAGCTGTATTCTTGTTTACAAATCACATGATTTTTTGATTAACTCTAAGGGTTATCTACCTCTGCCATATGCTCATGAAGTACCTTACCCTTATAGAACTTCAATCTAGCTTGTTCTCTCTCATCTTCAACTCCAATCGTGCAAGTTTAAATCTTGAGAACTCAACGTCTAAAAATGTTTCTACAGGATTCATACCTTTTATCAGCTTTCGAGCCCTTTGTTTCTACTGACTTTTTAAAAAAACTTTTTTAACCTTGTCAACTAGTGACAAGCCGTTTAAAGCAAATAAGTTATATGCAATTATTTTTTCTTTCGTGTCGAGTTCTCAAAAAATTGTTTCTCGTTTACCAACCTTCATCATTCAGTTTTGTTATCATCACTTCAAAAGTTAGCGAAGGAATAGGTGGGTCAACATAAAGTTGATAACATAATATCTTATTTATCTGTTAGTAACTAGATGACGTGTTGAAGTCACTCAGTGTTTGTCTTACAACATCTTGAGTTAGTAGTCTTGCTGCCGCTGCCTGTGTGATATGTTTTTTTTATTTACATTTTTTATATTTGTTGTTGGTTATATTTATTATTTACTGCTATTATATAAGGTAATTTTAATAACAGCTCATACAGTATTTTAACAATATGTTCATTAAACTTCAAATCCTTGCTTGAATCACAATGACCTCTGAACTCACGTGTCTTGGTCATGTAGCTTGGCTGAATAAACATGGTAATACTCACAGACATTATTTAATCTCCTGTTGAAAGTTATACAGTCAGTGCATTGGCTCATTGCCAACTTCTTACTGAATTTAGTAAATGTGGAAATCATTAATATTTTTCAAGTACATGTATTCTCAACATATTTAGGTAACCGTTGTGGATAAAATCTTATTGGGCGGATGATTTACTAGCCAAGTTTGACTCAAGATTATAGTGATAATGTGCAAATGATTAAACAAGACTAGATAAAAAGTAATAGTCAATTTGTTACTATTTGAACTATTAAATATATTATTTTTCATCATTTTAGCTGTGTTTACACGTACACAAGTTAGCAGTGGAAATGACAGTGCTGCCCAACTTAGGTAAACATTTTGGCTGTTGGATTACGGTCTATTTTGAAAATTTGGTTTTACAATCTTTTAATCTTGGTAAAGCCGACTCCCATATTTGCCATTGTCATTAGACTGTCAGCTCTTTGCCAGCCATCTACATGTAAATAATACTCGTGCCCCTTCCAATTAGATCCAGGTATCAGTACCACAGGCTATATAGCTTGCAGTAAGTTGAGATATTTTGTCATTCCAATGATCTAGAATATGTTATCACCTGATAAGAGCAGATCTACCGCAAAACCTCTAATTAAACGCCATGGCACCCTATTTTCAAACCTTCTTCTATGATGACAGTCAAATAGAAGCAGCGTTCAAATAGAGACAGGCGGTGTATTTTTCAAATAGTTCGTCAGAATTTTCAGAAGATAAATTTAGCCCTATTACAGGCAAAGCAAACGTCGCCTATATTTTGCAGTCTTTTTTCGGTGGGCCGATATTAAACATTTTGAATGCAATATACGTATATGTTACCTTACCTCCATCTTGTCAAAGATCTCTTAATAAATATGCATCAATAAACTGAGAAATATCTCTACCAGTTGTTATCTATTGTTTGCAATTGACCTGCGATGATATTATAACCTGTATCCTTCTTTGCAATTTGTTGGAATGTTCAATTTTTGTTTCATTCTAAAATGGAAGGCATATCTTTTTTTATATCTATATTTAACCTTGTTGAATAAACTCTCATTGCACTCACTGATATTTCTGCTACAGTTTGCAGCCAAAACTAGCTTTTTATGTGCAATAGAAGTGCAGTTATGAGCTTCGATCCATTGTAAGCTGCGTTAAGATAGCCACAAGGATGCTATTAAATAAAATGCTATAAATCTGCATATTTATAAGTTATACAACAATAATCTATCAAATAATACAAATATATATTCATGAACAAGAGACATAAACGAATCATACTTATATTACATGCAGAAACAAAAATTAACGTTTGTAAAACAAAAATATTTCCATCATTTGCTCAAATAACTGCGTTCTGATTGTTGCTTTCGATGGGACGAACATCTTTTAGTTGTCCAATACCTTCCACAATATCTTCTGGCTTCATCTCTTCTTCTGCATTGCTAAACCAGTTGATATTAGCGTCCAAATAATTTTTCAACAGAGCAAAATTTTTACACGCAGCATTTAGCACTAGTGCAGTGCTAAAAGTTTGCTCGCTAAACGTATAACCTTAGGTTCAAAACTTGGAAACCGGTTTTTATATGCATGCCCTTCGAAGTATCAGGACCGCATTTAACAAGGAACCACTATTAGTCTGAGACAGTAACTATTTCTAAAGTTGTTTTATAGTACCCTAAACCTAAGTTTAGTTTCAACCTAAATAAAATTTTGATTATTAAAAAGTTATACAAATACAAAGTACTGAAAAAGCACACAACACATTTTACGAAACAAAAAATAACAGGACGATAACACATTTAACTACTCGTCAAACACACATAAACCTAAAAATACCATTGTTTAAATCAAAAGCTGGTCAATTTTGTTTGGATTATCAAGAGTCATTGCTATGGAATCTACTACCGGTTACACTGCGTAAAATTGTAAATGCTAATTCTTTCAAAAATGAACTGAAGCACTACCTTAGACAACCAGACGACTAATCCAACTAGACATACTTCTGCTGACTCTACTTTCAGGTTCCGCGCCTTGATTAGCCTTGCTATTGCGCACAGAGACCTCATCATCACCTTCCCTGGAGTGACTTTTTTTTTCTATTTCTCTTGTCTTTTTATACTGTTAGAAACACTCTTCATATTATTTTTGTGTGGTTATATTATAGATGAAAATAAACAAACAAACAAGTATTGCTTTGAAAGTTCATCTACCATCGTAAATTTAAGCCGTTTTTTATATATGTAGGCTACTTCGAAGTAGAAAGTTCGCGTTAAGCAAGGAAGTACTATTAGCCTGAGACCGTTATTGTTTATTGCTACGGTGTTGCTTGCAAAGTTTTAACGAGAAAAACGAAAAACTTTGGAAATGGAAAACGAGAGAATTAACTGATATTGATATGAACGACTCATTATTAATACGATTTTGTGGACAATTTTCTACTGATCAGTTGATAATATGTGCTCGTAAAGATCAAATAATGTTAAAATGGTGGTCAAATGGAGGTGGCGTTCAATTGGAGAGTGGCGGTCTATTTTTTAACCCTTTTCTCAGGGTGGCGTCAATTGGAGGTGGCGTTCAAATAGAGGTGGCGTTCAATTAGAGGTTTTGGTATATCTGTTTGTAACAAATTTGTGCGAAGAACCACAGCCAAGTATTCTTTGTGATTTATAATTTATAGTGCACTTCATTCTACACGTATTTCAGTCCTTTGCAAACTACCTACATGTAAATAATACTCGTGCCTTTCAATTAGATCCAGGTAGCAGTGTCACGGCCTATATAGACTGCAGTAAGTTGAGATATTTTGTCATTCCAGTGAGATAAAATATGTTATCACCTGATAAGAGCAGATCTATATGCTTGTAACAAATTTGTAGCGAATAGACCAACAGCTAAGTATTCTTTATAATTTATAGGGTACTTCATTTTACACTTAGTATGTTGAGGGTTCTTTTTCTAATTGTTTTTCGTAAAACTAGTGTTTCTAACAATAATATATTTATATATATTTATATGTTGATATATTCTTTCACCTATTAAACAGTAAACTAATTAGCGACAGCTTGAAAAGGTTGTACAAAAATTAACATAGTGTTACAGCAGAGGGCTGTGACTGGGTCTGTAGCGCTTGATCACCTGGCCATCACGGTCACAGGGCCGAGCTTTCCAGTCACAGGAGAAGGCACAGTCATAGTTGAGGACGCCCGGACGACTGAGGAGATCGTACTAGAAGACCGAACATTAAAAAAAGAGAAAAGTGGGCCGAGCCTAAAATGAGAAAAAATATAAAAGGAACACGAAACTATCATTCAAGCAGATTTGTATGCAAAATCTCTACATGATTGCATATGGTTTATTGCCTATCTCACATGTATGCTGATGTATATTTATTTTATATGTCTTTTGTTTAAATATATATTGTTAGATACTGAGCATTTATCTTAAAATCTTGCACACACAATCGTGAACTAAGACAATTAGTGTTACATGACTCATGTACTCATGACTCATGCCATGCACTCATGACATTTTGTGAGAGATCAACACACTGAGCATTTATCCTATTCATGTTGAAAAGAATATTTTTATCAGGCAGATTAGGTGCATAAATGTTAATGTGTTTTCTGTACCAATCACAACGTTCGCATGCGATTAAATGAGATGATAGGATCATATTTTATTTGCCTGGAATTACTCATAGAGATACTCACTATAAATCAGTCACATGAATAGATAAAATGCTGCCAATTCTCATGATAGTTTACTAAGATACTTGACCATACAAGTTGTACATCTGTAAAATAGGTGAGACTTTACCAGTTTACATTACCTCTTTTTCTGGGAGGTTTCATCATCTTTAAAAAACTAACAATCAACATTGACAAATAAAGATATTAATGAAAAACCATAATATCATTGCGTGGTAATTAGAAGTGTTTTAGTCTGCCTGTCAAAGGAGCATTATAGGAATCTCTTTTCAAGAGTTTTTCAGGTTTAAAAAGTTGCTACAGTCAAGTTGAACACGTCGTGGTTGGCATAAGCCTCAGTATTCATAAACAATGACATGTCTTATACACACAATTTATATGGCTCATTCTATTGTAAGTTGATGTCTATGACTAATTCTATTGTAAGATGATATCTATGGCTCATTCTATAAAATTTGATGTCTATGTAAAAATGAAGCACTTCATACTGGTATAATACCTGCAGCTTGTCAATGAAAAGTTTACAGATCCTATGAATGGTGTTGTAACGCTGACAGTCTTAGATATGGACAGCAGTAATTCTTACGTGAGTTGTTCTCTCTTTTTACCTATTTATTTACCTTATAAACTTGGCTCTGATTCAACTTGAATGTAGGTCTAATTATATACACTTCTACTTATTTAATTCACTCATAGCTTTTATATTTAATAACTAGTTATATATTCTTTATAATTGCTTGTGTTTGGTTCTCTTTGTGCTGATTTACAAGATACCATTGGTCAGATTATTGGAGGTTATGACAAACTGCATTTGCTAGTGATATTAATACTGGTATCATACGGTTTTCTGTTAAAAAACAATAGCACAAAAGTTGCTTCACTTTCTTTACCTAAGGTTTCCATTGGTTGAAGTGCTAAAGGTTCCAGAAGACAAGCTTACGTCGTCCATATGATATTTAAAGAGTCAAGTGTGAGAAAGTGATTGGAAATATTGGCCTTTTTTAACCTATTGAATACTAGAGAAGATTGTGTGAAACAAGGTTTTCTGTGTTTGTTTCACCTCTATGGAACTTTTATTCATCTTCGAAATTGCAAAAAGGAAATCGTGATACAATCTCTACAGTACCCTGTGTGACATAAATGTAACAAGAGTTTTGTAGAGTTGTCCTGCCATAAATACATATTCAAGTGAAAAACTTTTACTTAGGCCAGAAAGAGTAATATTTTAGCTCCGCAATGGTATCAAATTTGATGACTATTTGATTACTAGGTTACAAGTCAGATGACCTGAGGGCAATTTTAATTGAATTCCTCCAAATTCAAAGTAATTTGTTTTGCATACCTAAACTATCAAGATAGAAACATCATAATAGGTAGAGTAATAATGTTATAATGTAATATAATATAATACACTATATAATATATTATATGTTTTATATAATATAGAAGCACAATATTTGTTCTATATTATAAATTATAGGTGAAAGTGGATGTAAACTAAAATGAAACATGGAATATCCCAGTCAATTTTCATTCTTGATGGTGTGAGGTTAATTACTTGAAAAGCTGTGTGTATTCTTTTTTGCAGCATTTTAGTATTATCTGTCATTTACACCTAATGATAGCGCAGTTAAGGTGAAATGAAAAAGACATTTATTTACGCATAGCTGGTTAGGTGTGGTCACATGGGATTTCAGACCCTGTTTGAGGTAGAAGATAAATATCGTGGCTCATTTGTGTCAACAAACTATTTCTGTAAATTTTATGTCTCCTGTTTTATAACTATAATCACTAAAAGGAGATTATCTTTATATATTATCTCAGCTTAGGCCATTACTGTCACAATTATACCAGCTACATGAATTCTTGTTTAGATCTATAGTTCCAGATCTATGTTGCTGCTTTGACTAGTTTATCTTTATTTTGAAACTCAGCTTTTACCGTCTGAACTCTGACTGTTGCATAGACAATCAGCAGCAAGCTCATTGCTAGAAGTCTTAGTTGATAATATATCTCATTTACCTGTTAGTAACTAGATGACATGTTGAAGTCACTCAATGTTTGTCTTACAACAGTTTGAATTAGCAGTCTTGCTGCCGCTGCCTGTGTGATATGTTCTTTTCTCTATTCACTGGTTTTATTTAATGTTAGTTTTTTATCATTTACTGTTATTATATAAAGTAACTTGATATAATTTGTTAATATATAATTTGATATAACAGCTCAGGCAGTATTATAACACTATGTTGAGTGAGCTTCAAATGGTAGTTTGAATCACAATAACCTCTGAACTCACGTGTCTAGGTCTTGCAGCTTGGCTGAATAACCATGGTAATCTCACAGACATTATTTAATCTCCTGGAAAAAGTTATACAATCATTGCATTGGCTCATTGCCGACTTCATTCTAATCTAAGTAAATGTGGAAATCATTAATATTTTTCAAGTATTCTCAACATATTTAGGTAACCTCTGTGGCTAAAATATTATTGGGCGGATGATTTACTAGCCAAGTTTGACTCTAGATTATAGTGATAATGGGCAAATGGTTAAACAAGACTAGATACAAAGTAATAGTCAATTTGTCACTATTTGAACTATTAAATGAATTATTTTTCATCATTTTAGCTGTGTTTACACGTACACAAGTTAGCAGTGGAAATGACAGTGCTGCTCAACTTAGCAAACATTTTGGCTGTTAGATTATGGGCTCGTAAAGATCAAATAATGTTAAAATGGTGGTCAAATGGAGGTGGCGTTCAATTGGAGAGTGGTGGTCTATTTTTCAACACTTTTCTCAGGGTGGCGTCAATTAGAGGTGGCGTTCAAATAGAGGTGGCGTTTAATTAGAGGTTTTTGGTATATCTGTTTGTAACAAATATGTGCAAAGAACCACAGCTAAGTATTCTTTATGATTTATAATTTATAGCGCGCTTCATTCTACACGTATTTCAGTCCTTTGCAAACTATCTACATGTAAATAATACTTGAGTCTCCCAATTAGATCCAGGAGTCAGTACCACTGGCAATATAGCCTGCAATAAGTTGAGATATTTTGTCATTTTAATGAGCTAGAATATGTTATCACCTGATAAGAGCAGACCTATATGTTTGTAACAAATTTGTAGTGAATAGACCAGCAGCTAAGTATTCTTTGTAACTTATGGCATACTTGATTCTATACATAGTATGTTGACCGCTCTTCCTCAATTTTTACATGAAACTAGTGTTTCTAACAATAATATATTTTTATATATATATACATGTATATATATATATATATAAACATGTTACAGCAGAGGGCTGTGACTGGGTCTGTAGCGCTTGATCACCTGGCCATCACGGTCACAGGGCCGAGCTTTCCAGTCACAGGAGAAGGCACAGTCATAGTTGAGGACGCCCGGACGACTGAGGAGATGGTACTAATCACTGTAACTAATAACTGTATACTAATAACTGTACCAATCACTATATATATATATATACATATATATATATATGTATATATATATACATATATATATGTATATATATATATTATATATATAAATACATATATATATATGTATTTATATGGTGATATATTACTTCACCTATTAAACAGTAAACTAAACACCGACAGCATGAACAGGCTGTACAAAAATTAACATAGTGTTACGGCGGAGAGCCGTGACTAGAGCCGTAGCGCTTGATCACCTGGCCACCAGGGTCACAAGGCCGAGCTTTCCAGTCACAGGAGAAGGCACAGTCACAGTTGAGGATGCCCGGACGACTGAGGAGATCGTACTAGAAGACCGAACGTAAAATAAAGAGAAAAGTGGGCCGAGCCTAAAAATGAGAAAAAATATAAAAGGAACACGAAACTATCATTTAGGCAGAGTTGTATGCACAATCTTTACATGATTGCAAATGGTTTATTGCCTATCTCACATGTATGCTGATGTATATTTATTTTATATGTCATTTGTTTAAATATATATTGTTAGATACTGAGCATTTATCTTACTCATATTGAAAAGTGTATTTTTATCTTACAGATTAGGTGCATAAACGTTAATGTGTTTTCTGTACCAATCACAATGTTTGCATGCTATTAAATCAGATGATAGGCTTATATTTTATTTGTCTGGAACTACTCAAGGAGCTACTCACTATAAATCAGTCACATGAATAGATGAAATGCTGCCAACTTTCATGATAGTTTACTAAGATACTTGACCATACAAGTTGTACATCTGTAAAATAGGTGAGACTTTACCAGTTTACATGACCCCTTTTTTGGGAAGTTTCATCATCTTTAAAAAATTAACAATCAACATTTAAATTTGAATTGACAAATAAAGCTATTAGTGAAAAACTATAATATCATTACGTGGTAATTAGAAGTGTTTTAGTCTGCCTATCAAATGATCTATATAGGAACCCTTTTCAAGAATCTTTAGGTTAAAAAAGTTTCCATAGTCAAGTTGAATAGATCGTGGTAGGCATAAGCCTCAGTATTCATAAACAAGACATGTCTTATTCACACAATTTATATGGCTCATTCTATTTTAAGTTGATGTTTATGACTAATTCTATTGTAAGCTGATGTCTATGGCTCGTTCTATTTTAAGTTGATGTCTATGGCTCATTCTATAAAAAATTTGATGTCTATGTAAAAATGAAGCACTTCATACTGGTATAATACTTGCAGCTTGTCAATGGAAAGTTTACAGATCATATGAATGGTTTTATAACGCTGACAGTCTTATATATGGACAGCAGTAATTCTTATGTAAGTTGTTCTCTGTTTTTACCTATTTATTTCCCTTATAAACTTGGCTCTGATTCAACTTGAATGTAGGTCTAATTATATACACTTCTAATTATTTAATTCACTCATAGCTTTTATATTTAATAATTAGTTTTATATTCTTTATAATTGCTTGTATTTGGTTTTCTTTCTACTGATTTACAAAATGCTATTGGTCAGATTATTAGAGGTTATGACAAACTGTAGTGATATGGTGGTATCATACGGTTTGCTGCTAAAATAACAAAGGGACAGAAGCTGTTTCACTTCCGTTACCAAAGGTTTCTATCGGTCAAAGTGCTAAAGGTTCCAGAAGACTAGCTTACGTTGTCCATACGATATTTAAAGAATCAAGTTGTGAGAAAATGATTGGAAATGTTGGCCTTTTTTAACCTATTGAATACTAGAAAAGATTGTGTAAAACAAAGTCTTCTGTGTTTGTTTCACCTATATAGAACTTTTATTCATCCTCGAATTTGCAAAAAGAAAATCATGATACAGTCTCAACATTACCCTCTGTGACATGTATGTAACAAAAGCTTTGTAGAGTTGTTCTACCATATTTACACATTTAAGTGGAAAACCTTTACCTAGGCCAGAAAAAGTAATCTTTTAGCTCTACAACGGTACCAAAGTTGATGACTATTTGATTACTCTTGCATTATGATATATTACACTATATAATATATTATACGTTTTATATACCGGTAATATAAAAGCACAATTATTGTTCTATATTCTTAGCGAAGTTTGAGAGCTTTTTGATAAATGCATGTGCACACAACTTATAAAAACTATTCATCAACAACGTCGCAAACCCTCGTTTCGAAGTCTCATCAACAAATTTAACCATCGTTTTTTAGAGCTGTTAAAGTATAATAACGATACAAAACACATATAAACCTATTCAAATATATTTCCAAGTCTTTGAAAAGTGTCGACAGTATCTTAAAATACCCATCTGAACGGATTATACACAAATAGACAGATTTATTTGGCCGAAAATCGTTATTAAAACTTGCTAAGCCTTACTTTTATCGAAGTTAAGACCGGAAATTGAAACGCCGAACGACAGAGAATAGAATGGTTAAGTCATGCGCATTTCACGAAAAAATATCATGCACATTTCACCAGTCTATAGCATTGTCGAATTGCTGAAGGTTTCTGTAATGAACGTAGGAGTACAGAAATCGTTTCATTTTTTCCGATTTCAAAGTAACTGACATTTTAGACACTTTTGAGTACTTTGGTATTTTAACTGATGTCCAACACAGTGTAAGTAAAGGAAATGACAATGATATTTTTTCTAACAATTCTTATGAGATTATTACAATATTTAATTATAAGTTTGGATGACTACAGAACAATGACTACGTAGTACAGATTTTCTAAAAATCTATATAAATATCACAACCTCTTGATATTGTTAGCTATGACGTTTTGAAATGTAAACAAAATTGTGTATTGGTTTTATAATATTACTATATTAATAATATTGGTTATTCTAATAGTATCAGTGCATTTCATTTCTAATATTGGCCAATATTGCATTTCTCCTATTGCAGGGGGAGAGATATAAACATATAATCTTTTCCTTTCATTGTTGCTATTTGTTGTATATAATAACACCCACACCCAGTACATTACAGCTACCATTGCAATTATCCTATTGCACTGCAGTGCCATTTGACCACTAATATTGCATTTCTCAACCATCAGTACCCTTTCTTTTTTTCAATACCACTTTAGTCGTGGGCTGTATGACAGTGAAATTTCTAGTATAAAATATAGGTGAAAGTGGATGTAAATTTAAATGAAACATTGAATATCCCTGTTAATTTTTTTTCTGGATATTGTGAGGTTAATTAATTGAAAAGTTCTGAGTGTATTCTTTCTTGCAGCATTTTATTATTATCTCTCACTTACACCTAATGATAGCGCAGTTAAGGTGAAATGAAAAAGACATTTATTCACGCATAGCTAGTCAGGTGTGGTCACATGTGATTTCAGTCAGACCCTGTTTGAAGTAGAAGATTAATATCGTGGCTCATTTGTGTCAACAAACTATTTTTTTAACTTTGAGGTTTCCTGTTTTATTACTATATCTTTTTATCTCACCTCTGCCAAGGCCAGTAGACTCAGAATCATTGGAGCTACACGTATTCTTATTTAGATCTTTGGTTCCGGATCTATGTTGCTGCTTTCACTAGTTTATCTATAGTTTGCAACTCAGCTTTTACCGTTTCAACTCTAACTGTTGCATAGTCAATCAGCAGCAAGTTCATTGCTGGAGGTCTTAGTTGATAACATATCTCATTTACCTGTTAGTAACTAGATGGTATGTTGAAGTCACTCAGTGTTTGTCTTACAACAGCTCAAGTTAGTAGTCTTGCTGCCGCTGCCTGTGTGGTATGTTCTTTTTTTATTTACTGTTTTTATTTAATGTTAGTTTTTTATCATTTACTGTTATTATATAAAGTAACTTGATATAATTTGTTAATCTGTAATTTGAAATAACAGCTCAGGCAGTATTATAACACTATGTTGAGTGAGCTTCAAATCGTGGTTTGAATCACAATGACCTCTGAACCCACGTGTCTAGGTCTTATAGCTTGGTTGAATAACCATGGTAATACTCACAGACATTATTTAATCTCCTGGAGAAAGTTATACAATCATTGCATTGGCTCATGGCCAACTTCATTCTAATCTAAGTAAACGTCGAAATCATTAATATTTCTCAAGTATTCTCAACATGTTTAGGTAACCTCTGTGGATAAAATATTATTGGGCGGATGATTTACTAGCCAAGTTTGACTCAAGATTATAGTGATAATGTGCAAATGATTAAACAAGACTAGATAAAAAGTAATAGTCAATTTGTTACTATTTGAACTATTAAATATATTATTTTTCATCATTTTAGCTGTGTTTACATGTACACAAGTTAGCAGTGGAAATGAAAGCGCTACCCAACTTATTAGACATTTTGACTGTTGGATTACGGTCTATTTGAAAATCTGTTTTTATAATCTTGGTAATGTTGACTACGGTATATGTCATTGTCATTAGACTGTCAGCTCTTTGCCAGCCATCTACATGTAAATAATACTTGAGCCTTCCAATTAGATCCAGGTGTCAGTACCACTGGCTATTTAGCCTGCAATAAGTTGAGATATTTTGTCATTTCAATGAGCTAGAATAGGTTACTACCTGATAAGAACAGATCTATCATAAAACTTCTAATTGAACGCCATTGAACTCTATTTTTCAACCATTCCTCTATGGTGACAGTCAACTGAAAGCAGCGTTCAAATATAGAGACTGGCGGTGTATTTTTAAAATAATTCATCAGTGTTTTCGGAAGATAAATTTAGCCCTACTGCAGGCGAAGCGATTGTCGCCTATATTTTGCCCTCTTTTTCCAGTGGACCGATATTAAACATTTTGGATGTAATAAATATGCTAACTTACCTCCAACTAGTCAAATATCTCCTAATAAATATGCATCAAGAAACCGAGAAATATCTCTACCAGTTGATATCTATTGTTTGCAATTGATCTGCGATGATATTATTCCCTGTATCCTTCTTTGCAATTCGTTGGCAATTTCAATTTTCATTTCATTCTAAATTTGAAGACATATTTTTATTTTATATTTAACTTTGTTGAATAAAAGCTCATTGCACTCACTGATATTCTTGCAACAGCGTACAGCCAAAACTAGCTTTTAATGTGCAATAGAAGTAAAGTTATGCGCTTCGAGCCTTTGTAAGCCGTGTTAAGATAGCCGCAAGGATGCTATTAAATAAAATGCTATAAATCTGCATATTTATAAGTTATACAACAATAATCCATCAAATGATACAAATATATATTCATGAACAAGAGACATAAATGAACCATACATATATTACATGCAGAAACAAAAATTAACGTTTGTCAAACAAAAATATTTCCGTCATCTGCTCAGATAGCTGCGTTCTGATTGTTGCTTTCGATGAAACAAACATCTTTTAGTTGTCCAATATCTTTCACAATATCTTCTGGCTTCAATTCTTTTTCTGCACTACTGAACCAGTCGATATTAACGCCCAAATAAATATTTACCCGTGCAAAACTTTTACGCTCTGCCTTTAGCACTGATGCAGTGCTAGAAGTCTGTTCGTTAAAAGTATAACCTTTGGTCCAAAACTTGCAAACTGATTTTTATATGCATGTCCTTCGAAGTATCAGGACCGCATTAAACAATGAATCAATATTAGCCTGAGACAGTAATTGTTTCTATAGCGTTGCTTTCAAAGTTCATCTACCATCGTAAATTTAAGCCGTTTTTTATATACCGTATGTAGGCTACTTTGAAGTAGCAAGATCGCGTTAAACAGAGAGCTACTAATAGCCGGAAACTATTATTATTGATTATTGCTACAGTGTTGCTTTCAAAGTTATGACGAAAAAATGAAAAGGTTTGGAATTGGACAATGAGAGAATTAATTGATATTGATATAAACGACTCATTATTAATGCGATTTTGTAGACACTTTTCTACTGATCAGATCACTTTTCTACTGATATTATGGGCTCTTAAAGATCAAATAATGTCAAAGTGGCAGTCAAATGGATTTGGCTTTCAATTGGAAAATGGTGGTCTATTTTTCAACCCTTTTCTCAGGATGGTATCAATTGGAGGTGGCGTTCAAATAGAGGTGGCGTTTAATTAGAGGTTTTACAGTATATCTGTTTGTAACAAATTTGTGCAAAGAATCACAGCCAAGTATTCTTTATGATTTATAATTTATAGCTTACTTCATTTTACACGTATTTCAGTCCTTTGCAAACTACCTACATGTAAATATTACTTGAGCCTTCCAATTAGATCTAGGTATCAGAGCCACGGGCTATATAGCCTGCAGTAAGTTGAGATATTTTGTCACTTCAGTGAGCTAGAATATGTTATCACCTGATAAGAGTAGATAAGATAAGTATTCTTTATGATTTATAATGTACTTGATTCTATACATAGTATGTTGAGTGCTCTTCCTCTATTTTTACATGAAACTAGTGTTTCTAACAATAACATATTTATATATATACTAGCTGTGCCACCCGGCGTTGCCCGTGTAATAGAAGAGTCTTTGGACAGAAAATTGATTTGTATTTAACATATAACAACATTTGCCATTCTAACTTTCAAACTACATATCATGAGAGAAGTGTGTCCGTGTAGTTGAACTAAATTAAGAGAGAAATAAAAACAACTGTAAAGGTTTTAAAACTTTATCAAACAACTGTACCTTTCAAGCTAGTGGCCTGGCATATTGCCAATGGAAACTCCACAAAGCTAGTTAATAAGGTTAGGCTTCCAATGACAGTAATAACTCCATGAATTTCCATGAAATTCCATGAATTTGAGTCTTTATTGTTGTCAAGCTCAGCTGTTCTAATAATAGCTATAGCTGGATTTCCAACAGACAGACATACAGACATACGGACTTTGAGAAATATATATAGATTTATATGTTGATATATTCTTTCACCTATTAAACAGTAAGCTAAATACCGTCAGCATTAAAAGACTGTACAAAAATTAACATAGTGTTATGGCAGAGTGCTGTGACTAGGTCCATAGCGTTTGATCACCTGGCCACCATGGTCACAGGATCGAGTTTTCCGGTCACAGGATAAGGCGTGGTCACCGTTGAGAGCGCCCGAACAACTGAGGGGACCATACAAAAAGACCGAACATAAAACAAGGAGAAAAATGGGCAGAACCTAAAAAAAGATATGAAAGGAGCACGAAACGATCATTGGAGCAGAGTTGTCTACTCACACACTCTGCATGTTTGCATATGGTTTATTGCCTATCTTACATGTATGCTGATGTATATTATTTTTTTAAAATATATATTGTAGGAGTTTAACACTCAGTGTTATTACCTGATTATCTAGTAGAGAGTAAAGGGAACCATCAGTTTTCATTACAGAATTTGAATCATGTTTTGCTGTAGCTTAAAATCTTGAACACAGAAGCGTGAAATATGATGATTAGGGCAACATGACTCATGCACTCATGACTTCGTGAGAGATCAACATACTGAGCATTTATCTTACTCATGTTGAAGAGCGTATATTTATCAGGCAGATTAAGTGCATAATGCATTTTCTGTACCAGTCACATGACCTAGCAAGGTTCTCACCGCCTGTAGATGAACCAGTAAAGGACAGTGTTAAGTGAACTGCTGGTGCCAGAACAAATACAGTAAACTCTAACTTCTATATAGATATCTTATACATACTTTTTAAAGGTTTTACTTACATAATGTCTGAACCCACTAATGCATAAATATTCTGATACAATGACCCGAGTGACCTGAATGTAAATTATCATAGTTTAGATAAAAAAAACATCAAAAACACACAGCAACGTTATTCTATTTATATTCTGCAAAGAAAAAAGATGCTAGAAAATTTCTCTTTCCTGCAACGATTTCACTTGATGTAACTAAATTTGATTAAATAAAGGCAACAGGCATTGTATTGACTACATGAACGCAACACAGCTGCTACGCAGCCACCATGAAGCTACCACGCAGCGACCACGCAGCAACCACGCAGGCACTACACAGCCACTACACAGGCATCACACAGCCACTACACAACTACCACACAGCCACCACACAGCCACCACATGCTACTGAAGTGTCTACAGGACACTTCTATAACAGTTGAGGCTTGTTAATGAGCTAAAAGTGCTGGTTAAAGATGCCTTCATAAAGAGCTTTACATCCTCAATGTTACAGTCAGGGAACAGCTCTGTCTAGTCATGATCGTTGAAGATTAACAGCAATTGACTCATTTCCAATCTGTTATCATCACATGACTGTTTGATTTATTTGTTTCTCCAAATGGACCTGCCAACAACCAAAAGAGGCAAGGTTATTACATAAAACACAATGTCACCATTTATCTTCGGCCATTTAGCTAAGAAATGCTGCACAAACAAACTATAACTGTCAAATCTAGAGACAAAGGTTTTGTGTCAAATCGACAAATACATCTTTAAAGATACTATACAAATATTGTATTGATCACATATGCAATAGCTGTCTTTCATTGATCAACAAGTATTCCAATTCTTCAAAGTGAAACTTACCTTTTTAATTTAATGGGTGTGTACAGTAGAACTAACAATTTTTTTAACATTTTACACTTTTGCATTTTTTTACCATTTTCGATTTATTTGTTTTATTTTACCTTTTTATTGACTAACTTACTTTCTTTTACAACTTTAATGATCTAGTGCTATCATCACTAGATAGTCTTTTAAAATATTTAACCAGCATGACTTGCTTTTGATGATATTTTAAAACTTTAATTAAAATGTATCCTGCAAATGTCTTCAACTCAAAAGACGTTGTTTTCTCTCCCAAATGCGGCAATAAAGAAAATGATGTTTTTACGGCTAATTATAGTTGTAAAAACCTAAAGCTGCAAAAATTTGTAAACAGTAGCATATCAAGTATCAAGCATTTGAATTTTTAAAAACTTTATGTGAACAAGTTCAGTCTGGATTAATCATCTCCACCTGAGTAACTCACCAATATGTTAGTCCTGAGCTGGTACCAAGTGCAGCTTCAACTCGTGTGCAAGACGATTGACCTCATCCTCGTTTGGACTGCTGGATTTGGGATGGAGGATGTTGAAATCAATGCTGCCAGCGTCGGTCACTTTAACTATTGCTCTTCCTTTAAATGCTTCCTTATTTGTGTCACTATCTATAGGCCTATTGGATTATTAGGTACGTTCAGGTAGTAACCTTTTCCCTGGTAAGGCTCCCCTAGGTTGGGTTATTCATGCTATAGAAGAACAAAATTAAATGATAATATTGGTGGGGATGGTAAAAAAGATTTCTGCATTATTTTGATATTTTTTGATAAAATAAATATAAAATATAATTCTATCATCTCATGCTATTGCATGAGATGATAGGATCATATTTTATTTGGCTAGAACTACTCAAGGTGCTACTCATTATAAATCAGTCATATGAATAGGTGAAATGCTGCCAATTCTCATGATAGTTTGCTAAGAGATTTTACCATACAAGTTGTACATCTGTACAATAGGTGAGGCTCTTCCAGTTTACATTTTCTCTTTCTCTGGGAGGTTTCATCATCTTTAAAAAAATAACAATCAACATTGAAATTAAAATTGACAAATGAAAATATTAATGAAAAACCATAATATCATTACGTGATAATTAGAAGTGTTTTAGTCTGCCTATCAAAGGAGCATTATAGGAATCTCTCTTCAAGAATTTATCAGGTTTAAAAAGTTGCCATAGTCAAGTTGAACACGTCGTGGTAGCATAAGCCTCGGTATTCATAAACAATGAATGTCTTATAGACGCAATTTATATGGCTCATTCCATTGTAAGTTGATGTCTATGGCTCATTCTATTGTAAGATGATGTCTCTGGATCGTTCTATTGTGAGTTGGTGTCTATGGATCGTTCTATTGTGAGTTGGTGTCTATGGATCGTTCTATTGTGAGTTGATGTCTATGGCTCATTCTATTGTAAGTTTATGTCTATGGCTCATTCTATTGCAACTTGATGTATATGGCTCATTATATTATAAATTAATGTCCATGGCTCATTCTATAGAAATATTATGTCTATGTGGAAATGAAGCGCTTCATACTGGTATAACACATGCAGGTTGTCAATGAACAGTTACAGATCTTATGATTGGTGTTACAACTCTGACAATCTTGGATACGGACAGCAGTAATACTCACGTGAGTTGTTCTCTCTTTTCACTTATTTATTTCCCTTATAAACTTTGCTCTGATTCAACTTGAATGTAGGTCTAATTATATACACTTCTACTTATTTAATTTACTCATAGCTTTTATATTTATTAACTAGTTTTATATTCTTTATAATTGCTTGTGTTTGGTTCTCTTTCTACTGATTTACACGATGCTATTGATCCGTTTATTGGAGGTTATGACAAACTGCATTTGATAGTGATATGGTGGTATCATACGGTTTTCTGTTAAAAAACAATGGCACAAAAGTTGCTTCACTTTCTTTTCCAAAGATTTCTATTGGTCGAAGTGCTAAAGGTTCCAGAAGACTAGCTTACGTCGCCCATACGATATTTAAAGAGTCAAGTGTGAGAAAGTGATTGGAAATGTTGGCCTTTTTTAACCTATTGAATACTAGAGAAGATTGTGTAAAACAAGGTTTTCTGTGTTTGTTTCACCTCTATGGAACTTTTGTTCATCCTCAAATTTGCAAAAAGGAAATCGTGATACAATCTCTACAGTACCCTGTGTGACATATATGTGACAAGAGTTTTGTAGAGTTGTTCTACCATAAATACATAATCAAGTGGAAAACCTTTACTTAGGCCAGAAAGAGTAATCTTTTAGCTCAATGGTATCAAATTTGATGACTGGTTGTTACTAGGCTACAAGTCAGATGACCTGAGGGCAATTTTAATTGAGTTCCTCCAAATTCAAAGTAATTTGGTTTACATGCCAGAACTATCAAAATAGAAACACCATAATAGGTAGAGTAATAATGTTATAATGCAATATAATATATTACACTTTATAATATATTATATGTTTTATATAATATAAAAGCACAATATTTGTTCAATATTATAAATTATAGGTGAAAGTGGATGTAAACTAAAATGAAACATTGAATATCCCAGTTAATTTTCATTCTGGATAGTGTGAGGTTAATTAATTGAAAAGCTCTGTGTGTATTCTTTTTTGCAGCATTTTATTATTATCTGTCATTTACACCTAATGATAGCGCAGTTAAGGTGAAATAAAAAAGACATTTATTTACGCATAGCTAGTCAGGTGGGGTCACACGTGATTTCAGACCCTGTCTGAAGTAGAAGATAAACATCGTGGCTCATTTGTGTCAACAAGCTACGGTATTTCTGTAAATTTGATGTCTCCTGTTTTATAACTAAAAGTTCTAAAAAGAGATTATCTTTATATATCACCTCAGCTTAGGCCAGTAGAGTCACAATTATACTAGCTACATGGATTCTTGTTTAGATCTATAGTTCGGATCTATGTTGCTGCTTTGACTAGTTTATTTTTATTTTGCAACTCAGCTTTTACCATCAGAATTTTGACTATATTATATAGCCAATCAGCAGCAAGTTCATTGCTGGAAGTCTTAGTTGATAACATATTATCTCATTTACCTGTTAGTAACTAGATGACGTGTTGAAGTCACTCAGTGTTTGTCTTACAACAGCTCGAGTTAGTAGTCTTGCTGCCGCTGCCTGTGTGATATGTTCTTTTTTTATTTACTGTTTTTATTTAATGTTAGTTTTTTATCATTCACTGTTATTATATAAACTAACTTGATATAATTTGTTAATCTGTAATTTGATATAACAGCTGAGGCAGTGTTATAACATTATGTTGAGTGAGCTTCTAATCGTGGTTTGAATCACAATGACCTCTGAACTGACGTGTCTAGGTTGTGTAGCTTGGTTGAATAACCATGGTAATACTCACAGACATTATTTAATCTCCTGGAACAAGTTATACAATCATTGCATTGGCTCATTGCCGACTTTATTCTAATCTAAGTAAAAGTGGAAATCATTAATATTTCTCAAGTATTCTCAACATGTTTAGTTAACCAATGTGGATAAAATATTATTGGGTGGATGATTTACTAGCCAAGTTTGACTCTAGATTATAGTGAAAATGCACAAATAATTAAATAAGACTAGATACAAAGTAATAGTCAATTTGTTACTATTTGAACTATTAAATGAATTATTTTTCATCATTTTGGCTGTGTTTACATGTACAGAGGATATGCAGTGAAAATGACAGCGCTGCCCAACTTATTAGACACTTTGGCTGTTGGATTACGGTCTATTTGAAAATCTGTTTTTATAATCTTGGTAATGTTGACTACGGTATATGTCATTGTCATTAGAATGTCAGCTCTTTGCCAGCCATCTACATGTAAATAATACTTGAGCCTTCCAATTAGATCCAGGTATCAGTACTACTGGCTATATAGCCTGCAGTAAGTTGAGATATTTTGTCATTCCAGTGAGCTAGAATAGGTTACTACCTGATAAGAACAGATCTATCATAAAACTTTTAATTGAACGCCATGGAGCTCTATTTTTCAACTCTTCCTCTATGGTGGCAGTCAATTGAAAGCAGCGTTCAAATAGAGACTGGCGGTGTATTTTTCAAAATAGTTCATCAGTGTTTTCGGGAGATAAATTTAGCCCTATTACAGGCGAAGTGATTGTCGCCCATATTTTGCCCTCTTTTTCCAGTGGACTGATATTAAACATTTTGAATGGAATAAATATGCTAACTTACCTCCAACTTGTCAAAGATCTCTTAATAAATATGCATCAAGAAACCGAGAAATATCTCTACCAGTTAATATCTATTGTTTGCAATTGACCTGCAATGATATTATAACCTGTGTCCTCCTTTGCAATTTGTTAGCATTTTCAATTTTTATTCCATTCTAAATTTGAAGACATATTTTGATTTTATATTTATATTTAACCTTGTTGAATAAAAGCTCATTGCACTCACTGATATTTCTGCTACAGTTTGCAGCTAGAACTAGCTTTTTATGGGCAATAGAAGTGGAGTTATGAGCTTCAATCCATTGTAAGCCGTGTTAAGATAGCCACAAGGATGCTATTAAATAAAATGCTATAAATCTGCATATTTATAAGTTATACAACAATAATCTATCAAATGATACAAATATATATTCACGAACAAGTGACATAAACGAACCATAATTATATTACATGCAAAAACAAAAGTTAACGTTTGTCAAAGAAAAATATTTCCATCATTTGCTCGGATAGCTGCGTTCTGATTGTTGCTTTCGATGAAACAAACATCTTTTAGTTGTCCAATACCTCTCACAATATCTTCTGGTTTCAATTCTTTTTCTGCATTGCTGAACCAGTCGATATTTGCGTCCAAATAATCTTTCACCCGTGCAAAACCTTTACGCACTGCATTTAGCACTAATGCAGTGCTAGAAGTTTGTTAGCTAAGCGTATAACCTTTGGTCCAAAACTTGCAAACCGATTTTTATATGCATGCCCTTCAAAGTATCAGGACCGCATTAAACAATGAATCAATATTAGCCTGAGGCAGTAATTGTTTCTATAGCGTTGCTTTGAAAGTTCATCTATCATCGTAAATTTAAGCCGTTTTTTATATACCGTATGTAGGCTACTTTGAAGTAGCAAGATCGCGTTAAACAGAGAGCTACTACTAGCCGGAAACCATTATTATTGATTATTGCTACAGAGTTGCTTTCAAAGTTATGACGTAAAAAATGAAAAGGTTTGGAATTGGACAATGAAAGAATTAATTGATATTGATATAAACGACTCATTATTAATACGATTTTGTGGACACTTTTCTACTGATCAGTTGATATTATGGGCTCTTAAAGATTAAATAATATCAAAGTGGCAGTCAAATGGATGTGGCTTTCAATTGGAAAATGGCGGTCTATTTTTAAACCCTTTTCTCAGGGTGCAGCGTCAATTGGAGGTGGCGTTCAAATAGAGGTTGCATTCAATTAGCGGTTTGACGGTATACCTGTTTGTAACAAATTTGTGCAAAGAACCACAGCTAAGTATTTTTTATGATTCATAGTTAATAGTGTACTTCATTCTACACGTATTTCAGTTCTTTGCAAACTACTTACATGTAAATAATACTTGAGCCTTCCAATTAGATCCAGGTATCAGTACCACGGGCTATATAGCCTCAGTAAGTTGAGATATTTTGTCATTTCAATGAGCTAGTGAGCTAGATATTTATATTGTTTATATGATATATAAATATTTATATGTTGATATATTCTTTCACCTATTAAACAGTAAACTAAATACCGTCAGCATGAAAAGGCTGTACAAAAATTAACATAGTGTTATGGCAGAGTACTGTGACTAGGTCCATAG
Source organism: Watersipora subatra (assembly GCF_963576615.1). Classification (NCBI taxonomy): domain Eukaryota; kingdom Metazoa; phylum Bryozoa; class Gymnolaemata; order Cheilostomatida; family Watersiporidae; genus Watersipora; species Watersipora subatra. Next base: position 52,378,406 of record NC_088716.1, read on the forward strand.
CGTTTGATCACCTGGCCACCATGGTCACGGGGCCGAGTTTTCCAGTCACAGGATAAGGCACGGTCACCGTTGAGGGCGCCCGGACGACTGAGAAGACCATACAAAAAGACCGAACATAAAACAAGGAAAAAAGTGGGCAGAGCCTAAAAAAAGATATGAAAGGAGCACGAGACGATCATTGGAGCAGAGTTGTCTACTCACACACTCTGCGTGTTTGCATATGGTTTATTACCAGTCTTACATGTATGTTGATGTATATTATTTCATTAAATATATTGTTGAAGTTTAACACTCAGTGCTATTGCCTGACTGTCTTGTAGAGAGTAAAGGGAACCATCAGTTTCCTTTACAATATTTGAATAATGTTTTTTGTAGCTTAAAATCTTGAACACAGAAGCATGAAATATGATGATTAGGGCTACATGACTCATGCACTCATGACTTCGTGAGAGATCAACATACTGAGCATTTATCTTACTCATGTTGAAAAGCGAATATTTATCAAACAGATTATGTGCATAATGTGTTTTCTGTACCAGTCACATGATCTAGCAAGGTTCTCACCGCCTGTAGATGAACCAGTACCAGACATTGTTAAGTGAACTGCTGGTGCCAGAACAAGTACAATAAACTCTGACTTCTATATACATAATACTATCTTATACATACTTTTTAAAGGTTTTACTTAAATGGCGTCTGAATCCACTAATGTACTGTATAAATATTTTGAGACACAATGACCCGAGTAACCTGAATGTAAGTTATCATGGTTTAGATAAAAAAATATCAAAAACAAACAACAACACTGTTTTATTTATCTTCTGCAAAGAAAAAAGATGCTAGAAAATTTCTCTTTCCTGCAACAATTTCACTTGATGTAACTAAATTTGATTAAATAAAGACAACAGGCATTGTATTGATTTCATGAACGCAACACAGCTGCTACACAGCCACCTTGAAGCTACCACGTAGTGACCACGCAGCCACCACGCAGCCACAACACAGCCACTACCCAGGTACCACACAGCCACCCCAAAGCTACCACACAGCCACCACACAGCCACCACACAGCCATCACGCAGCCATCACACAACTACCACACAGCCACCACACAGCCACCACATGCTACTGAAGTGTCTACAGGACACTTTTATAGCAGTTGAAGCTTGTTAAAGAGCTAAAAATGCTGGTTAAAGATGCCTTCATAAAGAGCTTTACACCCTCAACATGACAGTCAGGGAACAGCACTGTCTAGTCATGATCGCTGAAGATTAACAGCAATTGACTCATTTCCAATCTGTCATCATCACATGACTGTTTGATTCAATCTCCTCTCCAAACAGACCTGCCAACAACCAAAAGAGGCAAGGTTATTACATAAAACACAATGTCACCATTTATCTTCGGCCATTTAGCTAAGCAATGCTGCACAAACAAACTATAACTGTCAAATCTAGAGACAAAGGTTTTGTGTCAAATCGACAAATACATCTTTAGAGATATTATACAAACATTGTATAGATTACATATGCAATAGCTGTCTTTCGTTGATCAACAAGTATTCCAAATCTTCAAAGTGAAAAAACGAAACTTACCTTTTCAATTTAATGCGTGTACAGTAGAACTAACAATTTTTTAACATTTTACACGTTTGCATTTTTTTAACATTTTCGATTTATTTGTTTTATTTTACCTTTTTATTGACTAACTTACTTTCTTTTACAACTTTAATAATCCAGTACTATCATCACTAGATAGTCTTTTAAAATATTTAACCAGCATGACTTGCTTTTGATGGCATTTTAAAACTTTAATTAAAATGTACCCTGCAAATGTCCTCAACTCAAAAGACGTTGTTTTCTCTCCCAAATGCGACAAGAAAGAAAATGATATTTTTAAGGCTAATTATAGATGTAAAAAACTAAAACTAAAAGAATTTGTAAACAGTAGCACATCAAGTATTACAAGCGTTTGGATCTTTAAAAACTTTATGTGAACAAGTTCAATCTGAATTAATCATCTCCACCTGAGTAACTCACCAATATGTTAGTCCCGAGCTGGTACCAAGTGCAGCTTCAACTCGTGTGCAAGACGTATGACCTCCTCCTCATTTAGGTTGCTGGATTTGGGATGGAGGATGTTGAAATCAACTCTGCCAGCGTCGGTCACTTTAAATATTGCTCTTCTTTCAAATGCTTCCTTGAGTTGTGTTACTATCCATAGGCCTGTAGGATTATTAGGTACGCTCAAGTAGTAACCTTTTCCCTTGTAAGGCTCCTCTAGGTTGGGTTATTCATGCTATAGAAGAATAAAATTAAATGATAATATTGGTGGAAATGGTAAAAAAATTGCTGTATAATTTGAATAATTTTTAATAAAGTAAATATAAAATATAATCCTATCATCTCATGCCATTGTATGAGATGATAGGATCATATTTTATTTGGCTAGAACTACTCATGGAGCTACTCATTATAAATCAGTCATATGAATAGATGAAATGCTGCCAATTCTCATGATAGTTTACTAAGATACTTGACCATACAAGTTGTACATCTGTAAATTAGGTGAGACTACCAAATTGCATTACCTCTTTTTCTGGGAGGTTTCATCATCTTTAAAAACTAACAATCAACATTTCTCTTTTCAAGAACCTCTCTTCAATACTTTTTCAGGTTTTAAAAGTTGCCCTAGTCAAGTTGAACACATCGTGGTAGGCATAAGCCTCAGTATTCATAAACAATGACATGTCTTATAGACGCAATTTATATGGCTCATTCTATTGTAAGTTGATGTCTATGGCTCATTCTATTGTGAGTTTGTGTCTATGGATCGTTCTATTGTGAGTTGATGTCTATGGCTCATTGTATTGTAAGTTTATGTCTATGGTTCATTCTATTGTAACTTGATGTCTATGGCTCATTATATTGTAAATGGATGTCTATGGCTCATTCTATAGAAATTTGATGTTTATGTGAAAATGAAGCACTTCATACTGGTATAATACATGCGGGTTGTCAATGAACAGTTTACAGATCCTATGGATGGTGTTACAACTCTGACAATCTTAGATACGGACAGCAGTAATACTCACGTGAGTTGTTCTCTCTTTTCACTTATTTATTTACCTTATAAACTTGGCTCTGATTCAACTTGAATGTAGGTCTAATTATATACAATTCTATTTATTTAATTTACTCATAGCTTTTATATTTAATAACTAGTTTTATATTCTTTATAATTGCTTGTGTTTGGTTCTCTTTGTGCTGATTTACAAGATTCTATTGGTCAGATTATTGGAGGTTATGACAAACTGCATTTGATAGTGATATGGTGGTATCATACGGTTTTCTGCTAAAATAACAATGGCACAAAAGTTGCTTCACTTTCTGTACCAAAGGTTTATATTGGTTGAAGTGCTAAAGGTTCCAGAAGACTAGCTTACGTCGTCCATACGATATTTAAAAAGTCAAGTGTGAGAAAGTGATTGGAAATGTTGGCCTTTTTTAACTTATTGAATACTAGAGAAGATTGTGTACAACAAGGTTTTCTGTGTTTGTTTCACCTCTATGGAACTTTTATTCATCTTCGAATTTGCAAAAAGGAAATCGTGATACAATCTCCACAGTACCCTGTGTGACATATATGTGACAAGAGTTTTGTAGAGTTGTCCTATCATATTTACACATTGAAGTGGAAAACCGTACTTAGGCCAGAAAGAGTAATCTTTTAGCTCTGCAATGATATCAAATTTGATAGCTATTTGATTACTAGGTTACAGGTCAGATGACCTGAGGGCAATTTTAATTGAATTCCTCCAAATTCAAAGTAATTTGTTTGGCATACCAGAACTATCAAGATAGAAACATCATCATAGGTAGAGTAATAATGTTATAATGTAATATAATATATTACACTATATAATATACTATATGTTTTATGTAATATAAAAGCACAATATTTGATCTATATTATAAATTTTAGGTAAAAGTGGACGTAAACTAAAATGAAACATTGAATATCCCAATTAATTTTCATTCTGGATAGTGTGAGGTTAATTACTTAAAAAGCTCTGTGTGTATTCTTTTTTTGTTTCAATATTTTGAAAAGTTTTATTTTTATTTTTTGCAGCATTTTATTATTATCTGTCATTTACACCTAATGATAGCGCAGTTAAGATGGAATGAAAGAGACATTTATTTACGCATAGCTAGTCAGGTGTGGTCACATGTGATTTCAGAGCATGTTTGACGTAGAAGATAAATATCGTGGCTCATTTGTGCCAACAAACTAAATTTTCTGTAAATTTGATGTCTCCTGTTTTATAACTATATATGCTAAAAAGATATTATCTTTATATGTCACCTCTGCCAAGGCCAGTAGAGTCACAATTATACCAGCTACATAGATTCTTGTTTAGATCTATAGTTCGGATCTATGTTGCTGCTTTGACTAGTTTATCTTTAGTTTGCAACTCAGCTTTTACCATCAGAATTTTGACTATATTATATAGCCAATCAGCAGCAAGTTCATTGCTGGAAGTTTTAGTTGATAACATATCTTATTTACCTGTTAGTAACTAAATGGTGTGTTGAAGTCACTCAGTGTTTGTCTTACAACAGCTCGAGTTAGTAGTCTTGCTGCCGCTGCCTGTGTGGTATGTTCTTTTTTTATTTACTGTTTTTATTTAATGTTAGTTTTTTATCATTTACTGTATATATTTTGTATTTTGTAGTTATATATAAAGTAGCTTGATATAATTTGTTAATATATAATTTGATATAACAGCTCAGGCAGTATTATAACACTATGTTGAGTGAGCTTCAAATCGTGGTTTGAATCACAATGACCTCTGAACTCACGTGTCTAGGTTTTGTAGCTTGGCTGAATAACCATGGTAACACTCACAGACATTATTTAATCTCCTGGAGAAAGTTATACAATCATTGCATTGGCTCATTGCCAAGTTCATTCTAATCTAAGTAAACATAACAAAAACATAACATTAGTTCATAACATTAAGTATCAACAAATGGTAATATATTTATGTGCCATAAATTATAAACATATTAGTTTAAATCGTGTTTGTTTTAATCCACTTATGAAACTCATATATATATTGAAGAACATTAGATATAGGCTACATTGCATATATATTACTTATTACAGATTTTTATAAGCAGAATGCTTCAATTATTTTTCAAGAATTTTACTGGCAGTGGCACTGGCAGTAGAATTTTACTGGCAGCCCCCATAAACACTGCAGGGTGCTGAAATTTAGTTCATCCTTCATTTGACCTTGCCTTTCCTATAAGCTCTTTTTCATTTCTAGGAAACAAACAATTTAAATTATTTGTAAAGCAAAATTGTGAGACTCAATGTTCAAACATTCTCCTAAATTTATATGTTTCGAGTTTTCAAATTTTCTGCTTTTCCGCACCAACTGCTGCCACCTTTTAAAAATCAAAAAGCTGTATTCTTGTTTACAAATCACATGACTTTCTGATTAACTCTAAGGGTTATCTACCTCTGCCATATGCTCATGAAGTACCTTACCCTTATAGAACTTCAATCTAGCTTGTTCTCTCTCATCTTCAACTCCAATCGTGCAAGTTTAAATCTTGAGAACTCAACGTCTAAAACTGTTTCTACAGGATTCATACCTTTTATCAGCTTTCAAGCCCTTTTTTCTACTGACTTTTTAAAAAAACTTTTTTAACCTTGTCAACTAGTGACAAGCCGTTTAAAGCAAATAAGTTATATGCAATTATTTTTTCTTTCGTGTCGAGTTCTCAAAAAATTGTTTCCCGTTTACCAACCTTCATCATTCACTTTTGTTATCATCACTTCAAAAGTTAGCGAAGGAATAGGTGGGTCAACATAAAGTTGATAACATAATATCTCATTTATCTGTTAGTAAATGAGATATTATGTTATGGAAATCATTAATATTTCTCAAGTATTCTCAACATATTTAGGTAACCAACGTGAATAAAATATTATTGGGCGGATGATTTACTAGCCAAGTTTGACTCAAGATTATAGTGATAATGGGCAAATGGTTAAACAAGACTAGATATAAAGTAATAGTCAATTTGTTACTATTTGAACTATTAAATAAATTATTTTTCATCATTTTAGCTGTACACAAGTTAGCGGTGGAAATGACAGCGCTGCCCAACTTAGCAAACATTTTGGCTGTTGGATTACGGTCTATTTTGAAAATTTGGTTTTATAATCTTGGTAATGCTGACTACCATATTTGCCATTGTCATTAGACTGTCAGCTCTTTGCCAGCCATCTACATGTAAATAATACTTGTTCCCTTCCAATTAGATCCAGGGATCAGTACCACAGGCTATATAGCCTGCCCTAAGTTGAGATATTTTGTCATTCCAATGGTCTAGAATATGTTATCACCTGATAAGAGCAGATCTACCGTAAAACCTCTAATTAAACGCCATGGCACCCTATTTTTCAAACCTTCTTCTATGATGACAGTCAAATAGAAGCAGCGTTCAAATAGAAACTGGCGGTGTATTTTTCAAATAGTTCGTCAGAATTTTCAGAAGATAAATTTAGCCCTATTACAGGCAAAGCAAACGTCGCCTATATTTTGCAGTCTTTTTTCGGTGGACCGATATTAAACATTTTGAATGCAATATACGTATATGTTACCTTACCTCCATCTTGTCAAAGATCTCTTAATAAATATGCATCAATAAACTGAGAAATATCTCTGCCAGTTGATATCTATTGTTTGCAATTGACCTGCGATGATATTATCGACTGTGTCCTTCTTTGCAATTTGATGGAATTTTCAATTTTTATTTCATTCTAAATTTGAAGACATATTTTGATTTTAGATCTATAGTTAACCTTGTTGAATAAAAGCTTATTGCACTCACTGATATTCTTGTAACAGTGTGCAGCCAAAACTAGCTTTTTATGAGCAATAGAAGTGGAGTTATGCGCTTCGAGCCATTGTAAGCCGTGTTAAGATAGCCGCAAGGATGCTATAAAATAAAATGCTATAAATCTGCATATTTATAAGTTATACAACAATAATTCATGAAATGATACAAATATATATTCATGAACAAGTGACATAAACGAACCATACATATATTACATGCAGAAACAAAAATTAACTTTTGTCAAACAAAAATATTTCCATCATTTGCTCAGATAGCTGCGTTCAGATTGTTGCTTTTGATGAAACATACATCTTTTAGTTGTCCAATACCTTTCACAATATCTTCTGGCTTCAATTTTTTTCTGCATTGCTAAACCAGTTGATATTAACGTCCAACTAATTTTTCATCCGTGCAAAAATTTACGCGCTGCATTTAGCACTAATGCAGTGCTAGAAGTATGTTCGCTAATCGTATAACCTTTGGTCCAAAACTTGCAAACCAATTTTTATATGCATGTCCTTCAAAGTATCAGGACCGCATTAAACAATGAACCAATATTAGACTGAGACAGTAATTGTTTCTATAGCGTTGTTTTGAAAGTTCATCTACCATCGTAAATTTAAGCCGTTTTTTATATACCGTATGTAGGCTACTTTGAAGTAGAAAGATCACGTTAAACAGAGAGCTACTACTAGCCGGAAACTATTATTATTGATTATTGCTACAGTGTTGCTTTCAAAGTTATGACGAAAAAATGAAAAGGTTTGGAATTGGACAATGAGAGAATTAATTGATATTGATATAAACGACTCATTATTAATGCGATTTTGTAGACACTTTTCTACTGATCAGATCACTTTTCTACTGATATTATGGGCTCTTAAAGATCAAATAATGTCAAAGTGGCAGTCAAATGGATTTGGCTTTCAATTGGAAAATGGTGGTCTATTTTTCAACCCTTTTCTCAGGATGGTATCAATTGGAGGTGGCGTTCAAATAGAGGTGGCGTTTAATTAGAGGTTTTACAGTATATCTGTTTGTAACAAATTTGTGCAAAGAATCACAGCCAAGTATTCTTTATGATTTATAATTTATAGCTTACTTCATTTTACACGTATTTCTGTCCTTTGCAAACTACCTACATGTAAATATTACTTGAGCCTTCCAATTAGATCTAGGTATCAGAGCCACGGGCTATATAGCCTGCAGTAAGTTGAGATATTTTGTCACTTCAGTGAGCTAGAATATGTTATCACCTGATAAGAGTAGATAAGATAAGTATTCTTTATGATTTATAATGTACTTGATTCTATACATAGTATGTTGAGTGCTCTTCCTCTATTTTTACATGAAACTAGTGTTTCTAACAATAACATATTTATATATATACTAGCTGTGCCACCCGGCGTTGCCCGTGTAATAGAAGAGTCTTTGGACAGAAAATTGATTTGTATTTAACATATAACAACATTTGCCATTCTAACTTTCAAACTACATATCATGAGAGAAGTGTGTCCGTGTAGTTGAACTAAATTAAGAGAGAAATAAAAACAACTGTAAAGGTTTTAAAACTTTATCAAACAACTGTACCTTTCAAGCTAGTGGCCTGGCATATTGCCAATGGAAACTCCACAAAGCTAGTTAATAAGGTTAGGCTTCCAATGACAGTAATAACTCCATGAATTTCCATGAAATTCCATGAATTTGAGTCTTTATTGTTGTCAAGCTCAGCTGTTCTAATAATAGCTATAGCCGGATTTCCAACAGACAGACATACAGACATACGGACTTTGAGAAATATATATAGATTTATATGTTGATATATTCTTTCACCTATTAAACAGTAAGCTAAATACCGTCAGCATTAAAAGACTGTACAAAAATTAACATAGTGTTATGACAGAGTGCTGTGACTAGGTCCATAGCGTTTGATCACCTGGCCACCATGGTCACAGGGTCGAGTTTTCCGGTCACAGGATAAGGCGTGGTCACCGTTGAGAGCGCCCGAACGACTGAGGAGACCATACAAAAAGACCGAACATAAAACAAGGAGAAAAATGGGCAGAACCTAAAAAAAGATATGAAAGGAGCACGAAACGATCATTGGAGCAGAGTTGTCTACTCACACACTCTGCATGTTTGCATATGGTTTATTGCCTATCTTACATGTATGCTGATGTATATTATTTTTTTTAAATATATATTGTAGGAGTTTAACACTCAGTGTTATTGCCTGATTATCTAGTAGAGAGTAAAGGGAACCATCAGTTTCCTTTACAATATTTGAATCATGTTTTGCTGTAGCTTAAAATCTTGAACACAGAAGCGTGAAATATGATGATTAGGGCTACATGACTCATGCACTCATGACTTCGTGAGAGATCAACATACTGAGCATTTATCTTACTCATGTTGAAGAGCGTATATTTATCAGACAGATTAAGTGCATAATGCGTTTTCTGTATCAGTCACATGACCTAGCAAGGTTCTCACCGCCTGTAGATGAACCAGTAAAGGACAGTGTTAAGTGAACTGCTGGTGCCAGAACAAATACAGTAAACTCTAACTTCTATATAGATATCTTATACATACTTTTTAAAGGTTTTACTTACATAATGTCTGAACCCACTAATGCATAAATATTCTGATACAATGACCCGAGTGACCTGAATGTAAATTATCATAGTTTAGATAAAAAAACATCAAAAACACACAGCAAAGTTATTCTATTTATATTCTGCAAAGAAAAAAGATGCTAGAAAACTTCTCTTTCCTGCAACGATTTTACTTGATGTAACTAAATTTGATTAAATAAAGGCAACAGGCATTGTATTGACTACATGAACGCAACACAGCTGCTACGCAGCCACCATGAAGCTACCACGCAGCGACCACGCAGCAACCACGCAGGCACTACACAGCCACTACACAGGCATCACACAGCCACTACACAACTACCACACAGCCACCACATGCTACTGAAGTGTCTACAGGACACTTTTATAACAGTTGAAGCTTGTTAATGAGCTAAAAGTGCTGGTTAAAGATGCCTTCATAAAGAGCTTCACATCCTCAATGTTACAGTCAGGGAACAGCTCTGTCTAGTCATGATCCCTGAAGATTAACAGCAATTGACTCATTTCCAATCTGTCATCATCACATGACTGTTTGATTCATTTGTTTCTCCAAATGGACCAGCCAACAACCAAAAGAGGCAAGGTTATTACATAAAACTCGATGTCACCATTTATCTTTGGCCATTTAGCTAACCAACGCTAAAAACTATAACTGTCAAATCTAGAGACAAAGGTTTTGTGTCAAATCGACAAATACATCTTTAAAGATATTATACAAATATTGTATTGATCACATATGCAACAGCTGTCTTTCATTGATCAACAAGTATTCCAATTCTTCAAAGTGAAACTTACCTTTTTAATTTAATGGGTGTGTACAGTAGAACTAACAATTTTTTTAACATTTTACACTTTTGCATTTTTTTACCATTTTCGATTTATTTGTTTTATTTTACCTTTTTATTGACTAACTTACTTTCTTTTACAACTTTAATGATCTAGTGCTATCATCACTAGATAGTCTTTTAAAATATTTAACCAGCATGACTTGCTTTTAATGGCATTTTAAAACTTTAATTAAAATGTACCCTGCAAATGTCCTCAACTCAAAAGACGTTGTTTTCTCTCCCAAATGCAACAAGAAAGAAAATGATGTTTTTACGGCTAATTATAGTTGTAAAAACCTAAAGCTGCAAAAATTTGTAAACAGTAGCACATCAAGTATCAAGCGTTTGAATCTTTAAGAACTTTATGTGAACAAGTTCCGTCTGGAATAATCATCTCCACTTGAGTAACTCACCAACTTGTTAGGCCTGAGCTGGTTCCAAGTGCAGCTTCAACTTGTGTGCAAGACGATTGACCTCATCCTCGTTTGGAGTGCTGGATTTGAGATGAAGGATGTTGAAATCAATGCTGCCAGCGTTGGTCACTTTAACTATTGCTCTTCCTTTAAATGCTTCCTTATTTGTGTCACTATCCATAGGCCTATTGGATTATTAGGTACGCTCAGGTAGTAACCTTTTCCCTGGTAAGGCTCCCCTAGGTTGGGTTATTCATGCTATAGAAGAACAAAATTAAATGATAATATTGGTGGGAATGGTAAAAAAAATTTCTGCATTATTTGGATATTTTTTGATAAAATAAATATAAAATATAATTCTATCATCTCATGCTATTGCATGAGATGATAGGATCATATTTTATTTGGCTAGAACTACTCATGGTGCTACTCATTATAAATCAGTCATATGAATAGGTGAAATGCTGCCAATTCTCATGATAGTTTGCTAAGAGATTTTACCATACAAGTTGTACATCTGTACAATAGGTGAGGCTCTTCCAGTTTACATTTTCTCTTTCTCTGGGAGGTTTCATCATCTTTAAAAAAATAACAATCAACATTGAAATTAAAATTGACAAATGAAAATATTAATGAAAAACCATAATATCATTACGTGATAATTAGAAGTGTTTTAGTCTGCCTGTCAAAGGAGCATTACAGGAATCTCTCTTCAAGAATTTATCAGGTTTAAAAAGTTGCCATAGTCAAGTTGAACACGTCGTGGTAGCATAAGCCTCAGTATTCATAAACAATGAATGTCTTATAGACGCAATTTATATGGCTCATTCCATTGTAAGTTGATGTCTATGGCTCATTCTATTGTAAGATGATGTCTCTGGATCGTTCTATTGTTAGTTGATGTCTATGGATCGTTCTATTGTGAGTTGGTGTCTATGGATCGTTCTATTGTGAGTTGATGTCTATGGCTCATTTTATTGTAAGTTGATGTCTATGGCTCATTCTATTGCAACTTGATGTATATGGCTCATTATATTATAAATTAATGTCCATGGCTCATTCTATAGAAATATTATGTCTATGTGGAAATGAAGCGCTTCATACTGGTATAATACATGCAGGTTGTCAATGAACAGTTACAGATCTTATGATTGGTGTTACAACTCTGACAATCTTGGATACGGACAGCAGTAATACTCAAGTGAGTTGTTCTCTCTTTTCACTTATCTATTTCCCTTATAAAATTGGCTCTGATTCAACTTGAATGTAGGTCTAATTATATACACTTCTACTTATTTAATTCACTCATAGCTTTTATATTTATTAACTAGTTTTATATTCTTTATAATTGCTTGTGTTTGGTTCTCTTTCTACTGATTTACAAGATGCTATTGGTCAGATTATTGGAGGTTATGACAAACTGCATTTGCTAGTGATATGATCGTATCATAAGGTTTTCTGTTAAAATACAATGGCACAAAAGTTGCTTCACTTTCTTTACCAAAGATTTCTATTGGTCGAAGTGATAAAGGTTCCAGAAGACTAGCTTACGTCGTCCATACGATATTTAAAGAGTCAAGTGTGAGAAAGTGATTGGAAATGTTGGCCTTTTTTAACCTATTGAATACTAGAGAAGATTGTGTAAAACAAGGTCTTCTGTGTTTGTTTCACCTCTATGGAACTTTTATTCATCCTCAAATTTGCAAAAAGGAAATCGTGATACAATCTTCACAGTACCCTGTGTGAAATATACGTGACAAGAGATTTGTAGAGTTGTGCTACCATAAATACATATTCAAGTGGAAAACTTTTACTTAGGCCAGAAAGAGTAATCTTTTAGTTCAATGGTATCAAATTTGATGACTGTTTGTTACTAGGCTACAAGTCAGATGACCTGAGGGCAATTTTAATTGAGTTCCTCCAAATTCAAAGTAATTTGGTTTACATGCCAGAACTATCAAAATAGAAACACCATAATAGGTAGAGTAATAATGTTATAATGTAATATAATATATTACACTATATAATATACTATATGTTTTATATAATATAAAAGCACAATATTTGTTCAATATTATAAATTATAGGTGAAAGTGGATGTAAACTAAAATGAAACATTGAATATCCCAGTCAATTTTCATTCTGGATGGTGTGAGGTTAATTAATTGAAAAGCTCTGTGTGTATTCTTTTTTGCAGCATTTTATTATTATTTGTCATTTACACCTAATGATAGCGCAGTTAAGGTGAAATAAAAAAGACATTTATTTACGCATAGCTAGTCAGGTGTGGTCACACGTGATTTCAGACCCTGTCTGAAGTAGAAGATAAATATCGTGGCTCATTTGTGTCAACAAACTATTTCTGTAAATTTGATGTCTCCTGTTTCATAACTAAAAGTTCTAAAAAGAGATTATCTTTATATATCACCTCAGCTTAGGCCAGTAGACTCACAATTATACCAGCTACATAGATTCTTGTTTAGATCTATAGTTCGGATCTATGTTGCTGCTTTGACTAGTTTATCTTTAGTTTGCAACTCAGCTTTTACCATCAGAAATCTGACTATTATATAGCCAATCAGCAGCAAGTTCATTGCTGGAGGTCTTAGTTGATAATATATCTCATTTACCTGTTAGTAACTAGATGTGTTGAAGTCACTCAGTGTTTGTCTTACAACAGCTTGAGTTAGTAGTCTTGCTGCCGCTGCCTGTGTGGTATGTTCTTTTTTTATTTACTGTTTTTATTTAATGTTAGTTTTTTATCATTCACTGTTATTATATAAAGTAACTTGATATAATTTGTTAATCTGTAATTTGATATAACAGCTGAGGCAGTGTTATAACATTATGTTGAGTGAGCTTCTAATCGTGGTTTGAATCACAATGACCTCTGAACTGACGTGTCTAGGTTGTGTAGCTTGGTTGAATAACCATGGTAATACTCACAGACATTATTTAATCTCCTGGAACAAGTTAGACAATCATTGCATTGGCTCATTGCCAAGTTCATTCTAATCTAAGTAAACGTGGAAATCATTAATATTTCTCAAGTATTCTCAACATGTTTAGTTAACCAATGTGGATAAAATATTATTGGGTGGATGATTTACTAGCCAAGTTTGACTCTAGATTATAGTGAAAATGCACAAATAATTAAATAAGACTATATACAAAGTAATAGTCAATTTGTTACTATTTGAGCTATTAAATGAATTATTTTTCATCATTTTGGCTGTGTTTACATGTACAGAAGATATGCAGTGAAAATGACAGCGCTGCCCAACTTATTAGACACTTTGGCTGTTGGATTACGGTCTATTTGAAAATCTGTTTTTATAATCTTGGTAATGTTGACTACGGTATATGTCATTGTCATTAGAATGTCTGCTCTTTGCCAGCCATCTACATGTAAATAATACTTGTACCCTTCCAAGTAGGTATCAGTACTACTGGCAATATAGCCTGCAGTAAGTTGAGATATTTTGTCATTTCAATGAGCTAGAATAGGTTATCACCTCATAAAAGCAGATCTATCATAAAGCTTTTAATTGAACGCCATGGAGCTCTATTTTTCAACTCTTCCTCTATGGCGGCAGTCAATTGAAAGCAGTGTTCAAATAGAGACTGGCGGTGTATTTTTCAAAATAGTTCATCAGTGTTTTCGGAAGATAAATTTAGCCCTATTACAGGCGAAGTGATTGTCGCCCATATTTTGCCCTCTTTTTCCAGTGGACCGATATTAAACATTTTGAATGCAATAAATATGCTAACTTACCTCCAACTAGTCAAAGATCTCCTAATAAATATGCATCAAGAAACCGAGAAATATCTCTACCAGTTGATATCTACATGTATAATTGTTTGCAATTGACCTACGATAATATTATAGTCTGTGTCCTCCTTTGCAATTTGTTGGCATTTTCAATTTTTATTTCATTCTAAATTTGAAGACATATTTTGATTGTATATTTAACCTTGTTGAATAAAAGCTCATTGCACTTACTGATATTCCTGCTACAGTTTGCAGCCAAAACTAGCTTTTTATGTGCAATAGAAGTGGAGTTATGCACTTCGATCCATTATAAGCTGTGTTAGATAGCCGCAAAGATGCTATTAAATAAAATGCTATAAATCTGCATATTTATAAGTTATAGAACAATAATCTATTAAATGATACAAATATATATTCATGAATAAGTGCCATAAACGAACCATATTTATATTACATGCAGAAACAAAAGTTAACGTTTGTAAAACAAAAATATTTCTATCATTTGCTCGGATAGCTGCATTCTGATTGTTGCTTTCGATGAAACAAACATCTTTTAGTTGTCCAATATCTTTCACAATATTCTCTGGTTTCAATTCTTTTCTGCATTGCCGAACTAGTCGATATTAGCGTCCAAATAATTTTTCACCCGTGCAAAACTTTTACGTGCTGGATTTAGTACTAATGCAGTGCTAGAAGTGTGTTCGCTAAGCGTATAACCTTTGGTCCAAAACTTGCAAACCAATTTTTATATGCATGTCCTTCAAAGTATCAGGACCTCATTAAACAATGAACCAATATTAGCCTGAGACAGTAATTGTTTCTATAGCGTTGCTTTGAAAGTTCATCTACCATCATAAATTTAAGCCGTTTTTTATATACCGTATGTAGGCTACTTTGAAGTAGCAAGATCGCGTTAAACAGAGAGCTACTACTAGCCGGAAACCATTATTATTGATTATTGCTACAGAGTTGCTTTCAAAGTTATGACGAAAAAACGAAAAAGTTTGGAATTGGACAATGAGAGAATTAATTGATATTGATATAAACGACTCATTATTAATACGATTTTGTGGACACTTTTCTACTGATCAGTTGATATTATGGGCTCTTAAAGATCAAATAATATCAAAGTGGCAGTCAAATGGATGTGGCTTTCAATTGGAAAATGGCGGTCTATTTTTAAACCCTTTTCTCAGGGTGGCGTCAATTGGAGGTGGCGTTCAAATAGAGGTGGCGTTCAAATAGGGGTGGCGTTCAATTAGCGGTTTTACGGTATACCTGTTTGTAACAAAATTGTGCAAAGAACCACAGCTAAGTATTCTTTATGATTCATAGTTAATAGTGTACTTCATTCTACACGTATTTCAGTTCTTTGCAAACTACTTACATGTAAATAATACTTGAGCCTTCCAATTAGATCCAGGTATCAGTACCACGGGCTATATAGCCTCAGTAAGTTGAGATATTTTGACATTTCAATGAGCTAGTGAGCTAGATATTTATATTGTTTATATGATATATAAATATTTATATGTTGATATATTCTTTCACCTATTAAACAGTAAACTAAATACCGTCAGCATGAAAAGGCTGTACAAAAATTAACATAGTGTTATGACAGAGTACTGTGACTAGGTCCATAGCGTTTGATCACCTGGCCACCATGGTCATGGGGCCGAGTTTTCCAGTCACAGGATAAGGCACGGTCACCGTTGAGGGCGCCCGGACGACTGAGAAGACCATACAAAAAGACCGAACATAAAACAAGGAGAAAAGTGGGCAGAGCCTAAAAAAAGATATGAAAGGAGCACGAAACGATCATTGGAGCAGAGTTGTCTACTCACACACTCTGCGTGTTTGCATATGGTTTATTACCAGTCTTACATGTATGTTGATGTATATTATTTCATTAAATATATTGTTGAAGTTTAACACTCAGTGCTATTGCCTGACTGTCTTGTAGAGAGTAAAGGGAACCATCAGTTTCCTTTACAATATTTGAATAATGTTTTTTGTAGCTTAAAATCTTGAACACAGAAGCATGAAATATGATGATTAGGGCTACATGACTCATGCACTCATGACTTCGTGAGAGATCAACATACTGAGCATTTGTCTTACTCATGTTGAAAAGCGAATATTTATCAGACAGATTAAGGGCATGTGTTTTCTGTACCAGTCAGATGGTCTAGCAAGGTTCTCACCGCCTGTAGATGAACCAGTAAAAGACAGTATTAAGTGAACTGCTGGTGCCAGAACAAGTACAATAAACTCTGACTTCTATATACATAATACTATCTTATACATACTTTTTAAAGGTTTTACTTAAATGGCGTCTGAATCCACTAATGTACTGTATAAATATTTTGAGACACAATGACCCGAGTGACCTGAATGTAAGTTATCATGGTTTAGATAAAAAAAATATCAAAAACAAACAACAACACTGTTTTATTTATCTTCTGCAAAGAAAAAAGATCCTAGAAAATTTCTCTTTCCTGCAACAATTTCACTTGATGTAACTAAATTTGATTAAATAAAGACAACAGGCATTGTATTGATTTCATGAACGCAACACAGCTGCTACACAGCCACCTTGAAGCTACCACGTAGTGACCACGCAGCCACCACGCAGCCACAACACAGCCACTACACAGGTACCACACAGCCACCCCAAAGCCACCACACAGCCATCATGCGGCCATCACACAACTACCACACAGCCACCACACAGCCACCACATGCTACTGAAGTGTCTACAGGACACTTTTATAGCAGTTGAAGCTTGTTAAAGAGCTAAAAATGCTGGTTAAAGAGCTTTACACCCTCAACATGACAGTCAGGGAACAGCTCTGTCTAGTCATGATCGCTGAAGATTAACAGCAATTGACTCATTTCCAATCTGTCATCATCACATGACTGTTTGATTCAATCTCCTCTCCAAACAGACCTGCCAACAACCAAAAGAGGCAAGGTTATTACATAAAACACAATGTCACCATTTATCTTCGGCCATTTAGCTAAGCAATGCTGCACAAACAAACTATAACTGTCAAATCTAGAGACAAAGGTTTTGTGTCAAATCGACAAATACATCTTTAAAGATATTATACGAACATTGTATAGATTACATATGCAATAGCTGTCTTTCATTGATCAACAAGTATTCCAAATCTTCAAAGTGAAAAAACGAAACTTACCTTTTCAATTTAATGCGTGTACAGTAGAACTAATAATTTTTTAACATTTTACACGTTTGCATTTTTTTAACATTTTCGATTTATTTGTTTTATTTTACCTTTTTATTGACTAACTTACTTTCTTTTACAACTTTAATGATCCAGTACTATCATCACTAGATAGTCTTTTAAAATATTTAACCAGCATGACTTGCTTTTGATGGCATTTTAAAACTTTAATTAAAATGTACCCTGCAAATGTCTTCAACTCTAAAGACGTTGTTTTCTCTCCCAAATGCGACAAGAAAGAAAATGATATTTTTAAGGCTAATTATAGATGTAAAAAACTAAAACTAAAAGAATTTGTAAACAGTAGCACATCAAGTATTACAAGCGTTTAAATCTTTAAACACTTTATGTGAACAAGTTCAATCTGGATTAATCATCTCCATCTGAGTAACTCACCAATATGTTAGTCCCGAGCTGGTACCAAGTGCAGCTTCAACTCGTGTGCAAGGCGTATGACCTCCTCCTCATTTAGGCTGCTGGATTTGGGATGGAGGATGTTGAAATCAACTCTGCCAGCGTCGGTCACTTTAAATATTGCTCTTCTTTCAAATGCTTCCTTATTTGTGTTACTATCCATAGGCCTGTAGGATTATTAGATAAGCTCAGGTAGTAACCTTTTCCCTTGTAAGGCTCCTCTAGGTTGGGTTATTCATGCTATAGAAGAATAAAATTAAATGATAATATTGGTGGGAATGGTAAAAAAATTGCTGTATAATTTGAATACTTTTTAATAAAGTAAATATAAAATATAATCCTATCATCTCATGCTATTGCATGAGATGATAGGATCATATTTTATTTGGCTGGAGCTACTCATGAAGCTACTCATTATAGGTAAATCAGTCATATGAATAGGTGAAATGCTGCCAATTCTCTCGATAGTTTACTAAGATACTTGACCATACAAGTTGTACATCTGTAAAATAGGTGAGATTTTACCAGTTTACATTACTTCTTTCTCTGGGAGTTCCATCATTTTTAAAAACTAACAATCAACATTTCTCTTTTCAAGAATCTCTCTTCAATAATTTTTCAGGTTTTAAAAGTTGCCATAGTCAAGTTGAACACATCGTGGTAGGCATAAGCCTCAGTATTCATAAACAATGACATGTCTTATAGACGCAATTTATATGGCTCATTCTATTGTAAGTTGATGTCTATGGCGTATTCTATTGTAAGTTGATGTCTCTGGCTCATTCTATTGTAAGAGGATATCTATGGATCGTTCTATTGTGAGTTGATGTCTATGGCTCGTTGTATTGTAAGTTTATGTCTATGGTTCATTCTATTGTAAGTTGATGTCTATGGCTCATTATATTGTAAATGAATGTCTATGGCTCATTCTATAGAATTTTGATGTTTATGTGAAAATGAAGCACTTCATACTGGTATAATACATGCAGGTTGTCAATGAACAGTTTACAGATCCTATGGATGGTGTTACAACTCTGACAATCTTAGATACGGATAGCAGTAAGACCAAATTCAAAGTAATTTGTTTTGCATACCAGAACCATCAAGATAGAAACATCATAATAGGTAGAGTAATAATGTTATAGTGTAATATAATATATTACACTATATAATATATTATATGTTTTATATAATATAAAAGCACAATATTTGTTCTATATTATAAATTATAGGTGAAAGTGGATGTAAACTAAAATGAAACATTGAATATCCCAGTCAATTTTCATTCTGGATGGTGTGAGGTTAATTACTTGAAAAGCTCTGTGTGTATTCTTTCTTGCAGCATTTTATTATTATCTGTCATTTACACCTAATGATAGCGCAATTAAGGTGAAATAAAAAAGACATTTATTTACGCATAGCTAGTCAGGAGGTGTGGTCACACGTGATTTCAGACCCTGTCTGAAGTAGAAGATAAATATCGTGGCTCATTTGTGTCAACAAGCTATTTCTGTAAATTTGATGTTTCCTGTTTTATAACTAAAAGTTCTAAAAAGAGATTATCTTTATATATCATCTCAGCTTAGGCCAGTAGACTCACAATTATACCAGCTACATGGATTCTTGTTTAGATCTATAGTTCGGATCTATGTTGCTGCTTTGACTAGTTTATTTTTATTTTGCAACTCAGCTTTTACCATCATAAATCTGACTATTATATAGCCAATCAGCAGCAAGTTCATTGCTGGAAGTCTTAGTTGATAACATATCTCATTTACCTGTTAGTAACTAGATGTGTTGAAGTCACTCAGTGTTTCTCTTACAACAGCTCGAGTTAGTAGTTTTGCTGCCACTGCCTGCGTGGTATGTTCTTTTTTTGTTTACTGTTTTTATTTAATGTTAGTTTTTTATCATTTACTGTTATTATATAAAGTAACCTGATATAATTTGTTAATCTGTAATTTGATATAACAGCTGAGGCAGTGTTATAACATTATGTTGAGTGAGCTTCTAATCGTGGTTTGAATCACAATGACCTCTGAACTGACGTGTCTAGGTTGTGTAGCTTGGTTGAATAACCATGGTAATACTCACAGACATTATTTAATCTCCTAGATAAAGTTATACAATCATTGCATTGGCTCATTGCCAACTTCATTCTAATCTAAGTAAACATGGAAATCATTAATATTTCTCAAGTATTCTCAACATATTTAGGTAACCAATGTAGATAAAATATTATTGGGTGGATGATTTACTAGCCAAGTTTGACTCTAGATTATAGTGATAATGCGCAAATGGTTAAACAAGACTAGATACAAAATAATAGTCAATTCGTTACTATTTGAACTATTAAATAAATTATTTTTCATCATTTTAGCTGTGTTTACACGTACATAAGTTAGCAGTGGAAATGACAGCACTGCCCAACTTATTAGACATTTTGGCTGTTGGATTACGGTCTATTTTGAAAATTTGTTTTATAATCTTGGTAATGCTGACTACCATATTTGCCATTGTCATTAGACTGTCAGCTCTTTGCCAGCCATCTACATGTAAATAATACTCGTGCCCCTTACAATTAGATCCAGGTGTCAGTACCACTGGCTATATAGCCTGCAGTAAGTTTAGATATTTTGTCATTCCAGTGAGCTAAAATAGGTTATCACCTGATAAGATTAGATCTATATGTTTGTAACAAAATTGTAGTGAATAGACCAACAGCTAAGTATTCTTTATAATTTATAGCGTACTTGATTCTATACATAGTGTGTTGAGTGCTCTTTCTCTATTTTTCGACAAAAAACTAATGTTTCTAGCAATAATATAATTATATATATAATTTTCATGAAACTAGTGTTTCTAGCAATAACATATTTATATATACATGTATATTTATATGTTGACTATAATTACGAGTATTTTGACTATATATAAATAGAGACTGGCAGTGTATTTTGTCATTCCAATGGGCTAGAATATATTATCATCTGATGAGAGCAGATCTATATGTTTGCAACAAAATTGTAGCGAATAGACCAACAGCTAAGTATTCTTTATGACTTATAGCGTACTTGATTCTATACATAGTATGTTGAGTGCTCTTCTTCTATTTTTACATGAGACTAGTGTTTCTAACAATAATATATTTATATATATATTTATATGTTGATATATTCTTTCACCTATTAAACAGTAAACTAAATACTGACAGAATGAAAAGGCTGTACAAAAAATTAACATTGTGTTACGGCGGAGAGCCGTGACCAGGTCTGTGGCATTTGATCACCTGGCCGCCACGGTCACAGGGCTGAGTTTTCCGGTCACAGGATAAGGCGCGGTCACTGTTAAGAGCGCCCGAACGACTGAGGAGACCGTACTAGAAGATCAAACATAAAACCAAAAAAAAGTGGGCAGAGCCTAAAAAAAGATATGAAAGGAGCACGAAACGATCATTGGAGCGGAGTTGTCTACTCATACACTCTGCGTTTTTGCATATGGTTTATTACCAGTCTTACTGGTAAATGATATGGTGCTACTGGTGCTGATGTATATTTATTCTATTAAATATATATTGTTGAAGTTTAACACTCAGTGTTATTGCCTGCCTATTTTGTAGAGCAGTGGTTCTTAAGCGGTGGCCAGGTGATCGTGGTGACCGTGGCGGCCAGGTGATCAAGCGCTACAGACCTGGTCACAGCCCTCTGCTGTAACATTATGTTAATTTTTGTACAGCCTTTTCATTCTGTCGGTATTTAGTTTACTGTTTAATAGGTGAAAGAATATATCAACAAATAAATATATATATATATATATATTATTGTTAGAAACACTAGTTTCATGAAAAAAATAGAGAAAGAGCGCTCAACATACTATGTATAGAATCAAGTACGCTAAAAATTATAAATCATAAAGAATACTTAGCTGTTGGTCTATTCTAGTGGTTCTTAACCAGGGAGAATTCCCCCCAGGGGGACTTTTGGGATTTTAGGGGGAGGAATTTGGCAGTTTGCCAAAGGGGATTTCCGTGGCACCAATTTTTCTTATATAAAGGGCAGTGAGGACTGAAAGAATTTCAGTAGTTTCAACAAAGCCAAGATCTAAAACTGTGGAAAAGGTAAGGATTGCTACACTACATGCATATACATACCTGCAATATTAATTGTTCAGTTACCGATTTGGTTTGCATAAACGTATAACGTTTTGACAATTTGCTCTGTAGCCTAACATATGTATGATGTTTTGCTCATGTAGATATTGAACGTATTCAAATACTTTGATTGCATATCCTATATTGTAGGTGTTAGAAATGTCAAAGACAAAAAGACGAACATATGATGATTCTTACTTTAACTATGGATTCACTTTTATGATTAAAAGCGGCATCGAAGTACCACATGTGTCTTGTGCATGAAAGTGGTCGCTAACAACTCCATGAAACCACATCAACTTAAGCAACACTTCAGAAATAAACATGCAGAACACATGAATAAGTCAAAGCCGTTCTTTGAAGCTAAAGAGAGAGAACTCAAGCGGGCAAAGCTGGGTTCCACTGGCAGCTTTCATATCCAGCTACAGGCCATTACTGAGGCATCCTATGCTCTGTCTTACCGTATCGCCAGAGATAAGAAGCCACACACCATTGGTGAAACATTAGTTAAACTTTGTCTGCTGGAGTGTACTAAGATTATTCTCAGAGACACAGTCACTCAAAAGATAGCTGATTTATCCCTCTCAGACAGCACAGTGAAATCGAGGATCAATGACGTCTGCAGACATAAAGAGGCAAGTAATTGAAAAGATCAAGTCGTCTTCCATGTTTGCCATTCAACTTGATGAGTCCACAGATGTTGCTAGCCTTTCACAGCTGATGGTGTTTGCAGGCTATGTACACAGAGAGACAATTGAGGAAGAATTTCTGTTCTGCAGTCCTCTAACAGCGACCACCACAGCTGCTGATTTTATGAACCTGGTTTTCGACTTCTTCAGCAAAGAACATCTGGACTGGGAGAAACTAATTGGAGTTTGCACTGATGGTGCTCCAGCCATGCTTTCACAGTTGGTAAAAGAAAAGAACCCTTTAGTGGTGAGCACCCATTGCTTCATTCACAGACAAGCGCTAGCAGCAAAAACTCTTCCCAAAGGATTGCAGGAACACCTTTCTTCAGTGATTAAAGTAGTAAACTTTATCAAAGGCTCTGCCTTGCAAACACGTCTCTTCCACAGGTTATGCGAAGATATGGATGCTGTGCACTCATCACTATTGTTCCACACCAAAGTTCGATAGTTATCAAAGTGTAACATGCTTCTGCGTTTCTTCACTCTACGAGCAGAGGTCAATGAGTTCTTGAAAACTCATAACAAACTCAAACTACTGGCTTCAATGCAGGTAGAAGGCTTCCATCAGTGTCTTGCTTACCTAGTTGACATCTTTGGTTCAATCAATGAAGTGAACACAAAGATGCAAGGTAGAGACAGAAATGGTGTTGAATGTAACTGATAGTATCAATGCATTCAAGGACAAGCTCAAACTCTGGGTGGAAAGACTGGCTACTGGGAATGTAAGAGTTTCATTTCCAGTTCTGCATTCATTGGTTGACAAGAAAGCTCATTCCGCTTCTTTGCTAACCGACATAAAGCATCACTTGAACAGCTTGATGGCAGAGTTTGAGAGATATTTTCCAAAGTTAGATCCTAGGACAGAGCGATTGATGAGCCTGACCCAAGACCCTTTCAGGCGCAATGTCCACGAGATTCCGGAACAGCTTCAGGAGGAGTTTTTGGAGCAGACAAACAACTCTGCATTAAAAGATGACTTCAAAGAGCTATCAATAGAGCACTTTTGGGTTCAGGCCCAAAGATTGTATCCCAACGTAAGCCTGGCCGCTTTCAAGATGCTCATACCATTTGCTTCCACATATCTTTGCTAGTCAGCATTTTCAGCAATGCCAACCTTAAAAAGCAAGTCTAGAAATCGTCTGGAAGTAGAAGCTGACCTACGGTGTGCCCTATCTACATCAACTCCTAACATCAAAATTCTGGTCAGCTCCAAACAAACACAGAAATCGTATTAGTCTGCTGACTGTTT
Source organism: Watersipora subatra (assembly GCF_963576615.1). Lineage (NCBI taxonomy): Eukaryota > Metazoa > Bryozoa > Gymnolaemata > Cheilostomatida > Watersiporidae > Watersipora > Watersipora subatra. The sequence goes on from NC_088716.1 coordinate 52,402,721, forward strand.
TACAATGATAGATATATTGAGTTTCAATATACATTCGTTTTTAATATTCTATGTAAATATGACTGTAATAAATGCATATATACATATATATATATATATATATATATATATATATATATATATATATATATATATATATATATATATATATATATATATATATATATACATGTATTACATGTATATATATATTATATATAGGGCAGTTGGTAAGGTATCGGGACCGTGATCATTAGGTCCTCGATTCAAACCCCAACAACTGCACTTTTCTGGTGGTCCTTAGACAAGACCCTTGCTTGTATAATGTCTACAAACTCTATGATGAGTGCAATTACCAAAGCCATGCCGGCTCGGACGTCGCCCGGTCAAACAAGGTCCGCGCTGCCTGTAGCTGAACCAGGACAAGGCAGTGAAAAATGGGCTACTGGTTCAAAACGGATGAAATGGACTCGGACTGATAACATGGACCTCATGCAGTGCTACTTTATGAGTGAACCTCAAAAGTGGGGGTACATGGGAAGGATGCGTCAACTGTGGATAAACATGCGCCCTGAATTGCCACTAACCACTAAGCAACTTGTAGCTCAGAGGAGTAACATAACATCTCATATCGGAACTTGAGGTAGATAAAATTAGGGATCAGTTCACCCAGGTAACCTCGACCAACAAGAAGTGCATATCAACACACACTGTCACACATACACAATCATGTGTTGACTCACGGGTTGAAGAAGACATGCACTTGGACCTTGACCCAAGGGTTAAAGAGCTTGCGGAAAATATCATTAACAAGATGCTAGCTGCTAATGATTATGGAAGCAGGGTACCACTACGAAAAGTTAGCAAGGCCATACCTAAAAAGCTGTTAGAAGACATTAACTTGGCACTGGAGTCGACCTCAACGGGATCAATCAGTGAGACTAATGCCCTAATCTACAGTACAGCAACCGTCATCTTGGAGGAGATGGGTATTAAGCCACTGCCAACAAGGCTTCAAGCCGTTCCATCCTGGCAGCTGAGGCTACAAAATAAGATCAAGGACTTGCGCAAGAAAGTTAGTAGGCTCAGGGAGAGATCTAACCACAGTTTGGAGCGTCCAAAAAGGGAAGCCACAATAGAAGTTCTAGAATCTGCCAAACAGCAGCTAGTAGCACTCTCGGCACGACTGAAGCGGTACACCAAAGAGCGGGATAACAAGAGAATGAACAAACTGTTCGTCAATAATCCATCTAGAGTGTATTCCCAGTTCAAAGGTGAATTGCAGAGGCCAATGTTTGAGCCTCCCCGATCTAGCACTTCAAAGTTCTGGAAGGACATCTGGGAGAAAGAGACTACTCATAATACCACTGCAAATTGGCTGAAGAGGCTTAAAGAGAGCCATCAACACACTATGGTTCAGCAAGGACTCACCATCAGCGAAGAGGACATCAAGTGCAGAGTGCAGCGTATGAAGAACTGGGCAGCACCTGGACATGACATGATTCAAGCCTTCTGGTTAAAGAAGTTGACATCACTTCACACTAGAATGGCTAAGCAGATGGAATGCCTAATAAAACAAGGTGACCATCCGGAATGGCTGACCAAAGGACGAACTGTACTTCTGATAAAAGATCCAAAGCAAGGCCAATTCCCAAAAACTATCGACCAATAATGTGCTTGCCCACCACCTGAAAACTGATCTCAGTGATAGTTGCAGACAAACTGGAAGAGCACATGAGTCACTATATGACCAATGCTCAGAAAGGAATTGGGCGCAACACCCGAGGAGCCAAACATCAGTTACTGGTGGATTGGACGGTCTGTCAAGACAGCAGGAGAAGGCAAACTAATCTTGCCATGGCTTGGATTGACTACAAAAAGGCCTATGACTCAATTCCCCATAGTTGGATACTTGAGTGCCTCAGTATGTACAATGTTCACCCTGCTCTTGTGGCATTCATCAAGATGTCAATGGCTAAATGGAAGACGGAACTGGAGGCTAATGGCAAAAAGCTGGCGAGTGTAAAAATTAAGCGAGGCATCTATCAAGGTGACTCCTTATCACCGCTGCTCTTCTGCATATGCTTACACCCTCTAAGCAATATGCTGGAGAAGACTCAATATGGGTACCAGTTTAAGAGTGGCACCAAGATAAACCACCTCTTCTACATGGATGACATCAAGCTGTACGCTAACAAAGAAAGGGACATTGATTCGCTAATACACCTCACTCAGGTATACAGCAAGGACATCGGAATGACCTTCAGTATTGAGAAATGTGGAAGGCTAATTCTTAAGAAAGGCCATTCTATGCTCACAGATAGCCTAAGAATGCCAAATGGTACCATCAAAGATATAGAAGAAGGGTACAAGTACTTGGGGATCATGCAAAGCAGCATCAGCCACGAAGCCGAGGAACGTCACAAAGCCATTACCGAATACAAGAAACACTTTCGGCAGGTCTTACAGAGCCAGCTCAATGCCAAGAACCAAATCATGGCAATAAATACCTACGCACTGCCAGTAATAAGATTTTCAGCAGGCATAATAAAGTGGACTGAGGAAGCCATCAAAGAAACAGATATAGCAACTCGTAAACTGCTGACCATGCATGGAGCACTCCACCCTAAATCTGATACTACTAGATTGTATCTTGATAGGAAAGATGGCGGTAGGGGACTCAAAAGTGTTCAGCAGACAGTGAAAGAGGAGGAGCAAAGCATCAAAGCATATGCAGCCTCCATGGCCACTTCAGATAAGTTGCTAGCTGAATTTCAATCGGCTGCTCTTCCAACGGACCTACGCCCTGATGATGAGGAAATTGACTGGCACACGAAACCTCTTCATGGTGCTTACCACCAACAAATATCTAAGGTTGGCGATCTTCACCAGACATATATGTGGCTGAACAAAGGAAACCTAACGGCCAATACAGAGTTGCTAATCATGGCAGCCCAGGAACAAGTGCTCCCAACAAGGCAACTCCAAACAAAAATCTATCATACTAGAGATGATCCTAGATGCAGACTGTGCAAAGATGCATCTGAGACCATCCAACACATCATCAGTGGATGCAAGCAGCTAGCAGGAAACGCATTCACTGAGCGGCATAATCATGTTGCAGGTGTTGCGTATAGAAGTTTATGTGATGAGTATGGCCTTAATAAACCACAACACTGGTGGGAAGCTCCTGGTAAGGTCATTGAAAATGACCGGGCTAAGATCCTCTGAGACTTCTACATCCAAACTGACAAGCGTGTTCTAGCAAACCAACCAGATATAGTGGTGGTAGACAAGGAGAGCAAGAGGGCTACTATAATAGATATAGCAGTACCCAATAACTATAATATAGCCAGCAAAGAAAAAAAAAGGTAGAGAAATATCTCCCTCTTGAAGAAGAAATTGAAAAATGCTGGAATGTAAGAACAACTGTAATCCCAGTAGTCATTGGGGCACTGGGCGCAATAACACCGGCGCATAAAATGTGGCTTGCCCAAATACCAACAGCAATCAACTCAGGTGAGTTACAGAGAAGTGCGCTATTGGGAACAGCTAAGATCTTGAGGCGAGTGCTCAAACTTCCAGGTCTCTGGTAGGAGACTCGAGTTAGAGCAGAATTTACCACCCATGCGGGGTATCCGGGGTGAGGAAACAATTTTTATATATATGTATATAAGTCATATATGTAAATAAAGTTCACTATCCAGTTGCAGTGCATTATTTGAAGGAGTTGGGAGGGGGAATTTCTGTCTTTAGGTTTGGAAAAGGGGGAATGGGGCAAAAAAGGTTAAGAACCACTGTTGTTTAGGGCTACATGACTCATGCACTCATGACTTCGAGAGAGATCAACATACTGAGCATTTATCTTACTTATGTTGAAAAGCGTATATTTATCAGACAGATTAAGTGCATAATGTGTTTTCTGTACCAGTCACATGATCTAGCAAGGTTCTCACGGCCTGTAGATGAACCAGTACCAGACATTGTTAAGTGAACTGCTGGTGCCAGAACAAGTACAATAAACTCTGACTTCTATATACATCATACTATCTTATACATAATTTTTAAAGGTTTTACTTAAATGGCGTCTGAATCCAATAATGTACTGTATAAATATTTTGAGACACAATGACCCGAGTGACCTGAATGTAAATTATCATGGTTTAGATAAAAAAAACATCAAAAACACACAGCAACACTGTTTTATTTATCTTCTGCAAAGAAAAAAGATGCTAGAAAATTTCTCTTTCCTGCAACAATTTCATTTGATGTAACTAAATTTGATTAAATAAAGACAACAGGCGTTGTACTGACGTCATGAACGCAACACAGCTACCACGCAGCCACCACGCAGCCACCATGCAGAATCGCCACGCGTTTGAATCTTTAAAAACTTTATGTGAACAAGTTCAACATGGATTAAAAGGGTTTGGATCTTTAGAAAGTCTATGTGAACAAGTTCAACATGGATTAATCATCTCCACCTGAGTAACTCACCGATATGTTAGTCCCGAGCTGGTTCCAAGTGCAGCTTCAACTCGTGTGCAAGACGATTGACCTCATCCTCATTTGGACTGCTGGATTCGGGATGGAGGATGTTGAAATCAACGCTGCCGGCATCGGTCACTTTAAATATTGCTCTTCTTTCAAATGCTTCCTTGATTTGTGTCACTATCCATAGGCCTTTTGGGTTATTGGGTTTGCTCAGGTAGTAACCTTTTCCCTGGTAAGGCTCTCTTAGGTCGAGTTATTCATGCTATAAAAGAATAAAATTAAATGATAATATTGGTGGAAATGGTAAAAAAATTGCTGCATAATTTGGATATTTTTTAATAAAATAAATATAAGATATAATCTTATCATCTCATGCTATTGCATGAGATGATAGGATGCCTTTCTTACGCGTATGCTTATGTATGTTTATTTATTTAAATATATTGTTGGTGCTTAACACTCAGTGTTATTGTCTGACAATAATATTTTGTGTTGAGTTTTGAAAAAATTGTTTTTCGTTTACAAACCATCATCCTTTAATTCTGCCATCATTGCTTCAACAGTTAGCGAAGGAGTGGGTGGGTCAACATAAAGTTGATAACATAATATCTTATTTATATCTTTATTTTGAAACTCAGCTTTTACCATCAGAACTCTGACTGTTGCATAGCCAATCAGCAGCAAGTTCATTGCTGGAGGTCTTAGTCGATAACATGTCTCATTTACCTGTTAGTAATTAGATGGTATGTTGAAGTCACTCAATGTTTGTCTTACAACAGCTCGAGTTAGTAGTCTTGCTGCTGCTGCCTGGAAACCAGCAGTTTTCTTTACAATATTTGAATAATGTTTTTCGGTTGCTTAAAATCTTGCACACATAGGCGTGAACTATGACGATTAGTGCTACATGACTCATGTACTCATGACTCATGTACTCATGACTCATGTACTCATGACTTTGTGAGGGATCAACACACAGAGCATTTCTCCTATTCATGTTGAAAATAGTATTTCTATCGGGCAGGCTAAGTGCATAAAGGTTAATGTGTTTTCTGTACCAATCACAATGTCTGCATGCTATTGCATGAGATGATAGGCTCATATTTTATTTAGCTGGAACTACTCAAGGAGCTACTCACTATAAATCAGTCGTGTGAATAGGTGAAATGCTGCCAACTTTCATGATAGTTTACTAAGATACTTGACCATACAAGTTGTACATCTGTAAAATAGGTGAGGCTCTACCAATTTGCATTACCTCTTTCTCTGGGAGGTTTCATCATCTTTAAAAAACTAACAATCAACATTGAAATCAAAATTGACAAATAAAGATATTAATGAAAAACCATAATATCATTACGTGGTAATTAGAAGTGTTTAGTCTGCCTGTCAAAGGAGCATTACAGGCATCTCTCTTCAAGAATTTTTCATGTTTAAAAAGTTGCCATAGTCAAGTTAAACATGTTGTGGTAGGCGTAAGCCTCAGTATTCATAAACAATGACATTTCTTATACACACAATTTATATGGCTCATTCTATTGTAATTTGATGACTATGGCTCATTCTTTTGTAAGTTGATGTCTATGGCCCTTTCTATTGTGAGTTGATGTCTATGGCTCATTCTATTGTAACTTGATGTCTATGGCTCATTATATTGTAAATCGATGTCTATGGCTCATTCTATAGAAATTTGATGTCTATGTGGAAATGAAGCACTTCATACTGGTATAATACCTGCAGCTTGTCAATGGAAAGTTTACAGATGCAATGAATAGTGTTATAACGCTGACAGTCTTAGATATGGACAGCAATAATACTCACGTGAGTTGTTCTCTCTTTTCACTTATCTATTTCCCTTATAAACTTGGATCTGATTCAATTTGAATGTAGGTCTAATTATATACACTTCTACTTTTTTAATTCATTCATAGCTTTTCTATTTAATAACTAGTTTTATACTCTTTATAATTGCTTGTGTTTGATTCTCTTTCTACTGATTTACAAGATGCTATTAATCAGATTATTGGAGGTTATGACAAACTGCATTTTCTAGTGATATTTATATAATATAAAAGCACAATATTTCTTCTATATTATAAATTATAGGTGAAAGAGGATGTAAACTAAAATGAAACATTGAATATCCCAGTTAATTTTCATTCTGTATAGTGCGAGGTTAATTACTTGAAAAGCTCTGTGTGTATTCTTTTTTTGCAACATTTTATTATTATCTGTCATTTACACCTAATGATAGCGCAGTTAAGGTGAAATGACAAAGACGTTTATTTACGCATAGCTAGTCAGGTGTGGTCACATGTGTTTTCAGAGCCTGTTTGAAGTAGAAGATTAATATCGTGACTCATTTGTGTCAACAAACTATTTCTGTAAATTTGATGACTCCTGTTTTATAACTGTAATCTCTAAAAAGATATTATTTTTATATGTCATATCTGCCAAGGCCAGTTGAGTCACAATTATACCAGCTACATAGATTCTTGTTTAGCTCTATAGTTCGGATCTATGTTGCTGCTTTGACTAGTTTATCTTTATTTTGCAACTCAGTTTCTACCATCAGAATTCTGACTGTTATATAGCCAATCAGCAGCAAGTTCATTGCTGGAAGTCTTAGTTAATAACATATTTAATTTACCTGTTAGTATCTAGATGGTATGTTGAAGTCACTCAGTGTTTGTCTTACAACAGCTCAAGTTAGTAGTTTTGCTGCCGCTGCCTGTGTGGTATGTTCTTTTTTTATTTACTGTTTTTATTTAATGTTAGTTTTTTATCATTTACTGTTATTATATAAAGTAACTTGATATACTTTGTTAATCTTTAATTTGATATAACAGCTGAGGCAGTATTATAACACTATTTTGAGTGAGCTTCAACTCGTGGTTTGAATCACAATGACCTCTGAACTCACGTGTCTTGGTCTTGTAGCTTGGCTGAATAACCATGGTAACACTCACAAACATTATTTAATCTCCTGGAGAAAGTTATACAATCATTGCATTGGCTCATTGCCAACTTCATTTTAATCTAAGTAAATGTGGAAATCATTAATATTTTTCAAGTATTCTCATCATATTTAGGTAACCAATGTAGATAAAATATTATTGGGCGGATGATTTACTGGCCAAGTTTGACTCTAGATTATAGTGATAATGGGCAAATGATTAAACAAGACTAGATACAAAGTAATAGTCAATTCGTTACTATTTGAACTATTAAATATATTATTTTTCATCATTTTAGCTGTGTTTACACGTACATAAGTTAGCAGTGGAAATGACAGCACTGCCCAACTTATTAGACATTTTGGCTGTTGGATTACGGTCTATTTTGAAAATTTGTTTTATAATCTTGGTAATGCTGACTACCATATTTGCCATTGTCATTAGACTGTCAGCTCTTTGCCAGCCATCTACATGTAAATAATACTCGTGCCCCTTACAATTAGATCCAGGTGTCAGTACCACTGGCAATATAGCCTGCAGTAAGTTGAGATATTTTGTCATTTCAATGGGCTAGAATATGTTATCACCGGATAAGAGCAGATCTATATGTTTGTAATAAATTTGTAGCGATTAGACCAACAGCTAAGTATTCTTTATAACTTATAGCGTACTTGATTCTATACATATTATGTTGAGTTCTCTTCTTCTATTTTCTTTTCATAAAACTAGTGTTTCTAACAATAACATATTTATATATATATATTTATATGTTGATATATTCTTTCGCCTATTAAACAGTAAACTAAATACCGACAGCATGAAAAGGCTGTACAAAAAATTAACATAGTGTTACGGCGGAGATTCGTGATTAGGGCCGTAGCGCTCGATCTCCTGTATATACATATATTGTTGAAGTTTAACAATCAGTGTTATTGCCTGACTGTCTTGTGGAGAGTTTAGGGAACCATCAGTTTCCTTTACAATATTTGAATCATGTTTTTCTGTAGCTTAAAATCTTGAACACACAAGTGTGAAATAGGACGATTAGTACTACATGTACTCATGTGCTCATGACTCATGTGATCATAACTCATGTACTCATGTACTCATTACTCATGTAATAAGGTAATAAAGTTAAATATCAGTAATGAGGTTCAATGCTAGAGGTTACCTAATCAGTAATTAGGTTATGTACTACAGGTTACCTAATCAGTAGTAAGTTTATGTGCTACAGGTTACCTAATCAGTAATAAGGTTTTATACTACAGGTTACCTAATCAGTAATAAGGTTATGTACTACAGGTTACCTAATCAGTAATAAGGTTATATACTACAGGTTACCTAATCAGTAATATGGTTATATACTACAGATTACCTATTCAGTACTAAGGTTATATACTACAGGTTACCTAATCAGTAATAAGGTTATGTACTACAGGTTACCTAATCAGTAATAAGGTTATATTCTACAGATTACCTAATCAGTAATAAGTTTATATACTACAGGTTACCTAATCAATAATAAGGTTATATACTACAGGTTACCTAATCAGTAATAAGGTTATATACTACAGATTACCTAATCAGTAATAAGGTTGTGTATTACAGGTTACCTAATCAGCTATGTGAATAGAATCAAACATTTAATTCTGTATTCTCACCATATCTGCCTATCAATTTGCTGACCACTGCTTTAACAACTTTTCTCCTAATCCAATGTCGATATATTTAAATTACTGCGATGAAGTTGTTATATGGTAGTTGTAGGTTTTACTAGTTTCTACTACCTGAATCTTTATTTTATTATTCACTAGTTGAATGCTCAGTGTTGCATGGATAATACAATGATTACCGAATAGGTTTGGGTAACTTAAGCTAGTAACTTAAGCTAGTATTATTTTTTACTATGATAAGAGCCATGACTGGTTGTCTGAAGCCAGCTTGTGCTAGTAAGTGTGATTATAATCATTACACCTCATGATCTTTCATGCAATCATGATGTTCAATTGTGCTAATAAAAACCAATAGTATTTTTGGCGCATATTTTGACATATATAAGTATATGTAAGTATATAAGTATATGCACAGTTAATCATTCGTATAGCTAGTTGGACGCATAGTGAAATGGATAGTACATTTGTTTGCCGAGCTAGAGATTTTAAATTCAAACCTAGCCCAACATGGATCTTTTCGTTCCTAAAACCTTACGGCTCTAACTGGGCATGCGGAAGACAAATGACAAATGGCAAACACTGAGATTTATATATATAGACTAGCTGTGTTAATGATCTACAAGGTATTTTTGTATTTTTCCTACAGATAAGTTGAGTACAAAACAGACCCCTATATGAACAATACTAAGCGCATCGAACCAGAGTGATTAGTGAAGCGTTAGACATGCATCCATCCTCTTTAGAAAGAGAGTTATGACATGGCATTAAAAAGTAATGCTGTCAAGTCTATAAAAAGCGAATATACCTAAGCAACCGTCTTTAAATTTTGTCTTGATCTTGACTGTAGGAAACTTGTTTGATTTTTTTCCAGTGGATGATGCCATTGACATCTATAACCTTGTTTTTGGTTGCTGTTTGTCTTTTTTTTTAATTTCTTTGCTTCTGTTGAAGCTTATAATATTGCAATCCTTTTTTAACTTAGACTCAAATCTAGAGCTTTTTATCTTTTAATAAAGACAGAGTGCATGCCATTCATACCTAAATTTGACTAGGTTCGACCAATATAGCAAGTGCCTTATAACATACTCTAATCGAACAAATCCTATTGTTGATTCAAAAATATCCAAAGTTTACAGTCCTTTTTTAAATTAATTAATCGCTTGAAACCAGCACAAAGCATATTTTGTTTTTATTAAGAAACATCCTTTTATTAACACCCATAGACTTCGTCATTCTATTCATCTAAGTAATGCAACTGCATGTACTTAGACCATGTAGAGATGAGGCTGTTCTTTGAATGTTCCATGAATAGAATATCATCTAGGTGTTTACACATTGTTTTTTCAATTGGTATCGGCATGCCTTGTTCCAGCGTATGATACTGTTAACTGTTTTTAGTAAAAACCCAATCTGTCTTTAAAACCTGTTTGATAATTTGAACAGATTTTTCTGAGTTTATAAATATTTATGGCAGTGATTTTCAACTTTGTTGAATGTACTGATCCCCCAGTTTCATATACGCTTTCACCGAACCACCATTATTATTATTATTATTATCAGTATTATAATTTATTGAAAAATACAATACGTTTTTTTCCCATTCAAAGCAGACATATGTTTTACTGCTGCACAGAATAAACTTTGCATTAGCATCACTGTGTTCAGATAATATAGCTAATATATTACATAAGCTCACAACTATAATTACATATATTTTCATAAAAACCAGACTTTGCAAAACAGTGTGACTTCTGCTGTTGCCTGTGAGAGAACTCCACCAAACCCTTGAGACTGACCAACTAAACCATTTGGATTTGATGGAACTCAGGTTAAGAACTTGTGATTTAGGAGCACCGGTGGCATATGTAAACCTTGATATGATTTTTGAGTTAAAATCCAGATATAGTGTAGTGACATCTACATGTAGTTTCACCAGTCCTGAAGCGCTACGTTGTGCTGACAAGAAGATTATGTTTCTATAGGGCGCTATAATAGTAGAGCGATGGTTATGCGATGTCTTATGTCAAGGTCAAGCAAGACCTATGTGCATGCACAAGTGAGACGTCGTTTGTTGCTGCATTCATTTCCACGGCCAAAAGATGGCAAATTGCACGGTTGTTTCTCTACCAAACAACAACATTGATTCATGACAGAATGAGAGCGACTCAACTGTTTCCATGATGGTATTGCAGCGTCACATGGGCTGTGTCTCTACACAATCACTGTATGGATACTTAGTAACTATATGTAGCAACCATAATTATAGCTATATAGTGAATAACATGGTTGAACTATTATATTCATGTTGTAGGTGTTGCCTATGGAAGGGGCACATACTTTGCTCTGGAATCAAATTACTCCGCTTCTATAAGTAGGACGTTTAGAGCGAAAGAAGTAATTTTATCCAAAGTGATGGTAGGCCGGTCTTGCTTAGGTCAGTCTAACATGTCACCAAAAGATGTTATTCTGCAAGGTTGTCATTCTTCAGTAAATAACATTGCGAACCCAAATATTTTTGTAGTTTATCATGATGCTGCAGCATATCCAGAGTACATTGTGGAATTTCTGTATCAATCTTCACACTGATATTCTTCTATATTTGATTGATGTATAAACTTAATAATAGTAATAATAGTAATCTAAGACTCCTTTGTCTGAACTCACTATGAAGCCAGTCGAAAGACCAGAAACTGTTGTTAGAACAAATGTTTTAGTAATCAAAGTGCTAATCTAATTTCTTGCCAAACATTTAAAAACGCAATTTCCATAACTTATGACAGCGAGAAAACAAACCTAAGGTTTAGGACAGTAAGAAGACAACTCTACGGGTTAGGACAGTGAGAAGATAATAGAGAATAGCTCATGTCAAAGCTGTTGAAGAACTTAACGTCATATAGGAAGGACAGACTTGAAAAAATTAAAGGTTGACTTGCAACAAAATTCACATTACAGTTATTTGGTATCAAAAGATTCACCATGTCTTACTCTGCTGTGTTGTAGGTGCCAAATATGTGGAAATGTGATTACAAGCTCTTAAAAGCTCAAAAACGAAACGCCGCCGTAGATTGGAATCAGTTTATTTCTCTGACGTTGTCATTACATTTGGTTACTGTTTTGTCACGTGATGATCTTACGTAAATTGAAAGGCCAAAAAAGGCTCAATATAAAACTTCTTGTAGCACTAGTTTATGACAAACACTTCGGGTTTTACCGAAGACCCTGTATCAAATATAGATACTCGCTACTTTACAGTTTTGTTTCGGCTTGGTCTAATCGTCTAGTCGTAATCTGATCATGTGACCTATACTTCGTGATTATTTTCTGCATAAACTTTTCGATTATCACAGGTGACCAACAGGCTCATCATGTTTATCAGACTATGATATGTACTCCTTCGAGCTAAGGTTAAAAAATTAAACGAATTTTTACGGTAGGTTATAAAATATCAGTGCTGAAAGTGACAGCATTACAATGACGATAAAATAGACGCGTAAGAACAATAGACATGGTTTTTTTGAATGCGTGAAGTATATTTGAGAAAATATTTTGACGAATGAGGTTGTGTGAAAGTGTATACATAAACCATCTTGTATAACTACGTCCCATTTGAGCCGTTTTGGAAAGAGATTTTAACCTATGGCGGTCTCGTGATGGCGGCGATTAACTGTTAGTTTTTGAGCTTTTAAGAGCTTGTTATCACATTTTTACTTATTTTGCACCTACAACACAGCAGAGTAAAACATGGTGAATCTTTTGATATCAAATAACTGTAATGGGAATTTTGTTGCAAGTCAACCTTCAAGTAATGACCGTTTATACTATAGGCCATCATCAGTCATAATTCCTGTCTTAAATGGAAAGGGAGGGTTTGGTAAAGCCTAAAGGGAACAAACCTGGTGTGTAGATAGCCTAGACAGCAGACATTCAGGTTGTGAAGAGTACTTTGCGTTGTGTTAGCAAGACCAATACTTTACATTTAAGTGTTGTACCGCATGTCACGAAATGTCAAAAAATATTTGTAGAGATTTGTATCTCGTGTTAAGTCACATTTGTAGAGGTTTGTATTCTCATGTTAAATGACATTCGAAGAGGTTTGTATTTTTATGTTAAGTCACATTTGTAGAGGCTTGTACTCTCATGTCAAGTCAAATTTGTAGAGATTTGTATTCTCATGTCAAGTTACATTCATAGAGATTTGTATTCTCATGTCAAGTTACATTCATAGAGGTTTGTATTCTCATGTCAAGTTACATTCATAGAGGTTTGTATTCTCATGGTAAGTTACATTCATAGAGGTTTGTATGCTCATGTCAAGTTACATTTGTAGAGGTTCATATTCTCATCAGTAACTATAACATAAGGTATCCCATTTTATGTTTTATTGCTTAAGTTTGGCAAATGCAAAAGCATCCTGGCTGCTGGCTTGTTGAGCATTTGAGTTAACAGATTTTATCATCCTCCCATCGCTCTCAATGTTATGAATAATGTTCAAGTCGTCAACTCAAATAGAGTTAATACTTTTTATCAGTCATTCAGTAATTCTTTGAGGAACTGAAATGGTGTATGTTTGTATAGACATGCAAGACTTTTCACACTCACATTTGTCACACTTTCAAAAAAATGACAAACATAGACTACTGGTAATAAGCTTTGACAATGATTATGTTGCACACTATCATCGCAATGATATAAATATATATATAATATATATATAATATATATATCTATATATACATTGTATGTGTATATATATACATACATATATACACATATATATCCTAGTTATAGTATAGTTATATTATATCTACTATATAAACGGCAATCGTTGTGTGTCTGTCTGTCCGCTTTATAGAATACCGTACTTTTCCGACTATTAGCCGCTACTTTTATATAAGGGCGTGTCTATTCTGTGGTTTTTTTCACCGCTAGGGCGCATTAACGGGAATCTCCGGTTAGTACACGCCTCTATTATAATACGTAACCTGCTATTCATCGTAGGGATGGATGATAAATACTGATATGCTAATAGTATGAGTTGTCTTCTCGATATATTGAGTCACCGATAACTCCCAAATATGAGCAGTATAAATAAATTATATGGCGGTCTTTTTTTTCGATTCGATCGTTAGTTAATTAGTAATCTTTTATTTTGCTGATAACAAAATAACAAAAAGCCTTTATTTGCAGGCATATTATCCAATAAAACGGAAACTGTAGAAGAATCCTGAATGCAAGATAGTAGTGAACAATTCATATTTAGTTTGAGATTATTTGTGTAAAAGTTAAAAGAAAATTTACATGAGAGGATGACTTCAAATAAGTAATGCAGGATAGCTTATACAAAGATAAATTGATTGATATGTACTATATACAAGGGTTCAGGGCTGAAGAATAAATTCTCTATGAGTATTGATTGTGGCAAGATTGTAACAGATTCGATCGTACGAAGCAAACTTAATTAATATGAGTAAGTAGTAAAATTAAATTAGGAGTAAATATTAGTAGTGAATTAAATAAAATTTACTCCTCTTTAAATAAATTAATGAGTAGTAAATTACATCTAATTAATATTTACTGCCAATGTGTACCGGAAAGGTCATGTGAACATTTGTTTCTTGCAACCACTAGAAAAACGCTGTTCTCTATCTACTATATAAACGGCAATCGTTGTCTATCTGATTGATTGTCCGCCTTATAGAGCGGTCTTTCCTTTTATCGTCGTACGAATTTCGGTCATACGAAGCAAACTGAATTAGGTAATATGTGTAGTAACGGTAAATAAATTATAGAGCGATCTTTCTTTTTCCATCTGGTCGAACGAAGCCAACCGAATTAATATGAGTACTAATTATCGTAATATCGTAACTTCGTAATATGGACTATTAGCCGCTACTTTTCTCTGACGATTTGAGCCAAGCGGCTTATATAAAGGTGTGGCGATTCTGTTGTTTTTCTTTCACCGCTCGAGCGCATTAACCGAAATCCCCGGTTAGCACGCTTTTTAAACGGCAAATTTTCTGCCGTGTTTAAAAGCACCTTTCCTGAGTTCTGCGGCCTATACAAAGGTGTCTATACAGCTATACAAATGTACTATTCATTAAATAAAATAAATTAACGAGTAGTTATTTACATGCAATTAATATTTACTGCCAACGTGTACCGAGAAGGTCACGTAAACGTTTGTTTCTTGGAGCCACTGGAAAAACGCATTTCTCACCTACTAAATTTCCACATCAAAAATGTAAGTGTTTCTTATACGATGTTGTATTGTCTATGAATTGCCACATCTCCACTACTTAATAACGTTGGATTTGCCGCTGTTCGTGATAGTGGGTCATGTTCATTTCCTTCAGCAGCCAAGTTACTAATTTTTTTCCAGCTACGAGTAGGCCTACTGTAACTTACTATTACAGAACTTTCACGAGTACTCCGAGCGTTGTGATACGCTATTGTGAAAAAAAAGAGAGCAGCTGCTATCGACTTACTGTCACCCTGCAGCAGCCATGACCAGCTATACGTTGCTTGCTCAAAAGTAGGCACACGCCGAAAACTGTTTCTTCATACGCCCGACAGAAAAACCAAAAATGTTGTCTATCCGCATGTGTTGCGTTGAACTAAGGGAGAGAGAGAGGGAGAGAAAGGGAGAGAGAGAGAGGGAGAGCGAGGAGGAGAGGGGGGAGAGAGAGAGGGGGGAGAGGGAGAAAAGGGGAGAGAGAGGGAGAGCGAGGAGGAGAGGGAGGGAGAGAAAGAGGGAGAGAGAGAGAGGGAGAGGGGGAAGAGGGAGGGAGAGAGAGAGAGGGGAGAGACGGAGAGACGGAGAGAGGGAGAGAAGGAGAGAGAGAGGGAGAGCAAGGAGGAGAGGGGGGAGAGAGAGAGGGAGAGAGAGGGGGAGAAAGAGGGAGAAGAAGGAGGGAGAGAGAGAGGGAAGAGAGGGAGAGAGACGGAGAGAGGGAGAGAAGGAGAGAGAGAGGGCGAGCGAGGAGGAGAGGGGGGAGAGAGAGAGAGGGGAGAGAGAGAGAGAGAGGGGAGAGACGGAGAGAGGGAGAGAGAGGGGGAGAGAGAGGGAGAGGGGAAGAGGGAGGGAGAGAGAGGGGAGAGACGGAGAGAGGGAGAGAGGGGAAAGAGGGAGAGAAGGAGAGAGAGAGGAAGAGCGAGGAGGAGAGGGGGGAGAGAGAGAGAGGGAGAGAAAGAGGGAGGGAGAGAGAGAGAGGGGAGAGAGAGAGAGGGAGAGAAAGAGGGAGGGAGAGAGAGAGAGGGGAGAGAGGGCGAGGGAGAGAGGGGAAAGAGGGAGAGATGGAGATGTAACTGCATATTTGGAGTTGTTTTACAGTATGAAAGACAACTCTCAATAAACCTTATGCTGCGCGTGAATCTATTCCTGTAGATGGGTAATGCAGTTAGTCTACTATATAAACGGCAATCGTTGTCTGTCTATCTGTCTGTCCGCTTTATAGAGTACCACACTTTTCCAACTATTAGCCGCTACTTTTTTCTGATGGTTTGTGAGCCATGCGGCTTATATAAGGGCGCGGCTAGTCGGTGGTTTTTTCTTTCACCGCTAGGGCGAATTAACGGGAATATCTTGTTAGTACACGCCTCTATTATAATACGTAACCTACTATTCATCGTAGGATGGACGATAAATACTGATATGCTAATAATATGAGTCGTCTTCTCGATATATCGAGTTACCGATAATTCCCAAATGTGAGCAGTATAAATAGATTATATGGCGGTCTTTTCTTTTTCGATTCGATCGTACGAAGCAAACTTAATTAATATGAGTAAGTAGTAAAGTTAAATTAGTAGTAAATATTAGTAGTGAATTAAATAAAATTTACTACTCTTTAAATAAATTAATGAGTAGTAAATTACATCTAATTAATATTTACTGCCAACGTGTACCGGGAAGGTCATGTGAGCATTTGTTTCTTGCAACCACTGGAAAAACGTTGTTTTGCAATAATCTACTATATAAACGGCAATCGTTGTCTGTGTATCTGTGTGATTGATTGATTGTCAGCCTTATAGAGCGGTCTTTTCTTTTATCGTCGTACGAATTTCGGTCGTACGAAGCGAACTGAATTAATATGTGTAGTAACGGTAAATAAATAATAGAGCGGTCTTTCTTTTTCCGTTCGGTCGAACGAAGCCAACCGAATTAATATGAGTACTAATTATCGTAATTTCGTAATATCGTAATTTCGTAATATGGACTATTAGCCGCTACTTTTCTCTGACGATTTGAGCCAAGCGGCTTATATAAAGGTGTGGCGATTCTGTTGTTTTTCTTTCACCGCTCGAGCGCATTAACCGAAATCCCCGGTTAGCATGCTTTTTAAACGGCAAATCTTCTGCCGTGTTAAAAAGCACCTTTCCTGAGTTCTGCGGCCTATACAAAGGTGTCTATACAGCTATACAAATGTACTATTCATTAAATTAAATAAATTAACGAGTAGTTATTTACATGCAATTAATATTTACTGCCAACGTGTACCGAGAAGGTCACGTAAACGTTTGTTTCTTGGAGCCACTGGAAAAACGCATTTCTCACCTACTAAATTTCCACATCAAAAATGTAAGTGTTTCTTATACGATGTTGTATTGTCTATGAATTGCCACATCTCCACTACTTAATAACGTTGGATTTGCCGCTGTTCGTGATAGTGGGTCTTGTTCATTTCCTTCAGCAGCCGAGTTACTAATTTTTTTCCAGCTACGAGTAGGCCTACTGTAACTTACTATTACAGAACTTTCACGAGTACTCCGAGGGTTGCGATACGCTATTGTGAAAAAAAAGAGAGCAGCTGCTATCGACTTACTGTCACCCTGCATCAGCCATGACCAGCTATACGTCGCCTGCTCAAAAGTAGGCACACGCCGAAAACTGTTTCTTCATACGCCCGACAAAAAAACCAAAAATGTTGTCTATCCGCATGTGTTGCGTTGAACTAAGGGAGAGAGGGAGAGAGAGAGAGGGAGGGCGAGGAGGAGAGGGGGGAAGAGAGGGAGAGAGAGAGGGAGAGGGAGAGAGGGAGAGAGAGAGGGAGAGAAGGGGAGAGAGAGGGAGAGCGAGGAGGAGAGGGGGGAGAGAAAGAGGGAGAGAGAGGGAGAGGGGGAAAAGGGAAGGAGAGAGAGAGGGGAGAGACGGAGAGAGGGAGAGAGAGGAGAGAGGGAGAGAAGAAGAGAGAGAGGGAGAGCGAGAAGGAGAGGGGGGGGGAGAGAGAGAGGGAGAGAGAGGGAGAGGGGGAAGAGGGAGGGGGAGAGAGAGAGGGGAGAGAGGGAGAGGGGAGAGAGAGAGAGGGGAGAGACGGAGAGAGGGGAAAGAGGGAGAGATGGAGAGAGGGAGATGTAACTGCATATTTGGAGTTGTTTTACAGCATGAAAGCCAACTCTCAATCAACCTTATGCTGCACGTGAATCTGTTACTGTAGGCGGGTAATGCAGCTAGTCCTATATATGTATTTGCTATAAGTAAGTCATATAAGTGTCAGTGTGACCATTACTAGTGCAGGTCACAAGGAGCAGGCAGTTATATCAAACTATAGATGGGTTCATCAAGGCTGTTCGAAGCCCGCAGTAAGTAGACAGTTTAAAAGGGTGTAAACTTGTAAGAACTAAACAATATCTATGTCAAATAAACACCAGAGCAACCATCAACTGAGAGAACAAAATAAAACCTCGTGACAGAAGATTAGAAGGCAAACGGCTGGTGGTGTTAAGCAATGCCAAGGTTACGTCAACTGCTGGAGCGCTGGGTAAAACTTCTTGGTCCAATGTAAGATATAGACGTGCTGATGGAGTTACTATCTCCTGAGTTCGAAACATCAAAATCTGAGAGTGAATAGTCATACAAGGCTTCATATCTATCAGGAATTGTTGGCACTGCTGGATGAGATGGTAACTGACGAGTTGCGAGTTGGGTGTCGCGCGCTGTTATAGATTCAACTTCTCGCAACCTCTTGTGGTCCTTGTACCACTTGACTGTTACAATGATCAGCGCTAGAAAGGTTATGATGGTTGCAGGTGCTAAGGCTAAGACTGTAGCTAAAATAAATCATTTAATAAACAAATATAACAGAAGTTTATGCTTGTAAATAACCTAGTTTAGTTTAAACAATCATTCAGTTTAACAAGTGTAAATGACAAGTGACAAGTTTAACAAGTGACAGTGAAACTTCCATTTATATATTCAAATCTCAGTGTTACTGATTGTTGTTGTGAAAGCAGCCTAGCAATCTGCATCAAAGATAACAGAAATATCACTGCTAGCAAATGCTATAGTGTCATGATAATGCTCTAACGACAGACAGATTAAGTTCAGTTTCTTAGACATTCGATTGTGGTTAGTTTTGGTGTTCGCACTACTAAATTTACCCTTTTAGTTATATACAATAACCCTAACGCATTATGATCAGCAGATGAACTATGATCCTGTGAAGCATAAAGTTTTTAATGATACAATGGGTTGTAACCTCTGAACTGTAAAGACTGGTTGACAGGATACAGGAGTTAAAGAGGTGATCAATAACTGATCAAGTTTAAAAAACTGCTCTGAGACATGTTAATCTTCTGTGAGACATGTTAATCTTCTCTGAGACATGTTAATCTTCTCTGAGACATGTTAATCTTTTGTTTTTTAACCTTTTTGGGGACCAACACATCCCTTTCAGATTAAAATCCGCTAACAGGAAGCTGAATTTTGTTTTGTCACTATGTCATGTTGTAAAAACTGTTATCAAGCTTTTTGTCTTCCGATCCAACTAATCAGATGAAGCCAACTAAAATGTGAGCCTACCCTCTCACATAAGAGCGTGTAAACATTGTGATTGATACATGTCCTAGAAAAAACATTAACCTTTGTGCACTCAAATCGTATGATGAAAATATGCTTTTCAATATGAATAGGATAAAACCTCAGTCTGTCGATCTCACACAGAAGCAGTGGAGGAATGCTTGTAATCATGAACATTGTAGCACTAATCATGTCATTTTAAGCTTGTGTGTTCAACCCTTTTGTGCTCTCATTTTTGTATATTTTTGTACAATTTTATCAAAATGTTGGTATTTAGTTTACTGTTTAATAAGTGAAAGAATATGTCTATATATAGACATATTCTTCATACATACTTTGAGAATTACATTATATATATATATATATATATATATATAATTCTCAAAGCATGTATGTGTGTGGATATGTGTGTATGTGTATCCCTCCAGCTATAGCTATTACTAGAATAACTTAGCTGAACAACGCTGATTGGCATGGCGTACTGTCATTAGAAGCCTAGCGCTTATTAACTAGCTTACTGGAATTTTCCATTGGCCATGTGCTAGTGCCAGTGCTTTTATTATCATAAAATCATTTCCTCATGATATGTAGTTTGAAAATTACGGTTGTTTGACAAAGTTTTAAAGCCTTTACAGCTGCTTTTATTTTGCTCTTAATTTATTTTAACTGCACAAAACACTTCTCTCATGATATGTAGTTTGAAAGTTAGAATGGGAAATGTTGTTACTTGTTAAATACAAATCAATTTTTTGTCCCAAGACGTTTTTATTTCCCGAGCAACACCGGGTAGCACAGCTAGTATATCTATAATAGCTGAATGCGCGGGTGTTGCACGGGTAATAAAAAACCGTTTATAAACATGGGCGGATAATGTAGTTGCCCTCAGCTAACTTTCTTTCCTTAATGACTGTGAGTAAATTAAGCTAGTAACTTAAGCTAGCTATAATTAACCTCTATGCTAGTAAATTAACTTACTATAATAAGAGCCATGCTTATACTCATTACATTACACGTCATGATTTCTCATCCAACCAATCATGATCTTCAGCATGCTAGTGGTAACCAATAGTATTTTCACAAGTGCTTCAAGCGAGCAGATTTTAACTATTGTAATGAGTATGACCACAATTATTCCATTGTATAGCGATGTAGCCATTTGCCCTAGTGATAAGCTCGCCTGTCTGCAAGTCTGGAGGTTGCAAGTTCAACACCAGTGCCAAATCGATTTTTCGTTCCAAAATCTCTCTCATTATAATCGGGTACATGAAAGACCCGCAAACAAACACTGATTTATATATACAATGTACCCTCAGAATACGATTATCCTGATATACGATTTTTCACCCTACGAAGTAGAACATGATGATTTTTTTACCTTTTTATACGAATCTTATTTCACCATACGAATTCAACAAAATTTTCGCCCATTTTGAATTTGGCATTCAGTGTGCTTGTTGCGTATGTCACAAAAAAACATTGAAATGCTGTTCGCAAAAACATTGTCACAACACATAAAAGAGACATAATAACCAATTTTTTTCAGTTCAGCAATGCTCGAATGTAACAAAGCAATATTTTTCATTTAAAACCAGTAGCAAAGTTGGAGTTGTGATCTCTTCCAACAAAAGGTCAGCGGATAGAAAATTTCTCTTAACCTGCTAACAAAATCCAATTCATTACGAAAGCAGCATCATTCGGGCTTTTTTGCCTAGTTAGGTTGAAAAAAGTTTTAATGAGATCTGCTAGAATTACATAACAAAACGAAGCCAGAAACTACTAGGTGATAAAACTTTAGGGATAAAAAGTAAAATATTAAAAGGAAATTCAGTAAAGTAGTTAAAAATACATACTAAAACTTAGCTTTAAGTGCGCTTTTAGAAAGCTAAACTTATTTAAGCTAAACTCAACGTTTATGTTATACAAACGTCTATCTTGAAGGTAAAAATTCTTAAACGAATGTACTGCACATAGCACATTGCAAAGTTACATTTTAATGCAGATCATAAGCAATAAATACACTAAATGTACTAAAGCTACCGTTGGTAACTATAGTTACTAAGGTTAACATATTATTTTGTTGCTGATTATTAATATGTACAATATGCATGTTAAATTTCGATGGTTTTTACTAGGACATGTTTGCATTATATAATTATTGTGGCTTCTATACCCGTCCATACAACTTTTTCACCATACGATGCCAACTTTGGAATGGATTAAAATCATATTTTGAGGCCCCGTATAGCTAAATCTCAGAGTTTGTCATTTGTAATCTGTATGTTTGGTCATAGCAATAAAGTTTTAGGAATAAAAAATCTGCTTCGCACTGGATTTGAACTCAGAACTAGGCGTGCAGACAGGTGCACTATTCCCTATGCCAAGCAGCTACATTGCTATACAATAGCATAAGTGTGCATATACTCATTACACTAGTAAAACGCTTGTACAATGCTATTGGTTACTACTAGCACGTTTGAAGATCATGATTGCGTGAGAGATCCTGACACGTAGCGTAATTATTACAAACTGACTTCATGGCTTTTATTAGGGTAAAGATTTACACAAGTTTAAGTTACTAGTTTAAGTTTTGCTATTGGCTAGTTAGTCAACTTATCTAATGGCAAATGCATTACTTGCCACTGTTTATAAGCTGTTTTTTATTACTCGTGCAATGCTGGGCATTCAGCTATACGTACCGAATGCTTTAGAAAGTCTGCAATGGATATGGGGACCTGCCCAGAGCTCATCAACGTCAGTGGCTATACAGACTAGCTTGCTGTTAGTAGCATCTCTTGTACTATAACTGTCTACACATTGGTAATAGATTTCCGTTCCTTCTGGGTAACTAGGCAGCTTTGTGTATCTGGCATTGGGAATAGGATCAGGCTCTTTACAAAACCTATCTGGCTTCTTATCAGACCTCGGTAACTGAGTGGTATCAAAAGACACTGCAGGAAATCCTGGAGTGTTACTAGGCATTGTGGAAGATCTTGTTCGTGAGATTGCTCCTAATGTGGTGGGTCTTAACTCTGCATACAAATGATCACTAGTATCTGGTTGACAAAAAAAGCAAATGATGAACAGTTTTGTTTCCTAATAATAATCAGCTAGTCCAAATGTGTCCAGAGGTGTTGTTGTTACAAGCAATAAGGTTGTGACTGTACTACTATGGTGAGTGGTACAATACCTGATGATGCCGTGGTGCTGTGGTCGGTGAACTGGTATGGTAACATTCGAATGGTAGAGTTATCTCCAATCACTAACAAGTTAGGAAGCACAGTTATACATTCAGCTAAATATAGCTTACAACTTTTCACAGAGCCATCAGACATGCCTTCTTGTCCTACAATATTAAATTCTAGCTAATTAATCGTATTGAATTCTGTTTATGAGATGTTGTTGTGGGAGTACTGCAATGTCTTTTTACAGCAAAGTAGGCCTATTGTTGACTCTTTATTTAGCTTTCTCAGTTATTCGTTCATCATATCATCCTGTTTTATTAATAAAACTGCTTCTAGTTTGTTTCTGTATTTAGCGCCTTATTTTTAAAAAGTTATGATCATACAAAATTAGTTTCTGCCAATAAGTAAATAAATAATTTTAATGGTATAACAAAATTGTGAACCAAGGATAACTCCGTGTTTGTGTAGCAACCAAAGGAACTTAACATTAACTCTATGTTAATTATATAAATCGTAGAATTTCTATCTCTTTCTCTCTTCTTTCTCCTCTCTCTACCTCCTTCTCTCCTCCCTTTTTCCTTCCCTCTCTCACCTTCTCACTCTCTCCCTCCCTTTCTTTCTCTCTCCTTTCTCTCCCTCTCTCTCTCTCTCTCTCCTTCCTCTCCCTCTCACCCACTCCCTCTTTCTCCTTCTTTCTCCCTTCCTCTATCTCCTTCTCTCTCCCTCTCTCTCTCTCCCTCTCCCTCTCTCTCTCCCTCTTTCTCTCTCCCTCTCTCGCTCCCTCCCTCTTTCTCCCTATTTCTCCTTCCCTCTCTCTCCCTCTCTCTCTCTCTCTCTCTCTCTCTCTCTCTTTCTCTCTCTCTTTTTTTCCTTCTCTCTCTTTTTTTCCTTCTCTCTCTTTTTCTCCTTCTCTCTCTTCTTTACCTCTCTAACTCTTTCTCCTTCTTTCCCTCTTTTGCCCTCTCTCTTCCTCTCTCTCTCTCTCTTTCTCTCTCATTCGCTTTTTCTCTCTCTTCCTCTCCTCCCTCTTCCTCTCTCTCCCTCTTTCTCCCTCTCTCTCCCTTTTTCCTTCTCTCTCCCTTTCTCTCCTCTCTCTTCCTCTCTCTCCCTCTCTCTCTCCTCTTCTTTCTTGCTCTCTCCCTCATACTCAGGCTGCTCAATATACTTTTTATCAACGCAAAATGAAACCAGCACAAACCTATGCTGACTGAGCCACTGATTTTTGTGGTTAAGCTCGTGATTGCCACTTTACATGCAAGAGTGACAGCTGTAAACAAAGTTACGTTGCTGAAATGATACGTGACATGGTAATCAAAGAAACCGTGCATCCGGATGTTTGACGGCAATGTTTTCTTGAACCAGACCATACACTAAAAGATGTTCTCAAGAAAGCTTCAACGTATGTGAGAGCCACAGAAAATGAGAAAATTATCTTAGGTGAGCCTAATGAGATTCCTCTAGCTTTTGTAAACAGGATGACAGGCGAGTATCAGCAGAAACGGATCCAACACAAAGGTCAAGGACAACCGATTCAATACAAACGCAACAAGTCATATCCTGACTGCTACATAAACATGATAGAAAACAAAGTCCTAAAAGATGCCTTGGATGCAGAATCTGCCTGGGTGCCCAGAAAATGCCCAGAACATTCTGGGCGCATAAGTTCTATCTGTCAATCTGAAAACCAAGTGGATCTCCCCGCAGAGCAACTATCGACTAATGCTGTGAGTGAGTCTGTTTCCAGTGTGTTTGAGCAAGTTGGTAAGCAGATTTGGATAAACACAGAAGTCAATGGTCGGATAGCTAGATTTCATTGGGACACTAGTGCTACGTGCTCACGGTTAGCCGAGAAGGTTACAGACGACTTGGTTCACCTCCCTCCCTGCTGTGCCCACACGCTTGACAGGCAATGGAAACCGCCAACTTCCAGTTAAAGATGTCTGCATTGTTGATGTGAAGATAGGGCGACAACATAAGACTGATCTTTGGTTACTTGTTGTTGACACCAATGATGGCACCAACCTTTTTGACTAGATTGGAGTGACACATTTGGCTTATCTGAACCGGGTTTAGCAGCCCTAAATCAAGATCATCACAAGCTGTTACCGACCAATCGCTAGGACACAGAAGACTTTCTGAGCTCTCTGCTAAATATCCTGATGTCTTCAAGGATAAATTAGACTTGTGCACTAAAACCAAAATACCTAGACATCAAAATCCTGATGCAAAACCTGCATTCTTCAAACCTAGGAGCACACCTTTTTCTCATCGAGAAGCTGTGAAGCAAGACTTAGAACGCTTAGTTAAGAATGATGCCTTAAAACATACCGACCACGGTGGCTATGCAGCGCCTATAGTTGTGGTATCTAAGCCCAACAACAAAGTACGCATATGTGGCAACTCCAAAGCCCTAAACCAATGAATATCAGTAGACCATCATCTTCTGCCAAAGCTGGATGAACTTCTTTAGAAACTCACTGCAGGTAAACATTTCTCAAAGATCGGTTTGGCAGATGCATACCATCAGCTTGAACTTGACGACAGTGCAAAGAAACTGTGTGTCATTAATACATCCTTGGGTCTATTTCAATACAATAGAATACGCTTTGGTGTTGTTTCTAGTCAGGCACAATTTCGTCGCTGCATGGATGCTATGATTGCTGATCTGCCAGAAGTCGCAGCATATCTTGATGATCTAATTGTAACCAGTCAAAATGAGGCAGCTTATTTGGCGAATCTTGAGAAGCTGCTTACATGCCTTCAGGAGTATGACTTCCGCATTAGACGCGATAAATGTGATTTCTTCAAAGATTCTGTGGAGTATTTAGATTATGTCATTGACAAAAATGGCAAGTGCTCTTCGGAGTCTGCAGTCAATGCAGTTAAACAATTGCCACACCCTACTAATCTACAAGAACTGCAGGCATTTCTTGGTAAAATAAACTACTATGGCAGGTTCATCCTAATCTACCTGAAAAGGCTGCTTCACTCTATGAGTGTCTACACAAAGACACTAAGTTTATGTGAGGGCCTGAACATGACAAAGCGTTTGACACACCAAAGCAAGACATTGTCGATGCTACACAGCTTACTCATTACGACGACAGCAGACCCCTGATTCTTGCCACCGACGCCTCTCAACATTGAATTGGTGCTTACTTCTGCGAGTAAAAGATGGGGTAAAGAGGCCTCTGTGCCATACCTCCAAAACTCTAAGTGTTTATCAAAGAAGTACTCACAGATTGAAAAAGAGGCCTTATCTATAATATATAGGGTAACAAAGTACTGCAAATTTCTCTATGGACGCAAGATCACATTTGTGACCGACCATCAGCCTCTTCTAACCATTTTCTTGCCAGACAAAAATATCCCAGTGCTGACAGCACAACGTCTTCAGTGTTGGGCGCTTACTTTCATGGCATATCAGTAAAAAACATTCGCTATAATCCAACAAAACAACATAGCAATGCTGATGGGTTTTCACTGTTTCCTGTTGGTCCATAGCACGCTTTTGACAAGATAGAATTACAGGATAATGTGAAGGTATCTCATGTTGTAAGACATGAATTAGAATCTTGTTTGCTGAATGTTAAAAGAATTCAAGCAGAAACCACTATAGATGCCAAGCTGCAGGAGGTCATTCAATTGGTGACCATCAGCACCTGACCTTGCAAACTTCATAAAAGTCAGGACTGGGTGCGCCCATTCTGGAGTGCACGAGATGTCATTGTTTGTTAAAAATGACATCTCACTACTACAACGTGACGAGGTAACCAGAGTGGTAGTTCCTAGTAAATCAGTCAGCAGGACACTAGGCTTGCCGCATACCTGTCATTGGGGAGTGGTCCGAATGAAGTAGCTGTCTCGTCGTTATGTCTGGTGGCCAACAGTCAATGTGGATACTTAGACAACAGTACATGCATGTGCACCCTGTCAAGTGTCTGCTAATAATCCAGCTCATCCATTCAGCATGTGGCCAGAAACAGAAAAAAAAACGTGGCAGCGCATCCACCTAAACTATGCTGGCCCATTCAAAGGAAAAATGTGGCTGGTATGTGTTGACTTATATTCACAATATCCATATGTCGCTATGCTTGAGGTCAGCAAGACAACTTCTCTAGATACAACTGCAGTCTTATGCCACATCTTCACTAATGAAGGCCTACCAGAGACTATCGTAACAAATAATGGGCCTCAATTCACTGCCAAGAGTTCCAGAACCTCTGTACAGCACATGGCATGAAGCATTTAACTTCTCCACCATTTCATTCAGCATCTAATAGTGAAGCAGAACGGTTTGTTCAGTCTCTCAGGAGAAGCTTAGACAAGAATTGCACTGAATGAGAAGAAATAAAGACTGCACTACAGTTGTT
The DNA here is from genome assembly GCF_963576615.1 of Watersipora subatra. Classification (NCBI taxonomy): domain Eukaryota; kingdom Metazoa; phylum Bryozoa; class Gymnolaemata; order Cheilostomatida; family Watersiporidae; genus Watersipora; species Watersipora subatra. The sequence goes on from NC_088716.1 coordinate 52,430,171, forward strand.
CCTTGTTACCTATTGCTGTTTACCTCCCCAAGTTTAAACTGGAAGTCACCATCTGAAATTTTACACAGAAGGCAGCCTCGTAATCTGCTTTCTCTACTTCAGCCAAAAAAATAAGCAGTCGTTTACTTTAACACCAGACGAATCGTGCAGATATTTCACTCCAGAGACATTGGTTTGTGCTAGAAATTGCAGCGGACAACCGAAATGGTCAGCAGGAACTAGTGCTAAAAAACTGGTTGTTATGCTATACGCAGTGAAAACTGTTTGAGGTATCTGGAAGCGTCACGCTAACCTATTACAAATGAAAATAAATACACCTGGTGTTGAATCTCCCCCAACACCTATTCAGTTAGGCAATTTATCAAATACACTCGCTAAATCGCATACAGTTCGTAGATACCCACAACGTGTTAGACACAGACCTGAGTTCCATACAAGCTTATAACTAACGGATGCTAAGCAAGTGGTACGTTAAAACTATTGAGGGAGAAGTTTATATGTATGCACTATCACGAAATTTCAGTTTTGTTCCTGTCTAGACATTTAGACATGTGCAGCTAGTGCTCTATAAATAGCTTAGGATGAATCATCCCTCCTATCTGTTGCTTACCTACTAGCTAGTCAGCTGGCCTTGCTCAGTATTGAGTTAGCTAGTGTTAACTGTGGTTCAGTTGCTAATGAAGCTGTTAAATTTTAAATGTTACATTTGCTTGTTGCTTTTTACTACAAGATGTAACATAGATGGGACACTCTAGCTAAGACTTTAAAACATTTCCAGTCAAATTAAATTGAATTAAAGAATCAGGAAGTAGATGTTCTAACAGTCTACGATTAGTTGAATCACACAATAAAAGTTGGTAAACACTTGGCAGACAGATAACTGTTATCAGACTAACCAGAGCAGATGACATCAACATTTTGTAAGTCCATGTCTACAACTTTAATTACATGACTGTCAGGGACCAGCAGCAAGTCATCACTCCATTTAGTAACTGTAGTCAACTTTGCAAATCCCGCCTCGCTAAATCTTGCTATATTCCACTGGTCGGATGTTGCTTCGTGACAGCCAACTAACCACCTCTGCTTAGCATTTTGAACATGCAAGATTCCATATTGGGTGCCCACAAAAAACTCCTGCTTGTACGGGCCTAAGATCAGTGACTCAGCTGAATGGCCTGTTTGGTGAATTGGTGTTACCACTTCGCTGTTCATGTCTATTTTTCTGATCCAATTGCTCCAATCGGTGAAATACAGTGCGTCTCCTTGTCTCACAGGTGATCTGGGAAAATTTAGTTTAGCATCAAGTCGATGGCCATTCGCATATCCATTTATACCACACTTTCCCGCGTACCGTGATGTCATCCAAACCATCTCTCTACTATTCTCTGCCAAAGGTTTAATCTGGCGCAAACATTGATTGCCAGAATCAGAAACTATGTAGCCTTCTGCCACTGGAACTATCCCACGAATAGAGTTAAATCTAGCATCCGTCCCATTGCCTTCTCTGTACCCAACCTCTAATAAACTGCCCACCAAAACTGTGCTTTGAGCTGGATTGTCTGTCAATAGAGGCATGGATACCACAGCCCTATCTAGTACAACAATAAATGTTTCTGAGTTGTCAGTATCCTGAAGAATAGCGTATACTCTGTGACTGAACGCTGTCGGAAACACGCTGGCCATATTAACAACCGTGAAGACATCTCCAAACTCTACCTTGCTGCAACAGTAAATGTTTATACAAGTCTCCAAGTTATGCTACTTTCCACTCTGATTGTGCTAAGTTCTCTCTTTTTTCTATCGAAAATGAGCAGGCATTTGATATATAATTGCAAGAAAAAGGGAATATCTACCAAAAACTCAACATATCGGGAATACATTAGAGAGTTAGTCATGGGTTAGTAGACAGAAAGATTATTCTGTACTGTTTAGGGATAATCACACTGGTAGTACAGCGTAAGGATTGCACGGTAAGCTTTTTTACAGAATCACGGATGGTCTTAGACCATCTTAAAACTTAAAACTTGAAACCGGTATAGCTGTACGATTCTACCAATTATGATTTATATCTAGGAAGAGCTCTAGAACAAAAATATGTTGTCAAATGTCAGCTGAACACTGAACATGATGTGCTTAACAAGGCCATCTTCCTGAAGCCTCTGCTTGAGCTAGATCTCAATTTGCATCTTAAAAATGTTCTAATCTTGATTAATATCAACCTAAAGGATCTGCAGTATAACAAAACAAAATATTACATCAATCTAACCACGGCTGCCGAGAAAAGAGATCTGAAGAAAAAACTCAAAAAATTAGTGTACTAGTCACTCAACAAAGTAGGAAACTCTGCAGAGGCACAACAAATAGCCCAACTATAGTAGTTCTGAGAAGCGAAGACTTTACAAACTCTAAACATACTATTTTAATGCACTGTCTCATGCTTTATGAAGTATATACTTGTATATATTGACAATGGCGGTTACTTAATCACCTGGTATTTTCTATCTGTAGAGTTGTTTGTAGAAAAAGAGATATCAGGATAATCCTCGTCATCATATCTGTGTGGCAGATGCAAGTCCTTATACCTAATGGTAGCGCAGTTAAGGTGGAATGAAAAAAATATTTATTTATTCATGCATAACTAATCAGGTGTCATCACGTGTGGTTTCACACCCTGTTTGAAGTAAAAGATAGATATTGTGACTCATTTGTGTCGACAAACTATTTTTGTAACTTTGGTATCTTCTGTTTTATAACTATATGTTTTATACCACCTCTGCCTAGGGCATTAGATTCAGAATTATAGCAGCTACACGAATTCTTGTTTTGATCTATAGTTCTGAATCTATGTTGCTGGTTTGACTAGTTTATCTTTAGTATGCAACTCAGCTTTTATCATCAGAACTCTGACTATTATATAGCCAATCAGCAGCAAGTTCATTCCTGGAAGTCTTAGTCGATAACATATCTCATTTATCTGTTAGTAACTAGATGACGTGTTGGAGTCACTCAGTGTTTGTCTTACAACAGCTCGAGTTAGTAGCTTGCTGCTGCTGCCTGCATGGTATGTTTTTTATTTACTGTTTTTTTTATTTAATCTTGTTTATTGTTAGTTATTTTTATTATTTACTGTTATTGTATAAGGTAGTACGAATAGCAACTCATGCAGCAATGCAACACTATCTTGAGTAAATTTCACATCCTGGCTTTAACCACAGTGATCCTGAACTCATGTGTATAGGTAGGTCATGTTTACAGATGTAGCTCGGCTGAACAGCCGGTAATGCATCACAAACTTGGTAGAGTTACCTGTAAAAGATTGTACAACCTTTTACAGGAAACTATAAAAGGTTGCAGTGCAATGAGCCAGTGCATTGGCTCATTTTCAACTTCATTCTATATTTGGAAAATGAGGAAATCATTAATATTTCTCAAGTATTCTCAACATATTTAGGTAACCAATGTGGATAAAATATTATTGGGCGGATGATTTACTAGCCAAGTTTGACTCTAGATCATAGTGATAATGCTAAAATGACTAAACAAGACTAGATACAAAGTAATAGTCAATTTGTTACTATTTGAACTATTAAATGAATTATCAATCTATATTGTAAATCTGTCTTTTAATCTTGGTAATGCTGACCACCATATGTCATTGTCATTAGACTGACAGCCCCTTGCAAACTATCTACATGTACTTGTAAATAGTACTCGTGCCTTCCAATTAGATCTAGGTATCAGTGGCACTGGCTATATAGACTGCAGTAAGTTGAGAGATTTTGTCATTCCAGTGAGCTAGAATATGTTATCACCTGATAAGAGCAGATCTATATGTTTGTAACAAATTTGTAGCGAATAGACCAACAGCTAAGTATTCTTTATAATTTATAGCGTACTTGATTCTATACATAATATGTTGAGCGCTCTTCCTCTAATTTTTCATGAAACTAGTGTTTCTAAGAATAATATATTTATATATATATATATTTATATGGTGATATATTCTTTCACCTATTAAACAGTAAACTAAATACCGACAGCTTGAAAAGGCTGTATAAAAATTAACATTGTGTTACGGCGGAGAGCCGTGAACAGGGCAGTAGCATTTGATCTCCTGGTCACCACCGCCACAGGGCAGAGCTTTCTAGTCACAGGAAATGCACGATCACTGTTGAGGGCGCCCGTATGACCGAGGAGACGGTACTAAAAAACCGAATGTAAAATAAAGAGAAAAATGGGCTGAGCCTAAAAAGGAGAAAAGATATAAAAGGAGCACGGAATGATCATTGCAGCAGAGCTGGACGCACACTTTCTGCATGTTTGCATTTGGTTTATAGACTATCTTATGTGTACCTTGATATATATTTATTTTGTTAAATATATATTGTTGGAGTTTAACACTCAGTGTTATTGCTTGACAGTCTTTTGGAGAGTTAAGGGAACCATCAGTTTCCTTTACAATATTTGAATCATGTTTTTCTGTAGCTTAAAATCTTGAACACAGAAGCATGAAATATGATGATTAGGGCAACATGACTCATGCACTCATGACTTCGTGAGAGATCAACATACTGAGCATTTATCTTACTCATGTTGAAGAGCGTATATTTATCAGACAGATTATGTGCATAATGTGTTTTCTGTACCAGTCAGATGGTCTAGCAAGGTTCTCACCGCCTGTAGATGAACCAGTAAAGGACAGTGTTAAGTGGGCTGCTGGTGCCAGAACAAGTACAGTAAACTCTGACTTCTATATACATATCTTATACATATCTTATACATTTTTTTAAAGGTTTTACTAACTTGAAATGTCTGAATCCATTAATGCATAAATATTCTGATACAATGACCTAAATGACCTCATTGTAAATTATGATGGCTGAGATGAAAAAAACATCAACAACACACAGCAAAGCTATTCAATTTATATTCTGCAAGCATAGATGCTAGAGAAGTTCTCTTTACTGCAGCGATTTCACATGATGTTACTAAAACTGTTGAAGACAACAGGCATCGTATTGACTACATGAACGCAACACAGCTGCCACCCAGCCACCATTAGGGTACCACACAGCGACCACGCGGGCACTACATAGTCATGAGGCGGCTACCAGGCTGCCACCACTCAGCCACCACACAACTACCACACAGCCACCACACAGCCACCACATGCTACTGATGTGTCTACAGGACACTTCTATAGCAGTTGAAGCTTGTTAATGAGCTAAAAGTGCTGGTTAAAGATGCCTTCATAAAAATCTTTACACCCTCAACGTTACAGTCAGGGAACAGCACTGTCTAGTCATGATCGCTGAAGATTAACAGCAATTGGCTCATTTTCAATCTGTCATCATCACCTGACTGTTTGATTCATTTGATTCTCCCAACAGACCTGCCAACAACCAAAAGAGGCAAGGTTATTACATAAAACACAACGTCACCATTTATCTTCGGCCATTTGGCAACGCAAACTCATTCACTTGATGTAACTAAATTTGCTAAAGACAACAGGCATTGTCTTGACTGCATGAACACAACACAGCTGCTACGCAGCCACTATGCAGCTACTACACAGCCACCGCACAGCCACCGCACAGCCACCACACAACCACAACGCAGCCACCACGCAACCACCACGCAACCACCACGCAGCCACCACACAGCCACCACACAGCCACCACATGCTACTGAAGCGTCTACAGGACACTTCTATAACATTTGGACTTGCCAACAACCATATGAGGCAAGGTTATTACACAAAACTCAATGCCATCATTTATCTACGGCCGTTTAGCTAAACAATGCTGCATGAAAAAACTTTAACTGTCAAATCTAGAGACAAAAGTTTTGTGTCAAATCGACAAATACATCTTTCAAGAGGTTATACAAACATTGTATACATCACATACGCAATAGCTGTCTTTCATTGATCAATAAGTATTCCAAACCTTCAAAGTGAAAAAACGAAGCTTACCTTTTTAATTTAATGGGTGTACAGTAGAACTAATAACTTTTTTAACATTTTACACCTTTGCATTTTTTTAACATTTTTGATTTATTTGTTTTATCTCACCTCTTTATTGGCTAGCTTACTTTCTTTTACTACTTTTGATAAACCACTACAATCATCACTAGATAGTGTTTTAAAATATTTAATCAATTTGTTTTTGAAGGCTTTTTAAAACTTTAATTAAAATGCATCCTACAAGTGTCCTCAAAATACGTTGTTTCCTCTTCCAAATGTGGCAAGAGAAAAAATGGTATTTTTACGGCTAATTATAGTTGCAAAGACCTAAAGCTACAAAAATTTGTAAACAGTAGCACATCAAGTATTAAAAGCGTTTGAATCTTTAAAAACTTTATGTGAACAAGTTCCATCTGGATTAATCATCTCTACCTGAGTAACTCACCAATATGTTAGTCCCGAGCTGGTACCAAGTGCAACTTCAACTCGTGTGCAAGGCGATTGACCTCATCCTCATTTGGACTGCTGGATTCGGGATGGAGGATGTTGAAATCAACGCTGCCGGCATCGGTCACTTTAAATATTGCTCTTCCTTCGAATGCTTCTTTGATTTGTGTCACTGTCCATAGGCCTGTGGGATTATTGGGTACGCTCAAGTAGTAACTTTTTCCTTTGTAAGGTTCTCCTGGGTTGGGATGCTCATGCTACAAATGAATAGAAATAAATGATAATATTGGCGGAAGGGGGCCAAAAATTGCTGCATGATTTGGAAACCAAATTGTAGCCCATCTTGTTTGCAAAGTTATATAAATCCTTTTGGTCTCAGGCAACAAATCTCTTTTTATTAGTTATGGAGCGCTTTCATGTTCCCTCTGTCTGGCACAACTTTCACCTCTCTAGCGTTTGTTTTTACTTACCATCTGGTCTTCATCCATCTAGTTTACCACTAAAGATCTTTCAAGGATTTATGTACACATACTCTTTTATATACTGTCCCACATTGAAAAACCTTTTTGGGCTTGTTGCATTCCTCGACAAACTGTGACTGATGCCTGTCATGTGTATCATGCCAGACAGTTTTTCATCCTGACTTCCAAGGGTGTACATACATACATACATACATACATACATATATACATATGTATGTATACATACGTATGTATACATATGTATGTATACATACATACATACATATATACATATGTATGTATACATATGTATGTATACATATGTATGTATACATATGTATGTATACATACATACATACATACATATATACATGTGTATGTATACATATGTATGTATTCATATGTATGTATACATACATACATATATACATATGTATGTATACATATGTATGTATACATATGTATGTATACATACATACATATATACATATGTATGTATACATATATATGTATACATATGTATGTATACATATGTATACATATGTATGTATACATATATATGTATACATATGTATGTATACATACATACATAAATACATATGTATATATACATATGTATGTATACATACGTATGTATACATACATACATAAATACATATGTATGTATACATATGTATGTATACATATGTATGTATACATATTTATGTATACATATGTATGTATACATATGTATACATATGTATGTATACATATGTATGTATACATATTTATGTATACATATGTATGTATACATATGTATGTATACATATGTATGTATACATATGTATGTATACATATGAGTAGTATGTAGAGAGCAGATCTACACAAAAAAGTGACGGATCCAGCGGGGGATAGAAAAAGGGGGTTGCGAATTAAATTGGCTAGGGGTGTAGATTGAATTGCATGGAGTTGAATGAGATGTTGGGGTTTGGGGGGAAATTGTGGTGTAGAGTAGGGGGTTGAATTCGAGGGGGTATGGATCCGCTCCTGGCGTAATCGGCGGATTATCTGTGGATGAGTCATCCGATTAGTGGGGGTATGAGTCATCCGATTAAACGTGGATTATCGCGGGATTAGTCGGGGGAATCGTTGCGGATTAGTCGGCCGAATTGTCGCGGATTATCGGTGGATTAGTGGGGGTGAATATCTGGGACATCGAGGGCTGGTTGGTTTTCCGGAGTGGATCTCGCGGATTATCGAGGAGAGCGAGAGATTACCGGATGAGTGAGGGGGTTAATATCTGGGACACCGAGGGGTTGATTTTCTGGAGATTGTTATATATTTGAAACATTGAATATATATGAGAAAGTGTTTATGTACAAAGTTATTTTTTGAAGATTTGATGTTTTTGTAATGTTGAAGCTCTTGAATGGTTAAGAATTTTAAGGATTTTATTTTCGGTTTTTTTTTGTATATATGTAAGATTGAAATTTGTTGGAGAAATTAATATGTTGAATGAAAGATCCGTTTTATTACAAAATTATTCACTTTAAAAGATATATTTATATGTATTATTCATTATTTCCATCATCATTTCGTTTCAATAAAAATAAAATAGTTTATGTTTAACTTGAAATATATGAAAATGTTCAAGTAGATAGGTCACAATAAAGATAATATAGTATAAATGAAACATTGAATATATATATATACGAAAATGTTCATGTACAATCTTTAAAACGAAGTTTGTATCGAGTTGTTCATCAATCACTCATCGTCATCGGAAATAGCTATGATAGCAGGATCCTTTTTGCATTGTGCCGAACTCTCGTAAAATCTGCTTGCTTCTTCATGTCCCATGACTACTACATCCTTCCGGGCCGTTTTAGGGGTTGATGGGGAGCTCGGTGGCGGCGGGTTGGCGGACGGTTTGCGAGAGCGTTGGCGTTCGTACGTCTTCTCTTTCTTTGCCGTTCCCGAATGAGAATGACGTGTCTGCAATGGAATTATACGTTATTTTTAGAACTCGAATATATATTGAGTGGTAGTATGATATAGGAGATGAGCTACGGAAGGGATGGTATATAAAGTCAGTTGGAGCTCGATAATCTCGATAGGGTTTACAGACTGATTAGATAATTCGGTTAAAGTAAGAACCTCTTATTATTCACTTCGATTGTAAACTTCATAAATTCTGAAATTATCCACCACTGTTATGGATCCACCACTTTTTAAAAGAAAATATTATGTTATTGGAGCTTCCGAGGACTCAACTTCACGTACTATGAAATTCAACAATATTTCTGAAAGATTATCCCAATAGGACATACAGACAGACTATGACAAAATAGGACTTATAGTAAAACTAAAACATTCAGACAAATTAGTTCATTCAGTTGAACTAAGGAAATAAATACATGTAATACTTACTGAAGAAGCAAATTCTTCCATCCTTTTCTGAGTATGTTTAGGGATATATCCATTTTGCTGGTGAGATATGGGAATCTACAATAGCATTGATTACAGTCAGACTACAATATACATTCAAACCAACTCATTCAATTAACTCCGAAGAACCAAATTCATCTGTTTTAATCTGAGTAGGGATATAACATACACTTTGCTAAGATATTGGAGTTTGCAATTGCAATGAATACAATCAGCCTAGAACACATAGTTACTACTCAGAAGAGAAGATTCATTGTAACATTCCTACATAACATCTAGATTGAATTTGTAGTACTTACTGTAAACCGTAATCTTTCGTTGAGATCTTGATAGAACTTTTCACGTAAGAGAAATCGACAAGCTTTTCGCTTCCGGTCGCTTATTTCCATTCCATGAGAGCAGTAACCCCATCGCTTCACACATTTATCTGCACATTGTAATCGTTCTTGAAATATCCTTTTTCTGTTGTCTCTGGTACTCATTGTGAAGTTATGAACTGAATTGAAAAGGCATATTCGCTCGAAGGTTTTATAACAAGTAGAAGTGTTGTCGTGGTTCATTAATTTTGTGACCTAATGATATATATAAACAGATTTCGCGAAATTCAATTTCGCGAAATTCACTTTCGCGAAATTCAATTTCGCGAAAGTTGACTATATAATATATATAATGTGTAATTTTTGCGAAATTCACTTTCGCGAAATTCAATTTCGCGAAATTCAATTTCGCGAAAGTTGACTATATAATATATAATGTGTAATTTCGCGAAATTCACTTTCGCGAAATTCAATTTCGCGAAAGTTGACTATATAATGTGTAATTTCGCGAAATTCAATTTAGCGAAAGTTGACTATATAATATATATAATGTGTAATTTCGCGAAATCCAATTTCGCGAAATTCACTTTCGCGAAATTCAATTTCGCGAAAGTTGACTATATAATATATATAATGTGTAATTTCGCGAAATTGAATTTCGCGAAATTCACTTTCGCGAAATTGAATTTCGCGAAAGTTGACTATATAATATATATAATGTGTAATTTCGCGAAATTGAATTTCGTGAAATTCACTTTCGCGAAATTCAATTTCGCGAAAGTTGACTATATAATATATATATAATGTGTAATTTCGCGAAATTCACTTTCGCGAAATTCAATTTCGCGAAAATCTGTTTACTATTTTCGCTTCATTGATTCTGTTGGATACGCCACTATTCTTCAATACCCTGTATAAGAAGCTTGCTCAGTGTAATTTTCCTTTTCATCACTTAGTCCTGCTCCTGATGCCTACTTATATACAGATTGAGATTTTGGGGCAATCGAGCGTTGATACCATAAGGCTTGTATGCTTCAGCTAGAATTCTGTTAGCCGGCTACTCGCGATTAAGTTCGTTGAGTGTCGCTGTGTTCAGGCTGTCGTGTGGACAAGCGCCTTGGCTTTCGACCTGACTGTTTTCCTAGGCTTGCCTATGGAATTCTCCTGTTTGGTTTGGCTTAACCATTCCATAACAGTCTCTTGCCCAGTAAATAGAGGGATGAGCAAAAAAAAGAAGGCCCAATGGACAGATGGAGGAATTGTACTAAGGTAGGTATAGGTAAGTATTCGTTTTGAAGAGAATATAAAGAAAATGAATATATGTATTGTTTTGAATAAATGTAGTATGTATCATTTATTCTCTCAAAGATTGATGAATGATAACAGGGTTCTCTTTACCAAAAGTATTTTGTCATGATTTTATCGAAAGATTGTGTGTTATATATCACTTCACAGTCTTTTCCATATTTTGAAGATATCAGTTAGAATGTGATGCGAGTAGATTCTGGTGTTATTTGGATTAGTTGGGGGAATATTTGAATGAGTGAATTTTTTTTGTAATTATTCGAAATATTCAATTCGTTTGTCGTTCAGCTTTTGTCATTGGTTACATCATATAGATAGCAACTGAGAAGTTTTTCAAGTTTTGGATTCCATTTTAAGATTCATCTCTTCTTGATGAACAGGAAAATTACATCAACCCAATGAGATAGATAGGGTAGAGGCGATACGTACATTCTCTGTTATTAACTAATGACGACTCGAGCAGTCCACCGTATTGTTGTAGTCAAAACGTAAACAAAAGCACGTGCTCTACCATTGTTGATGTATAGGATGCAGCTAATGATTGGATCAGCAAGCGTACGCACCTACTTCTGTTTACGTAATGGCTTTGCCTTTACAACCATAACTGAACTCTCGTCCTACCTCAAGTCACGTGATGTCGCCTATAGTCTGTCTATCTTATTGCGCAAACCTACCTTCATTTTATGAATGGTGAATCATAATCTGTAACTTCGACTTATAACCGAATAGAGCATTTGCAAAATCTCGAACACCACTTCAAGATATACTTATTTCAGAATTTTATCAATTGGATTTGTTATCAGCTCTGACTCATTTAGTCTCCCAAGTAGTTCAGTGTCAGTGCATGGAACTAGCAAGTCTACTAGTTTAATCCAATTAAAGGATCTATGGTGTTTTACCACTTCATGGAATAATTCTCAATATAATGATTACTCATGATGATCTCTCACAGTGCATGAAACTAGCAAGTCTACTAGTTTAATCTAATTAAAGGATCTATGGGTGCTTTACCACTTCATGGAATAGTTCTCAATATACTGATTACTCATGATGATCTCTCACGGTGCATGGAACTAGCAAGTCTACTAGTTAAATCTAATTAATGAATCCATGGGTTCTTTACCATTTCATGGAATAGTTCTCAATATACTGATTACTCATGATGATCTCTCACAGTGCATGGAACTAGCAAGTCTACTAGTTTAATCCAATTAGAGGATCTATGGGTGCTTTACCACTTCATGGAATAGTTCTCAATATACTGATTACTCATGATGATCTCTCATGGTGCATGGAACTAGCAAGTCTACTAGTTTAATCTAATTAAAGGATCCATGGGTGCTTTACAACTTCCTGGAATAACTCTCAATATACTGATTACTCATGATGATCTCTCACAGTGCATGGAACTAGCAAGTCTACTAGTTTAATCTAATTAAAGGATCCATGGTTGCTTTACCACTTCATGGAGTTATTCTCAATATACTGATTACTCATGATGATCTTTCGCAGTGCATGGAACTAGCAAGTCTACTAGTTTAATCTAATTAAAGGATCTATTGGTGCTTTACCACTTCATGGAATAATTCTCAGTATACTGATTACTCATGATGATCCCTCACTGTGCATGCAACTAGCAAGTCTACTAGTTTAATCTAATGAAAGGATCCATGGGTGCTTTACCACTTCATGGAATAGTTCTCAATATACTGATTACTCATGATGATCTCTCACAGTGCATGGAACTAGCAAGTCTACTAGTTTAATCTAATTAAAGGATCCATGGGTGCATTACCACTTCATGGAATAATTCTCAATATACTGATTACTCATGATGATCTCTCACAGTGCATGGAACTAGCAAGTCTACTAGTTTAATCTAATTAAAGGATCCTTGGGTGCTTTACCACTTCATGGAATAATTCTCAATATACTGATTACTCATGATGATCTCTCACGGTGCATGGAACTAGCAAGTCTACTAGTTTAATCCAATTAAAGGATCCATGGGTGCTTTACCACTTCATGGAATAATTCTCAATATACTGATTACTCATGATGTTCTCCCACGGTGCATGGAACTAGCGAGTCTACTAGTTTAATCTAATTAAAAGATCCATGGGTGCTTTACCACTTCATGGAATAGTTTTCAATATACTGATTACTCATGATGATCTCTCACGGTGCATGGAACTAGCAAGTCTACTAGTTTAATCCAATTGAAGGATCCATGGGTGCTTTACCACTTCATGGAATAGTTCTCAATATACTGATTACTCATGATGATCTCTCACAGTGCATGGAACTAGCAAGTCTACTAGTTTAATCTAATTAAAAGATCTATGGGTGCTTTACTACTTCATGGAATAATTCTCAATGTACTGATTACTCATGATGATCTCTCACAGTGCATGGAACTAGCAAGTCTACTAGTTTAATCTAATTAAAGGATCTATGGGTGCTTTACCACTTCATGGAATAATTCTCAATTTTAAAGTGAATAATTTTGTAATAAAACTGATCTTTCATTCAACATATTAATTTCTCCAACAAATTTCAATCTTACATATTTACAAAAAAAACCGAAAATAAAATCCTTAAAATTCTTAACCATTCAAGAGCTTCAACATTACAAAAACATCAAATCTTCAAAAAAATAACTTTGTACATAAACACTTTCTCATATATATTCAATGTTTCAAATATATAACAATCTCCAGAAAATCAACCCCTCGGTGTCCCAGATATTAACCCCCTCACTCATCCAGTAATCTCTCGCTCTCCTCGATAATCCGCGAGATCCACTCCAGAAAACCAACCAGCCCTCGATGTCCCAGATATTCACCCCCACTAATCCACCGATAATCCGCGACGATTCGGCCGACTAATCCGCAACGATTCCCCCGACTAATCCCGCGATAATCCACGTTTAATCGGATGACTCATACCCCCACTAATCGGATGACTCATCCACAGATAATTCGCCGATTACGCCAGGAGCGGATCCATACCCCCTCGAATTCAACCCCCTACTCTACACCACAATTTCCCCCCAAACCCCAACATCTCATTCAACTCCATGCAATTCAATCTACACCCCTAGCCAATTTAATTCGCAACCCCCTTTTTCTATCCCCCCGCTGGATCCGTCACTTTTTTGTGTAGATCTGCTCTCTACATACTACTCATATGTATGTATGTATGTATGTATGTATACATAAACTACACATACATGTATGCATACATATAATATGAACTGAGAATTTGGATTTAAACTGTATTTAATGTGATATTATTATATAATTGTACAATAAATAGCATTATTATTAGTTATACCAAAAATAGTGTAATTCTGTATTAGCCTATAGCCCTCTACAGTAAAACCTATCCTTACAAATGACCATACACCCTAAATGTACAAGTTATAAAAAGCTTTTGAATGGAAGTTCTACCTCGATTTACGAAAAATGTTTTTGAATACAAAAGGCTTTTTAGCACTTTGGTATTTTAGCTTGATTTTTTGTTTGTTTCAAATTTTGGCTTATTTCTTGTTTCATATTTAAAGCTGTTTGCTTCTCATGGGCAGTGGGCACAACGTACGTGTACAACACGTCTCACTAAGTTACATTCGCTAGCGAAAGTCTATAAACGACAAATGTTTCAAGTGAATTATTTGTATAAGTTGGAGTTATCCTGTGCCACATACAGAGAGGGACAACTTTAGTTTCTAGCAATTCAAGTCTGTGCGCTCTGTAATAGTCTGTATGATGGCATGTAGATTTTTAGTTTGTGCTGATGTAAATAAATCTTTCTACTTATGATTTTAAAATATTTATTTTGAGCAAAACAAAACCACGACGCCAATACAACACCCTCCTCTTATGACCTCATGACCTCTCACTGTCCTCCCACTCCTCCCAGTCTTCACTTAGTCTCGTCTAGACAACTAACAAAAAGGTAAACAAACAAAAATTCCATTTTTATTTTCTATACGTTATTTATCAGTTCTTTCTTTTTCTTATATGTACTTTTTTACTTATTATGTAATATCACTCTATTATGTAATATCACTCTATTATGTATTTATTACAAGCGCTAACCATTACATGTATTTATAATTCACATTAATTAATATACTATTACATGGGTTTTTTAGGGTTTGAAATGGATTAGGGCATAAATATGATAAACTCATTCCTGTAAAATTTAATCATGAAACACATGAGTAAAACAAGCGTCACACATCTGACGTAACAGACTTTACCTCCTGTATTCCATCTGGTATGCTGTAGTTTATCCTTATTCGACGTTGGAATGCAAATTTGGGTAACTTTATAGTAATTTTTGCGTCTTTAGGCTGAGTTCCTTCAAACTTCGTTTTACATGAAGGGCATAAATTGGGAGCTGGAGCATGTACAAGTCCATTCCAACAGCCTTTACAGAGTGTATGTTCACACGGCAGTTCAATATGGTTGACTAGTAGATCTTCACACACTGAGCAAAAAATCTTTGGAGTTTCTGGCAGGTCAGCGGACTCACATTTCGGAAGAGCCAATTCACGTTCTCGGTTTTGGTCCATTTCAGGAGCTTCCTGCCCAGTTGCGGACAAATTGACATTAGGAATTTCATGAATTGTGGAGTTTGTGACATCAGATGAAAAAGTAGCTTTGGCGACAGCATCTAAAGAAAATACAAATAGCTATCATTGTAGCTTTTATTAAATAATTTTTCGATGTTAATGAAAACTAGCAACCAAACCACACCAAATCTTTTCAACGTGAACTATGTAATTTTGAATTATTAATTAAGCAAATTGACCTGATATTTCAACACACATATGACTCTATTACCTATGACCTCATAGCCTATATATGGAGTGCTAACCTTTTTAATGGAGTTTTATTAAAACTGATACTACTTGAGGAGTATAACTTAAGCTCACACTAATCCTGTTTTAACTTCCGTGAAATTAAACCAATCAGTACCTGAACAAATACATTTTAATAGAATATTTCAAAATTTTTGACGACTAAAAGTTCATCTAAACAATTTCAAGAATAAGCAAACTAAAAATGTAAAAGCAAATGTAAAATAAGTATAAGAAAGAAAATCTGATGAGAAACTGTAGAAGAATATACAATAATAGTTTATTTATAATAGCGATAAAAATATGGTACATATTGACAATACGTAATTGTGTTTTTGTGATTTCAAGTCAATCAGCTGCCAATAGGTCTCGTCTGTTTAACATTAAGTATCATCAAATGGTAATATATGTATGTGCCATAAAAAATATACATATTAGTTTAAATCGTGTTTGTTTTAACCCACTTATGAAACTCATATATATATATATATATATAGATGAACATTAGATATAGTCTACATTGTATATATATTACTTATTACAGATTTTTATAAGCAGGAAGCTTCAATAATTTTTAAAAATTTTTACTGGCAGTGGATCAACGGGAAACATGGCCGAATAAGAAGAAGAGCACCTTTATAATGATAAGTCTGACAGTTGACAAAATGGTGAATTATTTTCGTAAGGAAAGACAACTTTTCTGACGATTTTATTTATGTAATAAAGTTCTTGGCAGCAGTCTTTTTATTTACCTCAAGACAGCATGACACTTTC
Source organism: Watersipora subatra (assembly GCF_963576615.1). NCBI lineage: Eukaryota > Metazoa > Bryozoa > Gymnolaemata > Cheilostomatida > Watersiporidae > Watersipora > Watersipora subatra. Next base: position 52,446,734 of record NC_088716.1, read on the forward strand.
TGATCAACCCCTTCTTACACCTTCCGGAAACACTGCAGGGTGCTGGAATTTAGTTCATTCTTCATTTGACCTTGTCTTTCCTATACGCTCTTTTTCATTTCAAGCAAACTAATAATTTATATTATTTATGAAGCAAAATTGTGAGACTCAATGTTCAAACTTATCCTCCTAAATTTATTCGCTTTTAGTTTTCAAATTTTCTGCTTTTGCACCAGCTGCTGCCAACTTTTAAAAACCGGAAAGCTGTATTCCTATTTACAAATGGCATGACTTTTTTATTAACTCTAAGGTTATTTACCCCTGCCATGTGCTCACGCAGCAACTTACCCTTATAGAACTTCAATCTAGCTTGTTCTCTCTCTTCATCAATTCCAACTGTGAAAATTTCATTCCTTGTATGAATTGAGAGCTCAACATCTCGGAATGTTCCTACAGGAAGTTAGCAGATTCATACTTTTTCATCTGTTCTCGCGCCTTTTTTTTCTACTGACTTTTTAAATAAACCTTCTTAACCTTGTCAGCTAGTGACAAGCCGTTTAAAGCAAACAAATTATATGCAACTATTTTCTTTTTTGTTTCGAGTTTTTAAAAATTTGTTTCCTGTTTACCAACCTTCATCATTTAGTTCTGTTACCATTGCTTCAACGGTTAGCGAAGGAATGGGTGGGTCAACATAAAGCTGTTGGAACTGTTCAAGTTGTGCAGCAATATCAGCGACTTTATCCTGTAAAATCACAGTAGACAACCGATGGCATTACCACAAAACAAGTGGACATCATTGGTTAGCTAATTAAAGTAGAAAATTGTGACAATCAGAAGGAATATAACATTTTCCCATTAATCTCAGTTTGGTCACAAAAATACATTTTTAGATGCGTAAGCTGTAATCTTAACACATCGTGTTGATGATACGCGAAATAGGTAAGCCCTACCAACATAGATGTATTATTATTGTAAATATGAATTAATTGTGGTATATGCTATCATATCTAAGGAATAAGAAGGTGGCTGTACAAACATGACAGCTAGTAAAAACACTGTCGAGGCATTTAAAGCTCAATAGACTACCACATTTTAAACATCTAGTTAGGATTACTACTGACTTGGTTGCAGCTCTCAGCCTCTGATAACAGCGATTCAAAGTCATTGGTCAGACACTCCTTCTCCGCTGTCAGTGACTGCAGAAACTCTTTCAGCTGGGAGTATAAAACTTGACGAATGGTCAACAACTCTGAGGCCAATCTTGAATACCTTCTTTTGATTTCATTTATCTGAAACAAACATATTGCTCTCATCACATTTTTCAACCTTTCTAAAAGCATGTTATCAAAACAAGAAGCAATTGCAGTAATCTCTATGTAAGGGCGTGGTGGAGAGGGTAAGGGAAGCAGAGTGCGCTATATGGTCATGCTTTCAGAGTAGTCTCTATGCTCGGTTTAGGCAAGTACTTTTTTAATTCTTCTGTGATGACTAGCTGTTCAGATTATTTTAGCTAGTACCATTTTAGAAGTGAAATTCCTACTCATTCTCAATAGCATTGTCATTTAGCAGTTAAAACTGTCACAGCTGTCATAGTTCTTGAGGGAAGAATTGTATAGCAAATGAGATTTTAGATGACCTCTAATTCTAAGTTTGTGTTTGAGAATTTGAGCTTGTAGCTTTGACATATCTTTTTGAAGATGTGTATGATTTTATTAGCATTAAAACTATCTATTGCTCTAAATCTTCCAATCTACATTTCATGAAGATGGCTTTTATCAAGGATGGCTGATATTAGTATACCAACTACACTGGCATTATGTGTGGCTATCAACAAGAATGTGAGTTCCGTAGAAGATTGAATTTTGGCAAAAGAGTTTCAATATTTATTACAAATAAACTGACTAAATCTAACAAAATAATATATTAGTTACACTCATTATCTTGGGCATCTTCACTAGTTACACTGACTAACCTGGGCATCTTCACTAGTTACACTGACTAACCCGAGAATATCCACTAGTTACAATGATTAACCTGGGAATATCCACTAGTTACACTGACTAACCTGGGAATATCCACTAGTTACACTGACTAACCTGGGAATATCCACTAGTTACACTGACTAACCTGGATGTCTCCACTAGTTACACTAACCAGGGCATTTCTCCTAGTTACACTAATCTCGGCATCTCTCCTAGTTACACTAACCTGGGCATCCCTTACAGTTTCAACCTTTTCAAGCAGTATTTGAGTGTCTTCTTCATAGATGTTTAACAGCTCATCACCTTTATCATATAGATCAATGAGTTTCCACTGTCTTCTCAGAACCTCCTCTTTCATTGAAGTAGTTTTAATGCCCACTTCATCTGTTAGACTTTTCAATGTGCTCCAGGAGTGGGGATGACCTTGGAGAGAATGTTGATATTTTTTTATTTCAACAGTTTGAGCTAGAACTGGCTACACACTGAGACAAAAAAAACATAAAAAGCTATTATTTAATGCTAAACTGTATTCTTTAACATTCAAGTGATTGATATGCCTCTCATCATAGTAAAGCTATACAGATGAGAATCTTCACAAACCAAAACGTTTATCTTGGAAATTATATTTAAAAAAGCTACTCAAAAAATGCATTTTAAAAATAAAAATATTCTACAGTTCTACGTATTAAATTATGCGTCAATAAATCCTGGACAACTACTTGATCAATACAAAATTAAATGGTCAGTTTCGACACAGCTAGCAGGTTTATGACTGTGTCGCTAATTAGAAGAATCATATTGAGGTTGCCCACTGTTACATTTTAATTAAGCTACATGTATTCTTACCGTGAAGATATACATGGCCAAGCTAATTTGATGCATAATTTAGTTTCTATCAAAATTTATTAATTAATACAATTATTAATGGAATTATTTTAGAGGATAGTTTGATATTTCAAGCATAAATCAATTTTATGCAAAATGTAGTTTAATTATTAGAGCGTCTATTTGTTAAGCCAATTCATTAATTTAATTTGCAATTGGGATTAGCCTATACCCAAATTAAATTGTTAATTTAATTATAAATGCAACTAATATTTAAACTAATTTGTTAATTTAACGCATATTTGAATTTAAACAGAAAATAATTTACTAGTTAAACTATTAATGCAAGTTTACAAACCCAAAATTAATTAATTTAATTATTTTATTAATGAGATTTCAAACTACCAACTAATTATGTATTTTATTTAATTGCAATGTTTTGCCGTTTGCCCATCCCTAAAGTTGATAAGTAGTAGCTAGGTCAATGTAATAATGTTATTTTTACAACTTTCATTGACTACCAGAACTCCATAGTTTTTGTCATTATTACTAAAGAAAATCTTCATGTCTTTTAACTTAACTTATCATATAACTTAACGATAAATGGTGGAGACGCTTCCCTTTCTACATTTGGTGCAACCGATCAATAGAAACAACCCACCAATAGAAGCAACCCACCAAATATAGAAGCAACCCACCAATAGAAGCAACCCACCAATAGAAGCAACCCACTAGTAGAAGCAACCCACCAGTAGAAGCAACCCACCAGTAGAAGCAACCAACCAATAGAAGCAACCCACCAATAGAAGCAACCAACCAGTAGAAGCAACCCACCAGTATAAGCAAACCACCAATAGAAGCAACCAATCAATAGAAGCAACCCACCAGTAGAAGCAACCCACCAGTAGAAGCAACCCACCGGTAAAAGCAACCGACCAATCGAAGCAACCCACCATTAGAAGCAACCCACCAGTGGAAGCAACCCACCAGTAGAAGCAACCTACCATTAGAAGCAACCGACCGATCGAAGCAATCTACCAGTAGAAGCAACCCACCAGTAGAAGCAACCGACCGATCGAAGCAATCTACCAGTAGAAGCAACCCACCAGTAGAAGCAACCTACCAGTAGAAGCAACCTACCATTAGAAGCAACCCACCGATCGAAGCAATCTACCAGTAGAAGCAACCCACCAGTAGAAGCAACCGACCAATCGAAGCAACCCACCATAAGAAACAACTGACCGATTGAAGCAAGCTACAGTAAAAGCTACTCACAATAAACGCCACCGTCAGTAGAAGCAACCCCCAGTAGAAACAACCCACTAATAGAATGTTCATTCTAGTTTCAGCAGTTCCTATCGTCTATAGACCGTAACAATCTGTACTAGTGTATACATACCTTCACATCCTGTCATATCTTTCACGCATTTCAGGCACAGGTTCTGTTTGCACTGCTTACACCCTAATGTTAGTTCCTTGTTGGAGTGTTTTGAGCAGAACATTCTCCGCTGCTTTTTATATTCAATTATGCTGATCGTTCCACGCTTCTTCAACAATTCCGTGTGATGCTACAAAAATCAGGAAGAATATACTTATTATCTATTGCTTGAACAGGTATGCCCACCAGTCCGTTTTTGATGAATAGATATTAATTTTATTAACATCAGACAATGCCGTTTACGCAAATTAGTCCAAAAGACAAGTTATAGTAAAGTAAATTATGTGTATTGAATGAAAAAGTTCTTTTTGCATAACATTGTTCTATACTGTGAATTGGCAAGGTGTTGGTGTCTGGTATAGGGTGCAGTGGTTTTTTTGGGGAAGTAGGAATGTAGTGGATGGTCAGACAGATTGGAGATACGATTTGAGTACATATTTTAACCAGCAAATATCTAAAAAACACAACTAGCTTCATTGAATTACCCTAGCTAAATGTGTTAACACGGGTTAACTAGACAACACTGTTCTCACTGAGTAAACTCTTTATGTACAATATTATCTACATTAAATAATAAATATTAATATTTAATGTCTAGGAATATTAAAATCAGATTGTAGCATGAGATCTGGTATATGTTATTTTATTAACCTTATAAGGTCTATGTCAAGAAGTAATGCTAATGAAACATTTAAATAAGGTAGAGAGAAACCACAGATTTTCGACTTTGGTCATGTGCTTTATGGCACCTGACCTTTGTCTATGTATTATCAAAACAGAGTTTTTGATGAGTAGCTCCATTGTAACAGGTTGAACTTTCTTTATTATTATATGATGGTCTACAAAGCAGTGAGTCATAGTTTGTGATTTGGGTGTAACCATTAAGGCCAGTTCACACTGTATCGCTGTATATCAGAGTTGTCCTCTCAGTGATTATTTGCCGACCATACGCACGTAAACAGGTGACATCACAGAGGCATAGCAGACGTGTTGAGAAACATTGCAACTGCCAAAATTTCCTGATAAGTTGCTGAGTGTACACGGCAGTCTGGGCAATATACACCCCTTCGGCGCTGGTAATTAGCTGTCGTAGATTAATTAATCTATATCTCCTTTTATGGTAGTTATTGCGGGACTAGTATTTCATCGTTTCAGTGACTGAATTGTGTCGTGAAAACGCTATGGCGTGGATTATTCGCCAATGTAAACGCGAGTGAATTTGTGATAGTTTAAACAATTTTATTACAGATGATCACCAAAGTATTTTGAGAAAAAGCCAACACGCTGTGATATAGTGTGAGACACCTTATTGTGGGTCTTTGAAACCTTCGCTCGGTGTTTAGGCTATGCCCGAAATGACGAGCTGGTTCAGAAAGCTAAAAAAAAGCTGTCAGGTCTAAACATTCAGTCTGCCATTATGAAGCAGCTGATCGATTTAGCAAGCACAGCTATGTTTGTGGAGTATAAACATGCCTTCAAACCTCTCTTCACATGTATTCATAATGAATTAACCATGTCACATTTCCTTTGTTCCTTCCTTTCAGTCGAGGAAAGTTCATGTTTCCCTGCATTGTGTTTGTTCACTGGCATAGTGTTGATTTAGTCTAGTAGCAGTAAGGCTAACACTAAGAGTAAGCGAGCTTCTGAACACTCTATACCTAGAGAGCTGCGCATGACAAAATATCGAAAATATATCTATCATAGAATGGGGAATGCGATAAGCATTGGTTGAGTCATATTTGTATTTATAAAAACTGGGATTGTCTTCTACTTGTCACTTTCCGTGATTTGAAACTGACAGTAACAATTCTTTCAGTTTGCTGTAAACAAATTTGATGAAACATTTAAGTATTCACTGAATGCATTTGCTGCTAGGCAAGTGTTGGATTATTATTATTGTGTATTATTATTAAAATTTTTAATAGATTAAAAGATTTAACCACTGACAATGAACCCTATCCCAACTTGACTATCATGTACCGCTATCTGTATCAAATTTTAAGCAAAAACTACCACAGTTTCCTTAAAATTGTTAGACAGTAAGTATTTAGAATCCAAACACCTCGCATGTAGTCAATCCGAAAGCATCTTTAGAAGGTGTGTATATCTTGCACTTCTTTCAACAATTGTTTGTAATGTGTAGCTGGAGACAAAACTGCCTAGAGGCTGCTACACTTCTAACAGTTCCGCTATACATTGTAATGAAGGAGATTTACCAGTAACAGCTGTCTCAGGCCCAATAACTCAATAATAACAACAATAATAACTATGATAGTATTGTTGAAGGGCTGCATCGGATATAATAGGATGTCGTATAGGATGAAAAGGCTGCCTATGCATACATATCAAGTGGTTAGATACGATGACCACTCTCTGAGAGTTTAAAAAAGGACATCAGTTTATGGAACGAAATCGCTATTCACTGATTGGACTAAAACCTGGCTGCAAATGGACCATGTGTCTACACATTGGTGGCTGTGGTGAGCATCTTATTAAATGTAGTAAAAGTAAAAATTGTCATGCAGTAAATCAGGTTCATTTCAGAATGCTGGCTAGGAAATAGTTTAGACTTAACATTTTGATTAGGGCCCTGAGAGAATTTAACATTTGTTGTGCTCCTCTATCTGAACTATTTAGTCAGGCAAGCTAGTAAATTTACTCCGTGTGAGCTTAAGTCTGTGGTGAATCAGAGATATTCTACCAAAAGCATATATTTTTATTTAATGCTTCCGTTAGACCAGTAAAGGAGATATTTTCTAGCATACTTATGTTTTTAGACATCGTATACCGTAGGATAGAAGCCTTATCACATTATAATATACTCATCCACTTGAAATGTTGATAATTTGCCGGACATATATCTCAATTCATGGATCTTTTTTATAGCAAAAGGCCTTCGAGAGTTTACTATGCCGAGTATAGAATAGAAATCTTTTAGCAGAGACTACTGGCAGGTGCAAATTTTTAATCTTAGGAGCAACTGTGCTACATAGCTAGACCCTGTGATATATAGCCAGATGCACTTCCATATAGCTAGATGCTGTGCTATATCGTTACACACTGTGTTATGTAGCTAGACAATGTGCTATATAGTTAGACGATGTGCTATATACACGTAGCTAGACGCTGTGCTAGATAGCTAGACAGCTACCAGTTAGAGTCTTGTTCATTCACAAATTCAAACAACGAACATAAAATCAAAGAAACACTACATAACGTAAATAGGTATAGCAAGTTATAGCAAGGTATAGCAAGTCACTCACTCATCAGCCACAATGCCTTCAATGTAGGACAAGTACTCCCTTTCACTATGAAAGCTGGCTCGTAACTTCCTCCTCAGGCTAGCCACAGCAGCGGGCAAGCAAGCTTTATCTTGTTAGGCTTCAGTGATAAGAAACATGAATGGCTGCATTCTCTCTATTTTTAAAACTGTTGGCCGATAAGGGAAATATATATATTCATTGTTTAATCTCATTTTTCCCAAGCGACCTGTGAACCCTGTGACCTCTATCCTGTGGCGCATGACCTGTGATCTGCAGTTATATTTTGTCGTACCAAAGTTGGTTTAGCAAACTTTTCAAAAGTTAAAGACCAAGACCAGTGTTTCACAAGCTCGTTGTTTTCCATGTACTGTATATGTTGTGTATATATATATATATATATATATATATATATATATATATATATATATATATATATATATATATATATATATATGTATATCCTAGATGCAGACTGTGCAAAGATGCACCTGAGACCATCCAACACATCATCAGTGGATGCAAGCAGCTAGCAGGGAACGCATACACTGAGCGGCATAATCATGTCGCAGGTGTTGTGTATAGAAGTCTATGTGATGAGTATGGCCTTAATAAACCACAACACTGGTGGGAAGCTCCTGGTAAGGTCAATGAAAATGACCGGGCTAAGATCCTCTGGGACTTCTACATCCAAACTGACAAGCATGTCCTAGCAAACCAACCAGATATAGTGGTGGAGACAAGGAGAACAAGAGGGCTACTATAATAGATATAGCAGTACCCAATGACTACAATATAGCCAGCAAAGAAAAAGAAAAGGTAGAGAAATATCTCCCTCTTGGAGAAGAAATTGAAAAATGCTGGAATGTAAGAACAACTGTAATCCCAGTAGTCATTGGGGCACTGGGCGCAATAACACCGGCGCATAAAATGTGGCTTGCCCAAATACCAACAGCAATCAACTCAGGTGAGTTGCAGAAAAGTGCGCTATTGGGAACAGCTAAGATCTTGAGGCGAGTGCTCAAACTCCCAGGTCTCTGGTAGGAGACCCGAGTTAGAGCAGAATTTACCACCCATACGGGGTATTCGGGGTGAGAAAACAATTTTTTTTATATATATATATATATATATATACATGTGTATTTGTGTTAATCTTCACAATAACATTATTGTTTTCTGAACGTTCTACTGACAAAACCTCTACCAATTGCTATGATTTGTGAAAAGTGGCCATAACGATACATAAATATGCATAAAAAATTGTTTCTTCACCTGGTTTTGCCGAAGTGGTAGGTAATGACTACTAAAGATTGAATCTCCTACCAGAGACCTGGGAGTTTAAGTACTTACCTCAAGATCATAGCCATACCCAATAACCCGCATCTCTACAATTCCCTTGTGCCAATCGCTTTTGATGTACAAGTGTTTTTGCACTCAATGCTAAAATGACTACCAAAATATATAATATAATAATAAAAGAAATATAGAATAATACCTAGATTGTATCTGATATAAAAACTTCAATGTTTGTCACTTGTTTGCTGGTCTGTCCTTTGTGTGTCCAGTTATAGCAACAAATTTTTGGGAACGAAACCTTTGTTTCGTACAGGACTAGAACTCGGCACCTCCGGACTCGCGGTCAGACATTCTATTCACTGATGCACACAGGCTACTTGCAAAAGAATGGATTGATTGTGTACATATTCTTTATATCGGTTAAAATACACATAACGAAGTTGCGTGACGCATAACGTCACACGTTACAATTACACGATTTAGGCAAGTATGGCGCCTTACAGTGCCTCGCATTGCGCGTTCACAACTCAAGTTGCACAACTCAAGTTGCACAACTCGAGTTGCTGTGTTGTACAACTCGGCCTGGGTTTTTGATGAACTCGAGTTGTGTTATGCAAAACTAACACGGGTTCGTAAAGAAAGCAAAGTGAGTAATTGGGGTGTCTCATTTACAGAACATTTACAGAAATTTAATAATAATAATTTAAATATATATACACATTTAAATTATATATATTGGCGATATTTGCGCATATTTGTTTTTATAAATATAATGAGACAAAAACAATTGTAAAATGTAAAAAGCAAACTAAAAAACAATCTTTGTGGGAGCCGGGCAACTTCTTTTTCAAATGAAAAAAGAGTTATCTCTTTAGAACCTGACAAGAAACTGAATGAACACCGAAAATAAACAAACATAGAAATTATGTCAACGACGTTTAATGATGCACCAAAAAACTCCATATAAAATTATACCGTAGCTAAAGAAAATGGAATGATGAGATGTTCTCAAGCCGAGTTGTTGAACTCGAGTTGTTGTTGAAAGAACTCGGCCTGGCTTTGATGAACTCGAGTTGTGCAACTCGAGTTGTACAACTCGAGTTGCAAACTCGGCACACTATGATTCGTCATTTAGTTCTAGTTTTACAGTACATACATACATACATAGTTTAATTTCTATTAGCTAACTGGTGCCTATTGATGTACCATTGTTAATATAACCAGATCTACGGTTATGCTACCGTAATACCAGTATATTGCACCTTACTTTTGAAAAGTCGCGTTGCGCGTTCACAACTCGAGTTGTGCAACTCGAGTTGTGAACACGCAACGGCACTGTAAGGCCTTATGGCACTGTAAGGCGCCATAAGGCAAGCATAGGTTAGTCAAATTAGCCAATCTGCTAATTTTGTCATTGACTTTTGTCAACTTAGCCAATGGCAACTACATTACCTGTCATGGCTTAAAAGCTGATTTTTTGCTCGTGCAACGCCAGGCATTCAGTAGTATATAATATATAATCTATAGTATGCATATATCTGTATATAAAAGTATAGATATAGTTTTATTGGGCAGTCCATAATAATTTTTATAGAAAAAATGTTTTACATGGGGTACCACAAAAAGTGATATGAAATTCTGTCGTGTGGCACATAAGGATTTAAAATCAAGTTTTACACAATTCACATTGTTCGGTAATACATAAATAACAAGGTGACAGCTTCTCAAGTTATATTGTGGCATCACCTATGTGCAGAAACCTGAGGCATTTCATCTTGAAACATTTATCGCCGATATCGCTATGGGAGCATCATTTTCAAGTCTTCTTAACTAGTGGGATATTTTAAGGATCCAAACGCTTAGTTGTTTAGCTCGTAGCAGACCATAAGGTAGATTGTTAACATATAAAAGTATGAAAGACAGTCACAGTGTCTTGTCCAGAGTGCCGATAAGTGGTGTCCAGAAGGCCATTGGATCTTCAAACCTCTATGCTTAGTTAGCAGTGGAGGGTGATAAATTTCTCATCCCAATAAACATCAACTAAATTCTTACCAGAACTTAATTGTAGAAATTGCAAATAATAAATTATACCAGTGGGGTAACGTGGGCCTAATTCTAATCACGTACTGTGCTAACATTTCTCATACATAGTTTACGTGGTGGGAGATCTGTATCAGTGCACACAGGTTTTAAGATAGATTATGTAAATTGAATGCATGGTACAACAACAAGTGTGTCAGCGTAGCAACAAGTGTGTCAGCGTACCTTAGTATCACACAAATGTAATATTAAAAGTAAACAATTTCAAAATAAATTAAAATTGTGCCAAGTTTACCACATAAATTTTATTTTACTATAGATAGTGGCATTGAAGTGGAGTACACAGTTCAAACTTGAGGATTGTTTGTGATGGCTCTCCATGCCTCAAGCGAGTGTATACTTCTACAATTATGTGTTTATCTCTCTAGTTTTTAGGTAATATGGGGTCATGATCCAAGCTGTTTCCTATTATGTTAACAGGACAGCTTAGCATTAAATCACTGCTAAATACTTGTAATTTGCGCAAGAACCGGTAACCTTAAAGGTTGACTTGCAACAAAATTCACATTACAGTTATTCAGTATCAAAAGATTCACCATGTCTTACCCTGTTGTGTCGTAAGTGCCAAATATGTGGAAATGTGATTACAAGCTCTTAAAAGCTCAAAAACGAAAAGTCGTCGTAGATTGGAATCTCTTTATTTCGATGACGTATTCATGAAATTTGGTTATTGTCTTGTCACGTGATGTTCTCATGTGAATTGAAAGGCCAATAAAAAGCTCAATATAAAACTTATCGTAACACTAGTTTATGACAAACACTTCAGGTTTTACCGAAGACCCCGTATCAAATATAGATGCTCGCTACTTTACAGTTTTGTTTCGGTTTGGTCAAATCGGCAAGTCGTAATCTGATCATGTGACCCAATACTTCGCAAATAATTTCTGCAGCACTTTTCGATTATCACAAGTGACCAACAGGCTCGTCATGATTATCAGACAATAATATGTACTCCTTCAAGCTAAGACTAAAAAATTAAACAAATTTTTACGGTAAGTTATAGGATATCACTGCTAAAAGTGACAGCATTACGATGACGATAAAACAGACGCTTAAGAACAATAGACATGGTTTTATTGAATGCGTGAAGTATATTTGTGAAAATATTTCGACGAATTAGGTTGCATGAAAGTGTAAACAGAAACCATCTCTAACAACTACGTCACATTTGAGCCGTTTTGGAAAGAGAATCCAAACTACGGCGGTCTCATGTGGCTGCGATTTTCTGTTCGTTTTTGAGCTTTTAAGAGTTTGTAATCACCTTTCTACATATTTTGCACCTACAACACAACAGAGTAAGACGTGGTGAATCTTTTCATATCAAATAACTGTAATGTGAATTTTGTTGCAAGTCAACCTTTAAAAGGCACTTGGTGCACCTGATAGTAGGGGCAAACTAAGATACCATAAAAACATTATACAACAAATTTTGTTGTAACAATGAATATTTACCAGTCATAAAACAATTACAAACTGGCAATGAAAATGTTTATAACATGAGGCATCATAAGAGTGCCAAGTGTTAACGATTTTACAGGGTAACCTGCAAGGCAGGGTAGTCACCTCCCTATTTCTTGCAAAAATTCATCAATCCAACAAATATTTGATCAATTTATTTATAATTAAATCCCTCCTGATTACACAATATTTCTAAAACCTAATACTGTACTGCATTTCCAAACAGGTGCGTTGATGACAGCTATGAATTGGTTCATATCAGACTTCGCTGTCGCAAGTATGGCACAGAACTCCTACCATCGTTGTCTTATGCTTTGCAGGGATCAGTGTATTCAGCACTGAATTTTTAAAATTGCTAGAGAGATGAAAACTTCTCAGAGATTATGTGAACCGTTAAGAAATATTTTTCTGGATGAAATAAAACATCTGCTACCTGAACAGTGATAAAACCATAAAAGCACACCATATACAAATTATTATTGGTAGAATGAATGTCGGGTAAAGGACGGATATAAAAAGCACTACGGTCAACCTGAATAAAGATAAGATTGTCGTGGTACCCGCATGAGATGCATAGTCAATGTTCCACAAAGAAGTACGGTAACAAAAGTTATAATTGGAAATGCTAGGTTTCATTCACACTAGCTCACACACAGTCTGCAAAAACCAGCCTACACAATTGCCATGTTTTCGTTAAACAGAGTTATGTTGCTTTTCAGAAGCTGTAGCAATATCATTCACATCACTTGTATCTATATCTGCAACACCTGCCAAGCGATGCCTTATAACAACTGTCAAGCATTGTCCAATTGCACTTGTCAACTAATATCTCAGGCATATGCATGTGATTAGAAGTTCCAGTTAAGGACAAATCCAATGATGGCTAAAACCTCTGTGACAGCTGGAAAAACACTACAGAATACAAAAATCCACCAGAACCAATCGCAGGGCCATGACTCAAATATGAAGAAGGAGAGGCTGATAGCGGCTGAACAGTGGGCGCATATAGCTGAAGTTATAGCTAAGGAAAGTATACCACTGTACCAGTGCTTCTAGTTTTACATACAAATTGCATGTATATATATAATCAAGCCTCTACAAATGAAGTAAATCATTTTAAAATCTACTTTAAGCCAGAACGAAAATTCCCATAAGAATATAGTCTATATTAGTCTATAATTCAATTCACTATCCGAAAACCTGTGATGACTCCTTAATAAGTGCTACAGGTAATTACACATAATATTAAAACAATTGTATTACATAAAGCTATGTAAAAAACAAAATTATATGTAAAAACTAAATAGCAAAAAACAAATAATCTATATAAAGATTTTCATCGTTACAGTATCGTAGAAAACCGCGCCAGGAAGCGTAGGCAAAACAATGTATACGCTTAGAGATAGTAGTGGTGATGGAGATACACAGAACATCTTACTTCAACAAATTTAAACTACTGTAAACCAGCTTACTTCTGTCTCATGGGGCTAACTTGCTTTGAACGACCTTCACCTGTGATTATAAAGCTAATATCTATTTAATTTGGCAACATATTTGTTTATTATTTTTTGTATTTTTTAGTTTACAAAACTGCGATGTTTCGAGAAACCTCAAACAATGTTTGTTGAAAATTATTTCAGATGTGTACAGTGAAATAATTGCTCAAATTGTAAGCCATTTGTTGAAATATTGTATGTTGAGATGAACAGAAATAGAGGTTTGACTATATATTTCTTGCTTTTATATGATGGACATATAATACATATTTACACTAGATGGTTTTGCGTGTTCAAAGATAAGCACTGGACAAACAGACAGTAAAACAGTAAGTTGTGAGTTGCACCAACTTATCAGCATCCACCACCACAAATCCATCTGTGTTGGACTGGAATGATTTGTCTCAACTAATTAGCCAATAACATTTAGCGATTCTCCCTTAGTGAATTCTTATTGGTTAGTGCTCTGATGTAACTAACTTTTACATCTATTCTGACTTGTTGATAATCTATTCACAAAAAAGAGAGATGCTAAGCATTAATATTACTTTTGATAGGTCCATATTGAACTCTAATGACTAAAATACTATCCATCGCAAAGCTATGGCATGAGATAGGTTGAACCATGTGACATCTTGCAATGGAAAAAGGGTTTTGATTGTAATAAAACTGTTGAAAAAAATGCTCATCTATGGTTCATTTCTGAAACGTGTTAAAATGAACAAGTGAAGGATATATGCAGAGCAAGGATACAGATGAGGTCTTGAGTAGGCATGAACATGGTCATCCCAGAGATGAATCCGATAAGCTCTATGGCAATTAGACCAATTGTAACTGACAGGCCTGCGATGAACCTGCGAGATAAGAAACACAGAATCATAGGTGAGAAGCAGCCTTCTATTTGCTTTACCTTTGCATTATTCATAAAGACACGCACAGCAATGCTTCTATAATCTATATGGTTCAGTTCAACTGAGCCAAAACATTCTATTGATAAGTACACTCATGTGTGAGACCAGAGGTTCAAGAAGTTATCATTTTCCAAGTTCTGTGATGCTCACAGCCATAACTGTGATATTCATAGAAAACTCATCTAAGCTACCAATAAAACAAATCATTTTCTCCAAAAACCAAATTTTACAGCCATCATAAATATATTAAAGCTGGATAAAAAGCATTGAACTATGGCAGCTAGTTGTCTAAAGCATTTTAGCTTTTTATGCCAGGCAAGCACCATGATTGATGAATCACTGAAAGTGCTTGTTTCCTTTTTAATAGAGCTATTTTAGCATCAAGTTAGTATGTCTAAACAACAGGGTTGGCTCGGTTTAAACCAAAGCGGTTTAAACCCGGTTTAAACCAGCCGATAAAACTCGGTTTTTATGGTTTTTTCATTATTTTTTTTGAAAAACATAATATTTTAAGCTCCTAGTGGTTCATGTGCGGTAGAAATGCAATTATATGTAATTATCAGCTGTGGAAGTTTATTTAGGACACGTTAGTAAATTGATGGCAGAGCTCAAGTTAAAACTACATGAAATCCTAGCACAACAATAAATTAGTGAATTTCATTTTCAATTGCTTTTATCAAGTGTTATGATGACCTCTTTAATGATGAAATAGGAAAACCATGTGAAATATACTAATCCAATCATCGTTTCTAATAATGAATAAATACTTTCTCAAGTCTGGCCAATGAGAAAAGATTACTTTTACTTAGAAATTAAAACAATAAATTTCTTTTGGGCAAAAGCTTTAAGTTTGCAAACCAATACTTCATTTATTGGGCACAAGCCAAAGTAGTTGGATTGTTAGAATTCAGTTTATCAAGCTTTTTGTGTTTTTAAAAGTTAAAGTTGTGTTTCAAATTTCCAACACGCCTCGCACACAGGATTCCATTTGACAGTTTTTCACTCGAAGGCAAAGGTTCTAAGGCAAAATGTAATAAGTGTGCTGTCGTAACGCGAGGTCACGCAGATAGGCTTAAAGCTCCCGTAGCAAATGTCAAGCTGACAACACCAACTTAGACAGTGATGCTAGTATTCAGGTGATAGAAGTTGAGTCATCTGCAACTGCTCCAAACACTAGCAATGCATCTGCATTATGCTCTGCTCTACACTACCACACGACTAATCCCTTGGATTAAAATTTCTACTTATACATAGAACAGTATGTAAAATATTCACTTTATGCCATAAGATTTCTGCTCTGTATTTCATCGATCATGTTTGGTTAAAGACTCATTCCGAAATTTCCATATGTTTTCTCTCTTTTTTCCCATAACAACTCCCACAGTACCATCTTTAACATATGATTCCACATATGTATGTTCAGTACTCAATCATGCAGCTATAGTAAGTGATGTTAATTAGACTTAAAATTGTAAAAACGTTAGTAAAATTATAAAAACCATAAAAACCGGTTTAAACCATGAAAACTGCTTTAAACCAAAAAACCTGGTTTTTTCATAAAAACCGTGTTTTTTTCCAACCCTGCTAAACAACCACTAAAAATTTATTAAACAATAGCCCAACAATTTTTCATCTCTCACTCTCTTACTAAAAACCTTCTCAGGTGTCTTTAGTACATAGAGCCGGGAAACGTTTTTCTAATAGCTGTCAGTTACAACTCTCAAAAAACATTGGTGATAGAGATTCTTTTAGAATTAAAGAAACAATCACACATGTGTTCAGTAGTCCTCTTTACATATGAGCCTCTAATAGACAAGTGAAGACAACTACTGCACTCAATGCTATTATACGTTTATACACTGCAGCTGGTTTTGTTCTACTGATGCCACTTCTCTTGCATATTATTTAAAGCTAGCCTAAATTCTCCAACTAGGCAAATGAGTTGTTGAAAACTAATTTGTATCTGCCCTTTTCTTGAAATATGCTCTCAAGCTAGCTATGAGACTTGAACTCACCCCACACGCTTGGAAGCTATATCATTGTTACCTTCTGGAAGGCATGCCAATATATTCACATCCTAGAAAAACAAAAAAACGAGAATGTTTTACAAGAACAAAATAAAAGAACATGGAGTTGCATGCTCAATGTGTAAGACAATTGATTGACTGTTTAGTAATTGTAAAGTATAACCAAGCTCATAGTAGGAACAATGAAGCTGATGAAAATAATCAAGTTTTTAGCTCAAGAATCTATCTTTTACGCTAATCTAAAAAGATTATAACAGAGATTATAAGATTAACAGTCCGTGCACTGCCATCACTTACTATGGATGTGAAGAGAACTATGGTGACAACAAGATGAGCTATTAGGAGCATGAACCTTGTTGGTATCAAACTGTTCACCTTCATTTTATAAATTTATGCTGAGTAATTCTCTAAAATACAATAGCAGATAAATTTTCATGAGAGGCATTAGCAAAAACCAAGTGTCATCTTTCTAAACTTTACTGTGTTTTCAAATATAAATGCAAAGACAAACAGAAGTAAAACCCTGATATTTCATACAGTAGCTATATTACAATGAAACCATGTGATAATCTTCCAAGATAGACTAATACTAAACTTGTCTCATACATAAGTCATAGTAATCCTCAATAGCTTAAACAAAGATTTTCAAGCCTCCTATAATGATAGAATATTATTGGGGTGTATATAACACGTCTCCACCTTGAGTTAACTCTCAGTCCTTAATCACAATCAGAAATTTGAAGTAATTTGAATTTGATTTTATGATAAAATTCCCAGATACACACAATAAAACCTCTAATTGAACGCCATCTTTATTTGACTGCCACTATTGAGGAAGGGTTAAAAGAGTGCCAAGGAGTTCAATTAGAGATTTTACGGTATGTATTCTTGTGAGCTGTCAGGTAAATATTCCTAGCAAAATATGTACTTCGGTAGGTAGTCTTCTTAGATAATCATATCTTCTGTAAGCTTCATATATGTGTAACAGAACAGTAAAATTTAGAACTATATTTCGGTGAATATTGAATTGTTAATAAAGGCCTTAGTGTTTTGAGTGTGAGTAAAAAACTCTACCCAATATTGCCTGTCATAATGCTAACCTCTTTTTCAGTTTACAGAATTTCTTTGTCACACATGCAACAGATCGTACAAGTTATAAAATATTCTTTCTAGAATGGAATCCTTCTACAGTTTTATAAATCTGGAAATGACTGACGAACAACCCAAAGTCTAAATTGACACTGATTTTAAAAAATGCAAAAAGGTTTCTGATATTCTATTTTACAAAAACCGAATAATGTCCAGAAAAGACAGATGGTGTAAAAATGACAACTTTTGGAAATTCATTTAGAGAATAAGCATTATTTAAATAAAGAAATTGTCTCAGTAAGATGGATTAGTGCTGGGATGTCATTTTATGGTTTGCAACTAATTTGAAGGCTATATCACTAGGCAGCAAGCAAAGTATTATAGGTAACATATCACTTGCTTGAATATAGCTACATGTATTTGCAAATCATCATGAACAGCTAGCATATGTAGTACTGCAAGTCACCATAGATAGAATAATACTTGGTCAGCTGCCATATATGGTAAACACCAAAAAAATGTTGTGTGTAGTTGTCAATGTTAGAAAAACAATCATTCACTCCAGTATTCATACATAAAATTATAGCCTTTGTGATTCATAAAACACTCATCTATCAAGTCTTGGTGTTTTATCACCAAATGCCTTAACAATAAATTCTAGTTACTCAAAATCGGCTGGTTATACATGTAGGTACCCAAATCCTTTTGTAAACTTATGCCAAATTATAGCAACCTAAAAACATGAATAAAAACCAAGGTCAGTAGAAAAAACAATAAAATATGTTTTTGGTGACTCCTAAAAATTCAGTCATGTTTAGTTGGTGAAGCTGTGACATACTAATAAACCTTCAAATTACTGAAACACACACTCTATTTCCTTCCCATACAATCTACATGCCAGTTCAATTTATTATAAGCTTTCTATTTAAAATATAATTTTTTGAAATCATATTTTTAAATTTGCATATGTTAGATTATATTTTCTGTTGAGCGTTGCCTGTGCTATCACGTAACAAGTGTTTATTGTACATTCATATTACTGTTTAGTATTTCTTGTCAGCTCTATTTAAACACACGAGCTCAAATAAGTAGGGTGTTTCTTTTAGCCAGTATGATGTATCGATCAGTCATAGCATAGAGCGGTTAATTCTGGGTCGTTCATGGTTTGGCTAGTCTGTAGTCAGTGAAATTAAACTACAGTAACAGCTAATCGATTTCAACACCAGTGTTTCTAATTGGTGAATTGTCATCAGCTGGGCACTTGATAGAAGAGGTTAGCAATGTATGTATTTGTCTAAATAAGAACCTATACTAAACACAAGTGTAATCCATTGTAGACAATAGTATTTCTGATATTTCATACATTGATTTATAAGTATTTAGGTATTAAAAAATTTAGATTACTAAAAATAGGGAAAAAATTCCAAGCATGTAGAACTAAGTTTCTATCTTGTTAAAAACTGACCTGTGCCATTGCTGTCAGTAAGTATTACACAGATTCAAAAGAATGGTGCTAATAGATTAAAGACTAAAGAGTATCTTTCAAATAGCGTGAGTTGTACAAAGAATGATTTGCATTCTGTCATAATTGACTGCAGATTCAACTGGAAATATGTCGACAGAGCTTCAAGCTGATCTAATCCTCACTTTAAATTTTAGAGGTATGTCACTGATAACTACAGATCTCGAGCTGTCAGCACATTATGTTATTTGTGTTTTATCAACCTTTGTTAGACTCAAACTCATAGAGATTCTTTGAACAGCAGTGAGCTCTAACATTTGAATAAATACAGGCTTCCCACAACTGAGATTGAACTCAGTTTTACAGACCATCTACTGATAGAACAGTAGATGGTCTGTGAAATCTGGTCTGTAAAAATGGTCTGTATATTACACAAAAATTGGAGAAACATCGCACTGGCTCAAATGTTGATGAAATCTCCAAAAAATTATTATTGTTATTATAATGCTGTTTTATTAGACAGATAAAATTGCAGTTTGTGTGTAATAAAAATGTAATATACATGAAAGTGCAGACGGAGTGCAAGTTTGTTTATGCAGATTATTATAAACGGCTTCAAGCAAATAAAGGCTAGGCTCTTCACATAATCTATCATGATCTATTATGAATTTGAGTACGACGATTTACGCGAATTTCTGTTCCTGTATAAAATGCATATTTTCTTGGCTGTGCTTATAACTTATCAGACACTACACCTACACTGTTGATCATACAGCTTATAACACTAATATGTAGCATGTTACATCACAGCGTCTTTCAATGGCAAGCAAGCTAGCAAAAACGATGGCATCAAGAACTGGTAAAAGGGCCAAATTTTCTTCCAGAAGGTATAATGTTGCAACAGCAGTCTGAACTATTGGGTGACACAAAACTTCTTTGATAATGTCAAGCTTAAATAAAAGAACTGTCAGATTACAAAGTTCTGCTCTTCTTTGTTTGCCGACAGACAATCGCTGCATACATGCGTAAACGTGTTGCTTATTTATGTATTTTATAAAATAGATAAATATAGGTGACGGAGTCTTAAACGTTGTATGTATACATTAGGTAATATGTGCATTAATTCCGTTTACGTCCATGTTGCTATAAGAAAATATTTTCATTTTGTAAACAGTACGATTTACTAGCGTCCCTAGCGATAACATCCGCAGGCGAATGAAGGCTGACATATTCGATTCTAGTCGGCGGGTAACAACAGCTATTGAGCGTTAGCGCTGTAGAACGACATCAAACCATCTATTCAATTTGTATTTTATTACCTGTGGCTCGGACTAATATACAGTCTCGTTGTATTATACACCATGGTTGCAACGTTTCCAATATCGGGCTTTGTGTTCCTAGACGTAGGTATATTTATATATCTGTGATCTTTTGTGTATATGGAAGTCAACGAGTCACCGGAACTTTGTTTATAGTCCGTGTTGTACAAAATGCACACAGATATGACGGTTATCTGTTGCCCCAAAGTTTTACAAACTAGTGGGCACGACACGGGACTAATCATTCGAACACGTCCTTTCCTAATTTTTGAGTTTAATAACATATTTATTTGAATTAAATTTCACCATGGCTGGAATGAATTTTCAGTATGATGAAACAGGCGGAACATTTTATTACTTTTTAGTTTCGTTCTATGCTTTAGCTCTTATACCATTCACATTGTGGGTATGGCGACGGAGTGATAGCAAAGGTATGTCATCCTTACCCATCTCTCGCTGTAAGATAGCCTTGAAACTAAATCATTTATTAATGACAGCACTTTGCTGTGTTAACGTTGATAACATTTGTTATAAATGTGAATTTTTGTTGCAGTTTTTTTGGTGTACAATTTGATTACAATACTTAGGCTATGATAACTTTTAAAAAATCGTAATTTAGCGTAAATCATATTTCCCAACGTTATTTGCGTTGACGAGCATTTTTAACCACTACAGTCAACTCTTTATATAATAATTGTAACTATGATTTCTGCATAGAACTTGTTTTATGACTCGAGACATTTTGATTATTTTCTTTTTACACTGTTCAACTTTGTTTAATTAAACGAGTTGAAAGAAAACTTTATTCTGTGTCCCGTTTTACACATGTTATTATTATGTACAACTTGTATTCCTTAAGTTGTTTTTTAATAAGTCACCATTTTGCACTCTTAATTCTCTAGGCTTGTTTTTGGTGCATTTTCTAATAGAGATTATTTATATTAATACTAAAAAGTCAGTTTTGGGTAAACATTAACGGGGTGCAAAAATGCAGCAATTGTTGACGAAATATTACATGATTTACTTTCAATATTGAAGTTGGATTGCATTGACAGAGCTTGAATGATTGCATAATTGTGACCACCGGTGCTCATTTCATTGAACAGTCATCATAGGGAAGGTCAACCCATGTTGTAGGTTTTGTTCGTGCTTGTTTGCTTTGCTGTGGATAATAATGTTCATTTCTCACTTGCTAAACTGCAAAATGTACTTTCAGGCAAGAGTCAAATCAGCAGCATAGTTTTTAGCATAAATGTAATCACATTGATACATCTTCATCCTGTTGGTGTAAGATAAACCGTGAAGAACATACATGTATGTAAGGAGAAGATGGGTTATTGAATCACTTTTGCGTTTTTGTGTTTGGTGACAAGTATCTTTCTTTGTATGTGTTTCTATAAAAAACTAGAAGTATATTGCCAATTGGTCTGTGTGAAGTAACTGGTTTAGGCATTTTTGTTTTCAATCAGATGCTAGAGATAAGGATAAAAATGTATGCCACTGTGAGCCATGTCAGGCAAAAACTAGGAGGCTGCACTCTTCTAAACCTAAGCAGCGTGTTCTTCAAAAAATATTGTAAGTATCTATTATAGTTGAACCACTACTTATACGTCACCTTAGCGTTTGAATATTCCAAATTATGGTTTAAACTTTGGATAAATGTTTGACATTACATCCGAAAAGATTTTCAACATACGAGATTCAAAGTTTATCAAAGCATCACATTTTTGGAGTAAATGTAAATAGGCTTGTGCAAATTGAAATTAACGAAATACATATTAATGAAGTTTAGATTTTACTAGTCTAAACTAAAGCCAGTTACATCACATATTTGTGTCATTTTTTCTACTTTCAAACATACGCATTGCTGAGCCTGTTTTTTTCCATTTCTATGCATATACAGTAAAGTAATAATAAATCCTAGTTTTTCTGATTTTAATTATTCATTTAGTTTTTTCATGTATGATTTAGTTTATACATAGCTTTGTATAATGTATAAGTTTGTTTTAATCCGGTGTAATTACCTGAAGTTATATATTGTTAGATATTTAGACCGTGGAACAAATTAAATACAATTTAGTGTTTGATTACTGAAATATTTGCTCCAGCGTGCAACGGCTTTGACGATGGTGATCCCAGAGTCAACTGACTTTGTATCTAGAGCTTTGGCTGTGTCTGTATCTTTATTTTCGTTGTTACCAGATGCATTCATTCGTGTAAGTGTAAAATTATCCCTGTTCATTTCTAGTAACATAGTGTACATTTAATTTCAGAGCTTTGCCCTACTGTAAGGTATTTATAATGTTGGACATTAGATTTCTAACTATTTGTGAAAACTGATGGGGATAAACAACTTATTTTTATGTGGAAATTTTAACTCAACATCATCTGATTAGAGTAAATTCATACTTTTTGATAGTTATTTTAGTTTGGTGTTTCATCTAAAAACAGTAATAATCATTTATTTTTGGCTGGGTGGTATTACAAAAACTTTCATGCAAATGTCAAACCAAGAAATGTCAATGCAAATATAGGTTTAACATAACTTAGACTATGTTTCTCTTTAAAAGCTCTGGAATTCCTTCTCCATCATATAGATATGTTTTTAAATGTTATAACTTTTTACATTGATTTATATAAGAACTAATTACATGTGCCCTTTTTGTTTTGTCCTTTTTTGATGGTGAATTCAAATGCATTTTTACTATTATATACGCAATATTTCATATGACCATATTTAGGGAATAATGGAGAACTGCCATTTATTAATATTGTAATATTGATATAATATTGCTCATGTTGACAGAGAGCAGCACGCAGTAAATTTAAAGGTTGACTTGCAACAAAATTCACATTACAGTTATTTGGTATCAAAAGATTCGCCATGTTTTACTCTATTGTGTTGTAGGTGCCAAATATGTGGGAATGTGATTAAAAGCTCGTAAAAGCTAAAAAACGAACAAAAAATCGCAGCCACACGAGACCGCCCTAGTTTGGATTCGTTTTCCAAAACGGCTAAAATGTGACGTATGTGTGCTAAAACGGCTAAAATGTGTGCGAGATAGTTTATGTTTACACTTTCATGCATCCTTATTCGTCGAACTATTTTCACAAATATACTTCACGCTTGCGATAAAAACCATGTCTATTGTTCTTACGCGTCTATTTTATCGGCATCGTAATGCTGCAACTTTGAGCACTGATATCTCAAAACATAGCTTAAAAATATGTTTAATTTTTTAAGCTTAGTTTGAACGATTGCATATCATCCTCTGATAAAAATGATGAGCCTTTTGGTCCGCTATGATGGTTGAAAATGCTGTAGAAACTTTTCGCGCCATATAGCGGGAATTGTAAGTCACGTGACCAGATAATGTTAGTTTCAGTTCAAGTTTGATCTATCGCAAATAGCAAACACGCTTTCTCATATTCAACTTGTTTATTTCAATTCGTCATAATGTCCAACGCGCCACATAGTGTTTGTGCAGCTGCCAAGCTGAGAAGCACCTTTTTTTTGGCCAAGAGCTGAGAAAAGACCAGACCTCCACCGGGCGTGGAGCAACTGGGTGAAGCTGGATGTGACAAACTTTATTTATTCGCCTGCTTACTCTTACCTTTGTTTTCGCCAGTTCAAAGACGACATGTTTTCTAACCTGTTTGCATACTCCACATGTCACCAAAGCACGTGAGTAATTTAATTTATGAACTACTTGTATTAGTAGTTGTAACTCGGGTTATTTTCTAGTATTCTCCTAATAGTACTGTATTAATCTATATTTAATATAACAATATTAATGTCATTTAATTGTAATATTATATTATTAGTATTTTATCTTTTTAATTACGTGTATTATTCTTATTATAATAACAAAACTAATTCATACTGCATATCCATCTGTAAAACGTAATATATTAATATATAATTGATAAAATAATGTTGTTTCACGATTAATTTTGCCAAATTTCTTAACCCCACTCACTTATAGATATGTTATATAAAATAGTTATTGTCATTTTCTGGTATCATCGTTAATAGCATATTAATATTATTAGTTGATTATTATTAGTATTAGATGAAGAATTTGTGCCAACCACTGAAGACTGGGAAGAGTTTGAGCGCTATGTTGGCCAGCGTCAAACGCTCTCCAATTACATGTAAGATAGAGCTGAACTAAACCAAACTTGACAAAATATAAAAAATATCCATAGAGTTATTACTCACATTTTATGTTTACAATATCATGGATTCTGATAGGGTTTTGTAAAATCTGTGTCATGATTGCATGGCTATATATTTATTCTTTTTCTGATCAAGCAAATATGATATAATAACAGGAAATGATGTTGTACAAATCTTATTGCAAGTCAACTATTGTGTTGTGATTTCAGACCCGAATCCTCCTTCAAAGAGGAGAAAATAATAGTAAGTGTGACAGCACTCCAGCGACTATTTCACTGTCACACCTGCGCCCTCCCCTGCTCATTCACGATGGTGCGAGAAGGCGGATGGATAGAGTTCAAGGTTACATGTGCCTCCTGTCACCGATCGTACACTTGGGAAACAACTGCCAGGGTGAACAGAGCTCACGTCATCAACCCCCTGCTGGCAGCTACATCACTCTTTTCTGGCGGATGCCTTACGCAGAACCTCCGTTTTCTGTTGCTCCTGAACATCGCAATACCAAGCCACAGCGTTTGCCTCTACCAACAAAGAGAATACTTACATGGTGTGAGTGTTAATATTTACTCATAAACTTGGAAAATGTGAGTAAAAGCTTGGCACACTAATTGAATAACGACATTTAGAAACAATTTTTTTCTTGAAATGAAAATATGTCATCCTTCAAGCAAAATATATTATAATTCAAAATTCTGATTCTTCATCATAATATAGCACAAAAAGGGGGAAGAGGATTCTACATTCTTAGACTAATGATAATGATACAAATTAATCTTGTATAATGAAGTTTTACAATATTTTACAGTGTATTGCTGAGCAGTACACCCTGCATAACGAGGGATTGATGGCAGCAATCGATTGGGAGCTTGATTTGGCAGGTGACGGTAGATGCGATAGTCCGGGGCATTGCGCACTATACAGAGCCTACACTATGATGGATCAGAGCTGCGGTTTAATAGTCAGCAGCCATCTTGTCAAGGTAAAACTTTGACAGTTTTTACTTCACAGCCTGACAAAAACCCAAATTTTTTAGTAGTTATCAATACATAAACATGAAGTTGCTCATCTAGCTAAATAGTTCATTCAAATAATGTGAAAGTAATTGTTGGTCGTAACTTTCTTTACTTTGCAGTCAACAGAGACCACCAGCTCTAACACCATGGAGCTGGAAGGCTTCAAGCGATGCCAGTCCGATCTAATTTCCCATGGCCTGAGAGTGAGGTCCATTACAACGGATGTTGTTACAAAGGTTGTGTGCATACTGCAAGCTTGTGTTTTGGCTTATGCCGCAAATTTGTCGCCGTGAGTGACGGCCTCTACCTGCCTGCTTGGTGTCTAAGATTCGGGCTTTTTTCCCACCAACGGATGATGAAGAAGAGTTTGCAGACTTGCAAACAAGATTTGCGGCATAAACCAAAACACAAGATTGCGGTATGCACACAACCTTTTCCGAGCATTTGGCTATGGCTCTCCAAATGGGAATAGATTATCTACCAAAACAATTATTGAAAAACAATAATTGCTGATCATCAAAATAATCTCAATCTTTATATAATAAAATCATAAAACTAATACACTCTCTACTGTAGTAAGTGTACAAGCCAAATATACCAGTTCTCCTTGTGTTCCACGAGTTCAGAATATGTGTGTGTTCAACTGATGCATTAAATGTGTAACACAAGAATTTTAGATAATGCTTGACACATTAGCATAGCCTTGGTGTTGTTGGCATTAAATGAATACCCAACTCACTATGATATCGTAGGTAATTATTCCACCTCAACTCAAGGGGTGCCGACGCCACAAATTCGTTTACACCAGGATGCATACACAGGCATTCATGCTCCCCTCGGTCAAGGAGACAATGCGCAAACTCAGCATAATGGCAGCACAAACATTCAGGAAGAGATGGCATGTCTTGACAACGCTTGCAGGCACACCACTCTGTAGCCGTTGGTATTAGCTCCTAAAGAAATGAACAGATATGTCTATGCAACCATAGCTAATACATCAGGTCCATGTTATCCAACAGTATATCAGTGCAGCGCTAGATTTAAATATTAAAATTGTTAATGTTGTCATTTGAGAAAAATCTGTAATTATTTTTTCGCAATATTGAAGCGATAATTATCATCATTAAAATCATATATAATAATATTCGTTCTATCACCCTCAAGCTAAAACTATTACTACTAGCTAGCTTGGCACATAAGAGCTGGCTAGTGGCGATGCTTACTTGCTGGGAGGTTTGATTCTGTTGAGGATCTTCTTCAGATAGAGCGTTAGGCTCGAAACGCCAGGGTCTTAACTTTTCAGAATTTGACATTTTTTATGATCGCAACTCGGACATGAATAGTCGAACGGAATGGCCAAGCCGAAACTGTAAAGTAGCGAGCATCTATATTTGATACGGGGTCTTAGGTAAAACCTGAAGTGTTTATCATAAACTATTGCTATGATAAGTTTGATATTGAGTTTTTTATTGGCCTTTCAATTCACGCGAGAACATCACGTGACAAGACAATAACCATACAGCGCGGATACGTCATCGAAATCAAGAGATTCCAATCTACGGCGGCTTTTTGTTTTTGAGCTTTTAAGAGCTTTTAAGAGCTTTTAATCACATTTCCACATATTTGGCACCTACCACACAACAGAGTAAGACATGGCGAATCTTTTGATACCAAATAACTGTAATGTGAATTTTGTTGCAAGTCAACCTTTAAGTTTCTGAAACATGATATGGGATCGCGACACGTCCTTAAATATATCCTTAACTATATGTAGATCGGTTTTCATAATGAATTTTAGGCTGGTCAGAACAGAGTTCTTCAAAAACCTTGCACAAGAAGAAGGCTACGCAGAATTAGTTGCCAAATAATTGGCAACTAATATAATAAACTAATTGTTTAACTATATAATTGCTTAATACATAACTATAGCAACAAAACTTCGCGTTCATCACTGACCTCTGCTACAACCTGTGCTTAAACGTGTCAGATTGTAATTTTTTTTAGCAAGTTCCTCTTGATTAACAAGAAGTTGTCTGTCTCCTATTCATTTTCCTAAATTGTGTCGAATTTGCTGCTATCACACCTCTTAATGGATTATATTAATGTCAGCATTATTCAAATGAGATTTCGATGTTATTTATTATTGTAGATGCCTAGTTGTAATAGTCGGTTGGGTGACTTTTATATATGCAGCCTATTTGGTAGCCCAGATACAAACAGATCATGTAGAATATGATCCGTATGAAGTTCTCGGGATTGATAGGGTATGTGTATCATATTTACTTCTCCGACTACTTAAGAACCAACCACTAATAACGCTTTCAGTCGTTTATCTTTGTTCTTTCTCTTGCTATAGTTGTTGAGAGTTCTGTAGTTGTAGTCATGAAATCTTTACTGCAGCTTCTGAACTTTTACTTGACGATGCCAAAATTGAATAAGGCAGCGAGTCGCAACTTTTATTCACGAGGTTTGATTGTACTAGCTGACTGTAGATGTCTTGGAGCTTGTTTGTATTATTTTATTTAGTATGTTGAAATGTAAGAATTATATGTGTGTAACTGTGTTCTTATGTTCTGATGCAGGAAACTAAATGTAGTCAAACATCAAGAAACTAATTTATCAACCATTTGTGTTTGGTTATTTCAAGTCGTATACATATATACAACTTGAAATAAAAAAGATATCTGGTGTGATCACATCTGCATAGATTGTTATCTTCAACCATTAAAAAATGAAATATTCAGAAGTTAGCTTACATAATCATTCAAAAACATAATTTTACAGCTGTTTGGTTTACATATTTGAAATCAGGGCAAAATGAGGATAAATTTAATATATAATTTGTGGATATTAACCAAACTCAAAATGAGTTACAATGTTGTATATGAGAATTTTAGCTTTCCGACAAAGGGTCCAGTTCATTTTGTACACCACTGCGGTTTGTTTAGAAATTTTATTTGTTTGAGACATTTTGTCTCCATTTGCAGTAACAAGAGCTGCACTGCTAGTTGAGCTGTTTTCATCTCTTGTACTCTGCAATGTAATGATTCTTCGCTAGATTTCCTGTTTATCACATTGATTTATAAAAATATTTATTGTTTTTGTTGTATTCTTTCGATATTAGTGTGATTAAAAATCACACAATCTGCCTGCATTTGTAGGGAGCAACAGACAAACAAATTAAATCTCAATATCGTGAGTTGAGCAGAACTCACCATCCTGATAAAAGTGGTGGAGACGATACCATGTTTCTAAGGATCGCGAAAGCCCATGCCGCGTATGTATCGTCATAGCAACTAATGATTATGTGGCATTGACATCACTAACATTAAGAATGGTTGTCAGTGATGTGCCGGCAATACTTATTATCTGTTATTAAAAATGTGGAAGTGGCATGAGCTGTGTAAATGGACTCAGCCCATTGTATGACTTATATTTTGTAGTACCTACGAATGTTAGATGTTCTGATGCTGGTCTCCCTCCATAGCCGAGGCCTAAATTACTATACACACAACTGTTAACTCAGTATCTAGATAGGATAACTCCTAAGTGAACACCTGCTCCATTAACTTCTATTGTATAATTCCTATAGGCTCTTTGTAGAGGTTGAAGTTATTTACTGTTTTATAAAGTTTCTAACAACAATGAATAATTTCTACTGCAACGTTTTTCTCCGCAGTTTAACCGATCCGGTCTCAAAAAAGAACTGGGAAGAGTATGGTAACCCGGATGGTCCTGGAGCCATGCAGTTTGGCATTGCCTTGCCCAAGTGGTTGGTGGAAGGAAACACCTCTGTCTGGGTGCTCATGTCATACGTTGTTGTCTTTATGATCATTCTTCCATCAGTTGTGGTACGTCCATCAATTACACACAGTTCTGCATCATCCTATACGTTTGTGTTACACACAGTTTTGCATCTTCCTATGCGCTTGTGTTACACACAGTTCTGCATCGTCCTATACGCTTGTGTTACACAGTTCTGCATCTTCCTATGCGCTTGTGTTACACACAGTTCTGCATCGTCGTATGCGCTTGTGTTACACAGTTCTGCATCGTCCTATCCGCTTGTGTTACACACAGTTCTGCATCATCCTATGCGCTTGTGTAACACGCAGTTCTGCATCGTCCTATGCGCTTGTGTTACACACAATTCTGCATCGTCCTATGCGCTTGCGTAACACGCAGTTCTGCATCGTCCTATGCGCTTGTGTTACACACAATTCTGCATCGTCCTATGCGCTTGTGTTACACACAGTTCTGCATCATCCTATGCGCTTGTGTGGTGAGCATATGCAAGCGTTCATTGTGCTTGTATGTGAGTGTTTGTATGGAAATGCTATTAAACATGACTTATGGCAGTTGGATTTGTCGGCAGTCTGCGAGTTTCCGTTTTTAACACATACCGTACATTTTAGAGTTGTCTGAATTTGATAAATAGCACCATCTAAGCTGTCAGTTTTAGAATGTTCCGAGTTGTGACAAAACAGTAATGGGTTCTATGTTACTTTGCGACATCGTTATAACATTGCATATCATAAATGTAAAAAATCAGGTATTTTTGCTAATAGTAAATATTTAATTCACAAACTCATCACATGTTAATTTTGTCATGCTGACAATGAGGGCAATGAAATTGAAGTTCTTCCAAAAGACCTCATATGTGTGAGCATTACTGTATTCTTATGTTCAAGTACCTTTTGTGATAGATTTTTTGTCAATTCAAAAATATAAACATACCAACTATAAAATAGAAGATAAACTAGTATTGTTTTTATATTTTATATTATGTTTGGTTACAATGCTGCAGGTATTAGATTGGCAAATAAAAAGTTGAATATTTTTCCTTCAGAAGTTTGAAAACAGTTCAACTTGGTTCGCTCACCTCACCATGGACTAACCTAACTCTAAATGCAGTTCAAATAGAATTAACATTCTTATCAATGCTGTGGATCTAAATTTCAACTTGTAAGAACTTACTGATGAGTTGCACCCCAGTGATTAGGCTCTTGTGTGTATGTAATATTTTCTGTTTGTTTAAGACTAATTTATTGTCATGTTTGTTACAGTTACGAATTCCCTAGGACCGCTTTAACCTTGCATGGTAAAATTTTAAACCAAGTCAAAAGTGTAAAATTTCTTGGTGTTCACATTGATACAAATTTATCATGGAAGGATCACATAGACAAACTTTTTAATAGTGTTAGACCTTTCTTAGGACTCTTATATAAATGCTCAAGTTATTTACTCCAAAAAATTTTTAATTTACAACGCATTTATTCATTCTAAATTCAGTTACTGCATTGAGGCTTGCGGGATTGCCCCAGGTAAATACTTAAACAAACTCCAACTTCTACAAAAGCGAGTTATCAGGATTTTACATAAAAAACCTAAATTAGAACACACCCGCCCACTTTTTCAAAAATCTTCAATTTTGACTGTGAATAAACTCTATAAATTTCGAACTCGCATCGCGTCTCATCAATTATTCTACAGCCTTAAATCACATCGCATTCATCAATATCCCACTCGCTGCTCTTTCTTAAATCTAAAGCTACCTCCCTCTAAATCTGCTTCGGGTCATCGCAGAATTTCATACTAGCAGTCAGCACAATGGAACGTTCTGCCTGATGAACTGCGTAGGGTAGTGAGTAGGCCCACTTTTAGACGTGCCCTCAAACTGTACCTGTTGAGCGGTGACTAAATAGTTTCTGGCTGCTCGCTGTTAACTTGTGGCCCAGCGCCTTAACTAGCAATGCTACTGCGCAGTTTAGGCCTTATCATTATTTCTTTTGTTGTTTTTTCTGTTTTCATATATTTTGATGAAATAAAACAAACAAACAAAAGTGTAGCAAAACAAACCTAGTATAAGTCAATGTTAAAATGTCATTGTTAGAGATTGCACGGATGGCCTTTCAAAACTCATTTTTGAAAACAAATTTCTATATTGAATAAAACTTGACTATATCATTCATATCCGTCTTATAGTAGTTGGTCTGCTTCTGATACTCACAGGGGACTTGGTGGTACAAGTCAATCAAGTACAGCGGAGATAAGATTCTCCTGCCCACAACTGAGTTGTACTACGTGCTTATAAACAAGACTCCTAATATGGTCTTTAAAAGTGAGTGAATTTAATTTCATCACTGGCTTCAATTTTGTATGGTAATTACTGTTTCAATAATATTTTATGGGTGAGAAAACTGGGTAACAAGTGACTCGAGTGTCACGTTTTAATCAGCATTATACTTGTGTGTTATTTCCTATCATGCTCTGTTGCAGGGGCCTTCATGATTCTAGCCTCGTCTTTAGAATTCTGGAAGATTTACAATCCTGAAGTTGTTGAGCGACCAACAGACGATGAGGAAGTGCGACGGGTGAGTGTCGTCTCCATTTGTTCAATGGCTTGCACTACTAGGTCTCTTTTCTGATGACACACACTATCAGGTGCTCTGTCAGATGTCGTGCATTGTATGTTGTTTAGTGTCATGCTTTATTGAATGCATTGTTTGTTGCTACATATGTTGGTCTGTGTTGTCCCCAGAGATTGTGGTTCTGTTCTATGACACGCAGCACAAAGTGGCTTTGCTTATTTAAACTAGCACAGACGCATCCAAGTGGAAGTTCACAATCGCATACATCATTCAATTTCATCAGACTTTTCACCTCATGGTTTTGCCATCAATTGTAACTATGGAGACATTTTACCGATTTAGTGTGGCACATTAATTAGGTTGATTAATTGTTGTGGCCAAATAAGGTTGCCCGAATGTCGGAGCGTTGATACTAATGTTCTATTGAGAGCAGCTGCAGCGTAGTATGCGCGATATACCACTTCACTATGGACTTCACCATGGTTAACCAGCAAGAGATGTTATGTTGGCCAGTGAGTGGTTATGTGATATGACACAGCGCTGGAGATCATATCACCAGTTGTATCTCTGTCGATATAAATTATTACATACATATAAAGGTTTGAACTGCTTTAGTGCTCTTGTTAATAGTGTTGTTCATTTGTCATTCATTTCATAAGTAATGTCTCGCATGACCCACTATATGGAAATCTATTTTTATCATTTGGTTGAGAATTATTACACAACCGTGAACTTGAACTAAATCTTGATATCAAAAGCCAGAAACATGTACAGTCAAACATGGATAACTCGGCCACGGATAGCTCGAAAACATGGTTAATTCGAACAGTTTCTTTGGTCCGTTCCCACGTAATGATAAATTGCTATAGATAACTCGAACTCAACACTGTTAATTCGAACTGTTTTTTTTGCCCAACGGCTACCGAAACGGTTGTTATCGCTTTAGAAAATCACTTTATTCAAAGCCATAGAGGTAAACCTCATATTTTCGTAATTCATAAGCGTTGTTATTACCACCATCGGCAAAATAATTTTGTCAACGACTTTTCTAAAGGTTTGGTCAAATTTGATTTATACTGCTATACGATTAATAGCACGGGCTTGCCGGGTCACGCGCGCAAGGATTTTCGCCACGCACATACAAAACAAAAACAGCATGTTGTTTTGTATGTGCGTGGCGAAAATCCTTGAGTGCGTGACCCGGCTAGCCCGTGACGAATAGTTTTCCGACGTTGATTTCGTGTTGAATCAACGTCGGAATGTTGAATGTTTAAAACGTCTTAAAATTGTTTTTATTAAACGTATACGTTGTCTTAGCTAAAAAAACTATTCATCGTTTGACCTAAACACAGAATACGTGTGTACATTCAATAAGTATCCATTCAAAAAGCGTGAGTGATATACAATGTACCGTTAAACCTCGTAAAACTTTTAATTGAACTGCCTCGGAGTGTTGCTCTTAACGAATCCCAGGTAAAGTAAGGGATTTTTCTTTGGTAACTTTTTCTTGAAGTTGCATAAACTTCAAGAAAAGTCTGCAAAATTGATCGTGGGTAAAACGCTCAAAAGAAAAAGATGTCTTTTCTTTTGAGCATTTCAACAACGATGAAGTTTTGCCAATGTCAATCTAAAAAAACATCCTGGCAATAACATCACCTCAAACAACAAACCAATCTCAAGTGATAGAAAAATCTCTATACTTTTTCATGAAAACGTTTTAAACTTTACATTAGAAGCATTTAATTTGAAACAAGCCATTTGTGCTTTTGATTTATATTATAGTTTGCATATGTACATGTATCTACTAATAAATAAGTAAATACATGGACTTGTGACAGTGCTCTGATAACTTGAACGCTCTGATAATTCGAACACTTTTGCTCGGTCCCTTGAAGTTTGAGTTATCCATGTTTGACTGTATTTGGTGTCTTTCACCTCTAACATGCACGTTATAATTAATCACTATTTAAGTCCGAGTTTCATGAAATTTTTTTCATGTAGATTAAATGTAAATAAACCAGATTAATCACTGTCTCGTCCTTGATAGTATTCGTAGCCTAACCCTACCATAATTTCTTTCAGTTGATGCGGGACGTTCACTCAACGTATCTGAATGAGAAAAACAGAGAAAAGCCTCTTTGTCTACCGTACAGCATAAAGGCGAGAGCCCTGTTGCTGGCTCATATGCAGCGTATACCGCTGCCTCAAAATACTCTCCAGCAAGATGTTCTCTATATCCTCGGCAAAACACCAACACTGATTAATGAAATGGTTCATATATGTGCTCAGCTTACTGCCATGTCAAAAGCTGGACATGGTACGTATGTTCATAGACTGTGTTCCATTGTAGGTGTGACTAAATATTTATAAATTCAAAAAATAACAGCCCTTTCATAGTTTATGCTCGAACTAAATTTAGATTTGTTTCCCCTTGTATATTTTTATAGCCACCTTTTCTTAGATCAGATAAGAATCTATGGCAAACAACTAAAACATTGACTGTTCTTATTTTTCTAGATATGCTTAACAAAAAAATTCTGGCTTCTATATGTATTGTTATTTAATTGAATCTCATTGAGTAGTAGTGAAAAGGGGGTCAGTTATAATTTTTTCTTCTAAAATGAGGCAATGGTGACATTGCATGAATGGCAGTTTCAGTGACGGTTCATAAATTTTGTTTTACATTTCACAGCTGAAGTATTTTTGTTTTCAATCACTTGGCATTTGTAATTTCACCAGTATTAAGGGTTTGTAATATTTAGTAATAACAGATAGGATATATTAGAACATTGGATATAAAATATGACGTGAATGGTAATATGTCAAATGATTAAAAGGCAATATCGTATAAATACATTACTCCAAATCAGTACAAAGTTTTCTATTCATTTTCAGAGACGCGCGGACTGGCTATTACACATCCTTTAGGATGAATTTACATCTTAAAGGAGCATCTTACAGGTTTCTTGGCAAATGTCTGTACCGTCACAAATCTCCTACCACTAGCAGCTCATTGCTGAAAATAAATTGTTCAATTCTTTTAGTCTATCAGATCTGAATAAAGGCAGCACACCTGAGTCAATTTTTTATTTATTAGTGATATGTAGGACTATTTTTGTTGAGGCATGTATAGCCTCTATAATAGTTAAGTTGTAAAAGAATGCAGATGTTTAGTTGTAATTTGATGTTATCATCGGCTGATCCATGAGGAATTTCATTAGTTGATGTCAGAGGTGAACCATCATAATGTTGCAATTACAAGGTTAAACAAAGATATTGCGTACCAGCATTTATCAGGATATTAGACTTAATTAGGATATTAGACTTATCAGGATATTAGACTTATCAGGATATTAGACTTACTAGGATATTAGACTTTTCAAGATATTAGACTTATCAGGATATTAGACTTATCAGGGTATTAGACTTATCGGGATATTAGACTTATCAGGATATTAGACTTATCAAGATATTAGACTTACAAAATATTAGACTTGTCAGGATATTAGACTTACAGAATATTAGACTTGTCAGGATATTAGACTTATCACGATATTAGACTTATCACGATATTAGACTTATTAGGATGTTAGACTTATCAGGATATTAGATTTGCAATACAATATCACTAACTTGTCTAAAATGGATTTCACTCTTGCTTTGAATGATTTCACCATTTTAAATGTATTATTTTATGTATGCAAAGCAACTTTTTTTCAAAGAACAATTTGACAAGATGGCATGTTGGTAGAGATATTCCAAAAAATCATCTGCTGTCGAATTAAGATTATAGCAGCTTGCAATAAGCTTAGTAAAACTTGTTTTCGGAATTTTTGGGTGACATAAGCTTGTTTTTGTGAAACCGCTGTCCATTATCTGATAAACTAGCTGAACATAGGGTCTTTAAGGAAATTCTAGTGTAAAGATGTTATTTTATACAAAGCGCAATCAAAGAATGTTGGTTGCTTTAGTAATACCATAATAATCACAGAAAACTCCAATATGAATCGTAAAACAATTTGCTGTTCACTGTCAATGGTGATGGTAGTCATGTGACAGACCCTGTGATCTTGCAGCTGCTAAGCCAAGGCTGCAGACTATAGAAAATATAATGAAGATGGGGCCATTGTTGGTGCAGGGCCTGTGGGAGAACAGCTCACCGCTGCTCATGCTGCCGCATATTGCTGAACAACAACTGAAACATTTCGTTCATAAAAAGGTCTGTGTTGGGATTACTTGAGGTATGTTTTCTCATAAGGTCTCCTGCTGGTGGAGTTAAACAAATGTTTTACTAGTTGAGCCCTGGTGGCTACACACACTAACAAACGGCATCACCGTGCAACACAGGTGTCTGTCATGGATACATTGGCAGTGCATAAGACCTTGCT
The DNA here is from genome assembly GCF_963576615.1 of Watersipora subatra. Lineage (NCBI taxonomy): Eukaryota > Metazoa > Bryozoa > Gymnolaemata > Cheilostomatida > Watersiporidae > Watersipora > Watersipora subatra. The sequence goes on from NC_088716.1 coordinate 52,483,331, forward strand.
GTATCCAATAGATTGTGGAAACAGTTAACTCTTTCACTACAGAGTTGTTTGTTTGTTCTGACAGAATTATTTAAAGAAAACTTAACTGGTTTTTTTGGGCAAAATGATAACCCAATGTCCTAAATAGCGTCAAAATTCTTGGTGAAATTTTCACCAAAGATTTTGGTGAAAATTATAATGTACATGACACAAGAACTGCCTATCACTCTAATCCCCTGTGATAGTCCAAAGTGTAGTTCACTGCACCCTCATGTTCAGTGGTAAAATGAATTCTCTGATGCTTGTGGCTTGTGAACTGTCAATGGAATCTATTTTCAGAGGCCCATTCGTAACTTGAAGCAGTTCTCTCAGCTGGAAGACAAGGACAGAAGAGCTCTTGTTCGACACCTCGAGGATCCAGAGTATAGGAACATTATAACCACCTTGCGTAACATGCCTGCTGTGAGCATGGTATGCGATATGAAAGGTACCGCCACCTCCTTATTTGTCAGCTATAAGTGACTGATGGGAGTTTTTGTTTGTCAGCTATCGATACCTCTTTATACTGGTTACACATACTTGTAACAGTTGATGTAAAAGCCTTGTTGCTACAACAAACAGCTATTTGGTCATTATCTTCTCATCTTCGTTGGTGTAAATGATTGGGGCACCTGCAAAACATCCTTTCAAAGATGAACTTACACAAAATTGTAGTAAATTTTATCAGAGAGTATCGATATTTTTCTATCATTTATGATTGCTTTAGATGTTTGAGGTGATCTGACTTCCCGGATGTTTCAAGATTAAAATTGACAAAACTTGATCGCGGTTAAAGTGCTCAGAAGTAAACTATGTGCCAAAATGACATCATTAGTTGCGCGTCTGCCCGTCTCTCTCGTTATTAATATCGGCTGTTGCGCTCAAGTAGAAACATTACACGCCGCTATTCATTCGATTTCTTGGGTGAAGTGTAACTATAGACGCCATAATTGTCTTTTCGCTTAAAGTCTTAACTGAGCTCTGAGCGTTTTAATCGCAATCAAGTTTTATCGATTTTAATCTAGAAACATCCTGGCAGTCAGATCACCTCAAACATCATAAACAATTGCAAATGATAGAAAAATACCAATATTTTATGATAAAATCTACTAAAATTGTGTGTAAGTTTTTCTTTAAGCATACTTCATGATGCAGAATGACTTTTGTTGTTTCTTGCTCAAGTTGCGACAAATGTCCATTCCAAGGGATGATTCATAGTTATCTTTCCAATTTTATGTTACATTACTACAGGCTATAGGTGTAAGAGACGCACAATGAAGTTTTTAACCTAAATTATTAAAAAAATTCTGCAGTAATCTCAACAGTTTGCTAACAATTTCAGTATTGGATGATGAGGACAACAGTATTACTGCTGGCGCCATCGTTACTGTACTAGTGACTCTAACTAGAGAGTCGCTGTTTGAGAAGTACGGCTCTGATACGACATCAATTGATTGGTCAGCTGAGCCTGAACGTGAGTCTTGATTGGTCTATAGATGAGCGCTCTACTCATAATATTGTTGCATAAATTGGGTTTTTACTTACGTTATATTTTTATTAGTTTTAATACATTTTATGTGAGTCTAAGTGTCTGCGTCTCAATCTAACATTTATTCGTCTGCAGTTTTATTAAAGATTTTAATTTTGGCCAGTATATTAACATTGCCCCTTTTTTCTATTGATGTTTATTTATGGTACAGATGCGCATGATGCTGTAGAGGCTGAGGAAGAAGAAACTGAAGAGGTTGAGGAGGTGGAGGAGGAGAAAAAGAAGCCCACCAAGGTAGCATTATACAGTGTATACAATCAATTTCATATTGTATGTCATAAAACTTGTGGTGATCATAAGTCATGGTTTGGCTGTACAATATGGGTTTATATTTTTAAATGGAAATGTGATATTATATACTAGACATTCCACTGTCATATAGCCCACGACCAAAGTGATATTGGAAAAAAGAAAGGGTACTGATGGTTGAGAAATGCAATATTAGCAGTCAAATGGCACTGCAATGCAATAGGATAACTGCAATAGTAGCTGTAATGTACTGGGTGTGAGTGTGATTATATACAACAAACAGCAATAATGAAAGGAAAAGATTATATGTTTATATCTCTCCCCTGCAATAGGAGAAATGCAATATTGGCCAATATTAGAAGTAAAATGCACTGATATTATTAGAATAACCAATATTATTAATATAGTAATAATATTGGTTATTCTATTGGTTATTATACAGTAATAAGAGAAGTATCAAGAAGTATCAAAAAGAATATCCAAACTTAGTAATAGTAATACAGTAATAATAGAAAACCAATGCACAATTTTGTTTACATTTCAAAACGTCATAGCTGACAATATCAAGAAGTATCCAGAAGAATATCCAAACTTTTAATTAGATATCGTAATAATCTTATAAGAATCGTGAGAAAAAAATATCATCGTCATTTCCTTTACTTACACTGCGTGGGACATCAGTTAGAATACCAAAGTACTCAAATGTGTCTAAAATGTCAGTTACTTTGAAATCGGCAAAAATGAAACGATTTCTCTACTCCTACGTTAATTACAGAAACCTTCGGCAATTCGACAATGCTATAGACTGGTGAAATGTGCACGTTATTTTTTCGTGAAATGCGCACGACTTAATCGTTCTATTCTCTGTCGCTCGCCGTTTCAATTTTTGGTCTAACTTTGATAAAAGTGATGCTTAGCAAGTTTTAATAACGATTTTCGTCCAAATAAATCTGTCTATTTGTGTATAATCCGATCAGATGGGTAAGTTTTAAGATAATGTCGACGGTTTACAAAGACTTAGTAACATATTTAAATAGGCTTGAATGTGTTTTGTATCCTTATTATATTTCAATGACTCTACAAAACGATGGTTAAATTTGTTAATGAAATTTTGAAACAAGGGTTCGTCTCATTGTTGATGAATAATTTTCGGGAGTTGTGTGCACATGTGCATTTATCATAAATCTCCCAACCAATCGCTTCGCTCGCGTTTGGTTGTGGGTTATATCAATAGTGATATATATATATTATTATTAATTTTATATATTCTATCGATATTATTATATAAGTTATTGATAATATTATATAAGTTATTATTATGTTATCTTAGTGTTTAGTCGTGCTCATTTTGTTATGATGCCTGGTAGTCTAGTGTGTTAGTGAGAGATCCTTCGGTTTACCGACAATGCGCAGGTAATAGCGCAATTGTTAGAGTGTTGGGCCGCTAAGACCAGCGTAGAGATTTGGAATTCTGTGCTAACAATCCTTCATTGCAACCGTTCACTTTGGCTTTGGACGGACAGACAGACACAGCTCTTATTATAGTAAAGATTATGTTTTTCTTAGGTTTGGGAGAAACAAAAGGGTAAAAAATCAAAAGGAGGAAAGAAGAAAAAGCCGGCAGCTGCCGTCCCGTATAAACCCAAATCCAAGACGGCAGCGACATCCAATGGCGGTGCTGCAGAGGATAAGAAACCGAATGGGGTATGCGCTGGTATTAACAGTCATATTTATGTTCTCATGTTAGTTTCCTGCTGCATACCAGATGATATGCGCAGTTGACATTATACAAGCTCGAAAGGCTTAAAAACTCTGATTGTGGAAGAATCCTTTTTCTTATTTCCTGATCACCGGATTGTCACGCTGACTCATAAATGGTTGTTTTGTACTCTGCATCGTATCAGCTGCTTGTGTGTATCAGAACCTTTGGCATGCTGATGAGAGATAAAAGAGCTTTCCATAGCACAATCAGTTTATTACTCGCACTGATATGCTCCCTAAAAGGAAATATTCTGTTATTGGAATGTGTCGTTATCCATAACTAATTATTACCCCAGAGTTGTTTACAAACACATTTCATTAACGTTATTTGAAAGTAGAAATTGCTGGTCACACCGACTGCTACTGGCAGCATTGATGAGTACATACATCTGCTCTGTGACTGGTTGTTGTAGAATGAAGAAAATGACGCTGATGAGGTAGTTGGTTTGAAGCTATATGTACGCTAGTCGATAATCCTACGTTAGATTTCAGCCAGTGTTAGTATCAACCAATCTAAAATTTAACTGATCGTTTCGACCTATAATACAAGAAGCATTTGAAAAAAACATTAGTTGCAAATAAGCCCACATGGCTCAATGCAATAATTTTGGTCCAATTCAGAGGTCAAAAGTGAACCTCTTTATTTAGATGCTGTAGGGTAGCACTGTGCTATTGCAATAGATGAATATACAGTAGTCGTTCTAATAAATATGAATATTCAGCAGTGGCTGTTGCTGCTTAAAATTATTTAAAATAATTCAAATTTTTGTATGGATGATAGCCAGTTCAAAACATTTTGAGGATTTATTGTAAAAAATAAGTTTCTTAGATATTTGCATTTCATATTTATTATTTAGTTTTTTTGAAGTATTTTTTAAGATTTGAGTACACGCCTACTAAAATCTTTACCTAAAGCATATAGGTATAATTGTTATGTATTGTGTTAACAAGCCAGCCAGTCAACTGTTAATTTTGAACAACTCCCTGTAGCTTTGACTAAAATATAATTGCTTGTTTTTAAAATAGTTTACTTGTTAAGAATTAATGATTTTATAACACATGGAATCTTGAACAGTGTAACAACAGCTATTGTGACTAAAATATGCTTTAATCTCCGTACAATTATTTTTACATATTTTTTTTTTCAAATCTTGTAGTGATTTCCCATTGAAATTAATTATCAACTTTAATGTGAATATAAAATATTTTATCTAATCAGAAGTTTCACTGTGTAACGATACAATAGATACTGGTATTAACACATGTCACAGTTTTTTGTCTTAGGTACAGAATGTTCGTGCTAAAAACTTTGCAATACTGGACATCTGAATATGAAACTGAGCAAGAAATTAACGCATACTTTTTGGGTGTAGTTTTTTTTTGTTGGTTACCATAGCAAAATAATCGTCTGAAAATCGAAAAAGATAGTTTGAAGTTGAGCCGATTGTGTGACAAGCTGATCGTCAGATAATCGAGTCTTTTAAGTGATCAATCTATGAAAGGTTCAGTACGATCTGCCTGGCTGTCGACTAGTGTACACACAGCTCTTATACACAGCATAGGCTACATCTGTTATGGCCATGTATCTGCTTATTTGTTTTGTATATGTGGTGTTGGCAAAATGGAGATTTCGATGGGTTTGGTGGAGGTGTTGGTGTGGTGTTTGTGCTATAACAACTTATTTTTCAAATTCGGACATGCCAGACATTGTTGGTAAATATTATAAGACTGCAAATGTTTTGTTACTCAAATGTTTTTTAATATACGTCCATTTATAGCAAGCTTGAAATTTAAATGGAACTCATGGTCAACTATCAAAACAATCAATTGGCTTCTGGTGACAAACTCATAAAAATTCAGTCATGTTTAGTTGATGAAGCTGTGACATACTAATAAACCTTTAAATTACTTAAAGACACGCTCTATTACCTTCACATACAATCTACGTGTCAGTTCAATTTATTAAAATATTTCTATGTAAAATATAATTTTTCTAAATCAGATTTTTTAAACTTGCATCTGTTGAATTTTATTTGCAGTTGAGCATTTTTCGTGCTATCGTGTATAAAGTGTTCATAGTGTATTCGTACTACTGTTTCGTGCCTCGGCTTTATCCAAACACCCGAGCTCAGATAAATAGATTTTTCTTTTAACCAGTAGTATGCACCGATCAGTCATAGCGTAAAGCGATCAATTCAGATTCGTTTGATTTGGCTAGGCTGTCAGCGGATGTCAATCGATTTTGGCAGCCTTGCACATTCGCTTGCTAACAAATTGTTACCGGACCCATTATTTGACGATTACTTTCAGGATGTGAAAAAAGATGAGAGTACATTAGAAACAGTAGGAAGATCAGATGAAGACACCGACGCTGAACAAGATAGCGATCAGGAGCAGGCTGAATCTGTGAGCAATTATATTTATAGTTTAGATCCTACCGTTGCCTTCTTTATTGTACTCTTTTTCAATATACTTTTCTCTGATTGGTTATAGTTCCTCTTCAACCATTACTTCCTAGTTTCTCTTCAACCACTACTTCCTAGTTTCTCTTCAACCACTACTTCCTAGTTCATCTTCAACCACTACTTCCTAGTTCCTCTTCAACCATTACTTCCTAGTTTCTCTTCAACCACCACTTCCTAGTTCCTCTTCAACCACTACTTCCTAGTTCCTCTTCAACCATTACTTCCTAGTTCCTCTTCAACCACTACTTCCTAGTTCATCTTCAACCACTACTTCCTAGTTCCTCTTCAACCACTACTTCCTAGTTCCTCTTCAACCACCACTTCCTAGTTCCTCTTCAACCACTACATCCTAGTTCCTCTTCAACCATTACTTCCTAGTTCATCTTCAACCACTACTTCCTAGTTCCTCTTCAACCACTACTTCCTAGTTCCTCTTCAACCACTACTTCCTAGTTCCTCTTCAACCACTACTTCCTAGTTCCTCTTCAACCACCACATCCTAGTTCCTCTTCAACCACTACTTCCTAGTTCATCTTCAACCACTACTTCCTAGTTCCTCTTCAACCACTACTTCCTAGTTCATCTTCAACCACTACTTCCTAGTTCCTCTTCAACCACTACTTCCTAGTTCCTCTTCAACCACTACTTCCTAGTTCATCTTCAACCACTACTTCCTAGTTCCTCTTCAACCACTACTTCCTAGTTCCTCTTCAACCACTATTTCCTAGTTCCTCTTCAACCACTACTTCCTAGTTCCTCTTCAACCACTACTTCCTAGTTCCTCTTCAACCACTACTTCCTAGTTCCTCTTCAACCACTACTTCCTAGTTCATCTTCAACCACTACTTCCTAGTTCCTCTTCAACCACTACTTCCTAGTTCCTCTTCAACCACTACTTCCTAGTTCCTCTTCAACCACTACTTCCTAGTTCCTCTTCAACCACTACTTCCTAGTTCCTCTTCAACCACTACTTCCTAGTTCATCTTCAACCACTACTTCCTAGTTCCTCTTCAACCACTACTTCCTAGTTCCTCTTCAACCACTACTTCCTAGTTCCTCTTCAACCACTACTTCCTAGTTCCTCTTCAACCACTACTTCCTAGTTCCTCTTCAACCACTACTTCCTAGTTCATCTTCAACCACTACTTCCTAGTTCCTCTTCAACCACTATTTCCTAGTTCCTCTTCAACCACTACTTCCTAGTTCCTCTTCAACCACTACTTCCTAGTTCCTCTTCAACCACTACTTCCTAGTTCCTCTTCAACCACTACTTCCTAGTTCATCTTCAACCACTACTTCCTAGTTCCTCTTCAACCACTACTTCCTAGTTCATCTTCAACCACTACTTCCTAGTTCCTCTTCAACCACTACTTCCTAGTTCCTCTTCAACCACTATTTCCTAGTTCCTCTTCAACCACTACTTCCTAGTTCATCTTCAACCACTACTTCCTAGTTCCTCTTCAACCACTACTTCCTAGTTCCTCTTCAACCACTACTTCCTAGTTCATCTTCAACCACTACTTCCTAGTTCCTCTTCAACCACTACTTCCTAGTTTCTCTTCAACCACTACATCCTAGTTCCTCTTCAACCACTACTTCCTAGTTCCTCTTCAACCACTACATCCTAGTTCCTCTTCAACCACTACTTCCTAGTTCCTCTTCAACCACTACTTCCTAGTTCCTCTTCAACCACTACTTCCTAGTTCCTCTTCAACCACTACTTCCTAGTTCATCTTCAACCACTACTTCCTAGTTCCTCTTCAACCACTACTTCCTAGTTCCTCTTCAACCACTACTTCCTAGTTCCTCTTCAACCACCACTTCCTAGTTCCTCTTCAACCACTACTTCCTAGTTCCTCTTCAACCATTACTTCCTAGTTCCTCTTCAACCACTACTTCCTAGTTCCTCTTCAACCACTACTTCCTCTTCAACCACTACTTCCTAGTTCCTCTTCAACCATTACTTCCTAGTTCATCTTCAACCACTACTTCCTAGTTCCTCTTCAACCAGTACTTCCTAGTTCCTCTTCAACCAGTACTTCCTAGTTCATCTTCAACCACTACTTCCTAGTTCATCTTCAACCACTACTTCCTAGTTTCTCTTCAACCACTACTTCCTAGTTTCTCTTCAACCACTACTTCCTAGTTCCTCTTCAACCACTACTTCCTAGTTCATCTTCAACCACTACTTCCTAGTTCCTCTTCAACCATTACTTCCTAGTTCCTCTTCAACCACTACTTCCTAGTTCATCTTCAACCACTACTTCCTAGTTCCTCTTCAACCACTACTTCCTAGTTCCTCTTCAACCACTACTTCCTAGTTTCTCTTCAACCACTACTTCCTAGTTCCTCTTCAACCACTACTTCCTAGTTCCTCTTCAACCACTACTTCCTAGTTCATCTTCAACCACTACTTCCTAGTTTCTCTTCAACCACTACTTCCTAGTTCCTCTTCAACCACTACTTCCTAGTTCATCTTCAACCACTACTTCCTAGTTTCTCTTCAACCACTACTTCCTAGTTCCTCTTCAACCACTACTTCCTAGTTCCTCTTCAACCATTACTTCCTAGTTCCTCTTCAACCACTACTTCCTAGTTCCTCTTCAACCACTACTTCCTAGTTCCTCTTCAACCACTACTTCCTAGTTTCTCTTCAACCACTACTTCCTAGTTCCTCTTCAATCACTACTTCCTAGTTCCTCTTCAACCACTACTTCCTAGTTCATCTTCAACCACTACTTCCTAGTTTCTCTTCAACCACTACTTCCTAGTTCCTCTTCAACCACTACTTCCTAGTTTCTCTTCAACCACTACTTCCTAGTTCCTCTTCAACCACTACTTCCTAGTTCATCTTCAACCACTACTTCCTAGTTCCTCTTCAACCATTACTTCCTAGTTCCTCTTCAACCACTACTTCCTAGTTCATCTTCAACCACTACTTCCTAGTTCCTCTTCAACCACTACTTCCTAGTTCCTCTTCAACCACTACTTCCTAGTTTCTCTTCAACCACTACTTCCTAGTTCCTCTTCAACCACTACTTCCTAGTTCATCTTCAACCACTACTTCCTAGTTTCTCTTCAACCACTACTTCCTAGTTCCTCTTCAACCACTACTTCCTAGTTCATCTTCAACCACTACTTCCTAGTTTCTCTTCAACCACTACTTCCTAGTTCCTCTTCAACCACTACTTCCTAGTTCATCTTCAACCACTACTTCCTAGTTCCTCTTCAACCATTACTTCCTAGTTCCTCTTCAACCACTACTTCCTAGTTCATCTTCAACCACTACTTCCTAGTTCCTCTTCAACCACTACTTCCTAGTTCCTCTTCAACCACTACTTCCTAGTTCCTCTTCAACCACCACTTCCTAGTTCCTCTTCAACCACTACTTCCTAGTTCCTCTTCAACCACTACTTCCTAGTTCCTCTTCAACCACTACTTCCTAGTTCATCTTCAACCACTACTTCCTAGTTCCTCTTCAACCACTACATCCTAGTTCCTCTTCAACCAGTACTTCCTAGTTCATCTTCAACCACTACTTCCTAGTTCCTCTTCAACCACTACTTCCTAGTTCATCTTCAACCACTACTTCCTAGTTCCTCTTCAACCACTACATCCTAGTTCCTCTTCAACCAGTACTTCCTAGTTCATCTTCAACCACTACTTCCTAGTTCCTCTTCAACCACTACTTCCTAGTTCCTCTTCAACCACTACTTCCTAGTTCCTCTTCAACCACTACTTCCTAGTTCCTCTTCAACCACTACTTCCTAGTTCCTCTTCAACCACTACTTCCTAGTTCCTCTTCAACCACCACTTCCTAGTTCCTCTTCAACCACTACTTCCTAGTTCCTCTTCAACCACTACTTCCTAGTTCCTCTTCAACCACTACTTCCTAGTTCCTCTTCAACCACCACTTCCTAGTTCCTCTTCAACCACTACTTCCTAGTTCCTCTTCAACCACTACTTCCTAGTTCCTCTTCAACCACTACTTCCTAGTTCATCTTCAACCACTACTTCCTAGTTCCTCTTCAACCACTACATCCTAGTTCCTCTTCAACCAGTACTTCCTAGTTCATCTTCAACCACTACTTCCTAGTTCATCTTCAACCACTACTTCCTAGTTCCTCTTCAACCACTACTTCCTAGTTCCTCTTCAACCACTACTTCCTAGTTCATCTTCAACCACTACTTCCTAGTTCCTCTTCAACCACTACTTCCTAGTTTCTCTTCAACCACTACTTCCTAGTTCATCTTCAACCACTACTTCCTAGTTCCTCTTCAACCACTACTTCCTAGTTCCTCTTCAACCACTACTTCCTAGTTCCTCTTCAACCACCACTTCCTAGTTCCTCTTCAACCACTACTTCCTAGTTCCTCTTCAACCACTACTTCCTAGTTCATCTTCAACCACTACTTCCTAGTTCCTCTTCAACCACTACATCCTAGTTCCTCTTCAACCAGTACTTCCTAGTTCATCTTCAACCACTACTTCCTAGTTCCTCTTCAACCACTACTTCCTCTTCAACCACTACTTCCTAGTTCCTCTTCAACCATTACTTCCTAGTTCATCTTCAACCACTACTTCCTAGTTCCTCTTCAACCACTACATCCTAGTTCCTCTTCAACCACTACTTCCTAGTTCCTCTTCAACCACTACATCCTACTTCCTCTTCAACCACTACTTCCTAGTTCCTCTTCAACCATTACTTCCTAGTTCATCTTCAACCACTACTTCCTAGTTTCTCTTCAACCACTACTTCCTCTTCAACCACTACTTCCTAGTTCCTCTTCAACCATTACTTCCTAGTTCATCTTCAACCACTACTTCCTAGTTCCTCTTCAACCACTACTTCCTCTTCAACCACTACTTCCTAGTTCCTCTTCAACCATTACTTCCTAGTTCATCTTCAACCACTACTTCCTAGTTCCTCTTCAACCACTACTTCCTCTTCAACCACTACTTCCTAGTTCCTCTTCAACCATTACTTCCTAGTTCATCTTCAACCACTACTTCCTAGTTCCTCTTCAACCACTACTTCCTAGTTCCTCTTCAACCACTACTTCCTAGTTCCTCTTCAACCACTACATCCTAGTTCCTCTTCAACCACTACTTCCTAGTTCATCTTCAACCACTACTTCCTAGTTCCTCTTCAACCACTACTTCCTAGTTCCTCTTCAACCACTACTTCCTAGTTCCTCTTCAACCACCACTTCCTAGTTCCTCTTCAACCACTACTTCCTAGTTCATCTTCAACCACTACTTCCTAGTTCCTCTTCAACCACTACTTCCTAGTTCATCTTCAACCACTACTTCCTAGTTCCTCTTCAACCACTACTTCCTAGTTTCTCTTCAACCACTACTTCCTAGTTCCTCTTCAACCACTACTTCCTAGTTCCTCTTCAACCACTACTTCCTAGTTCCTCTTCAACCACCACTTCCTAGTTCCTCTTCAACCACTACTTCCTAGTTCCTCTTCAACCACTACTTCCTAGTTCATCTTCAACCACTACTTCCTAGTTCCTCTTCAACCACTACATCCTAGTTCCTCTTCAACCAGTACTTCCTAGTTCATCTTCAACCACTACTTCCTAGTTCCTCTTCAACCACTACTTCCTCTTCAACCACTACTTCCTAGTTCCTCTTCAACCATTACTTCCTAGTTCATCTTCAACCACTACTTCCTAGTTCCTCTTCAACCACTACATCCTACTTCCTCTTCAACCACTACTTCCTAGTTCCTCTTCAACCATTACTTCCTAGTTCATCTTCAACCACTACTTCCTAGTTCCTCTTCAACCACTACTTCCTAGTTCCTCTTCAACCACTACATCCTAGTTCCTCTTCAACCACTACTTCCTAGTTCATCTTCAACCACTACTTCCTAGTTCCTCTTCAACCACTACTTCCTCTTCAACCACTACTTCCTAGTTCCTCTTCAACCATTACTTCCTAGTTCATCTTCAACCACTACTTCCTAGTTCCTCTTCAACCACTACTTCCTCTTCAACCACTACTTCCTAGTTCCTCTTCAACCATTACTTCCTAGTTCCTCTTCAACCACCACTTCCTAGTTCCTCTTCAACCACTACTTCCTAGTTCCTCTTCAACCACTACTTCCTAGTTCCTCTTCAACCACCACTTCCTAGTTCCTCTTCAACCACTACTTCCTAGTTCCTCTTCAACCACCACTTCCTAGTTCCTCTTCAACCACTACTTCTTAGTTTCTCTTCAACCACTACTTCCTGTCGAACCACTACTTCCTGTCCTATCTCAGCTTGGTTTTTGTATAGTCATTTATTTGTCATATAGTCATTTCATTTCCATGGTCATTTACTTGTTTTATCGGCTGCACATCTTTATCAGTGTCTCCCTGCTCTATCTTATCACATCCTCCCTTGTTTAACTTTTCAGCATTCCTTCTATTCTGTTGTTTTGTGAGTTGCACTAAAATGCCTGTTTCATTACACATTTGTTAGGCACAGGAGGATGATGACTGGGAAGAGTTTGAAGCCGAGTCAAAGAAGCATGCCAAGCTGGAGGCGACCTCTCTTGAGTCCCATTCAGTGCATTGCCCTTTCTTCACTAATGACAAACAGGTTCCCTTTTACCACACTGTATCATAGACTCTGAGTAATAACTTGTTCGTCATTGCATCATACTTGTGATATTTAGTAAGCAGTTGTCCAATATTGGAGACTTGCTTTTTATCGCTATTCAAATACGCGTTGTATTTAAAGCTTAACTCCCATGTGTGAATACTATACACTATGTATTATCTATTATACTATGTAATTGATAGACCTGTATTTAAAAAATACATAATTTGTGCCTGTAAATTTAGTTTTTACCTATTTGTTATTTGGCCAAGTTGGACATTTGACCAAATCAACTCGCTGCATATGGCTTGTCACAAAATATTATAACTTGAGGACCTGTAGGAGATACCAAAAAAATCTAGAAGTAATTAAGTTTGGGACCGTTTTTATTTTCCAGGGTGAGTGAGAACTTACCAAGATTACAAGAGATTTTTGACAACCTAAACAGGTTTAAAATAAATTACCAAAAATTACAATAAATAGCTTTTCTTACAGTTAGAGAAAACGCAAGTTATTGCTGTGAGAAATGTTAAAATACTTGTCATGTTTATCAATTGAAAATTTTAGGAGCTTTATAATAAATTAGTAAAAGACAACTCCAACAAATAACGAACTAAAATTAATGTTGAAAAAAGACACACCAAATATATTTTGAGTGAACTTCAGTGTGATGTCTACAGTTGCTTGTTGAATTTTTTTAACACAGTAGATGTTCATTTCCAAAATGTCAACAGCTGTTTAAGTGTGTTTAGCGTTGTTCCTATCGTCATTGGTCATATTTCCATTTAAAGTATATTGATTTCTCTCCATCCCTAAAACTCACAGATGGGAAAATAACTGCACATATTCTGTTCGTAGTCCAAAACTAACTCTGACAGGGTTACTTTTTTACAACACACAACACTGTTCGCAGCTATCTAGGGTTGTGACATGGAATGCATTATGCGCCTGTCTACTATAGTAAGGGAATGTAACTGGTTCAACTAACAGAGTTCCACTATTGTAGGCTCAAGTGTTGTTGTTGTCAAGTCATTGGATATACAGTGAAACTCGGATAACTCAAACTTCAAGGGACCGAGCAAAAGTGTTCGAATTATCAGAGTGTTCAAGTTATCAGAGCACTGTCACAAGTCCATGTATTCACTTATTTATTAGTAGATACATGAACATATACAAACTATAATATAAATCAAAAGCACAAATGGCTTGTTTCAAATTAAATGCTTCTAATGTAAAGTTTAAAACGTTTTTATCAAAAAGTATAGAGATTTTTCTATCACTTGAGATTGGTTTGTTGTTTGAGGTGATGTTATTGCCAGGACGTTTTTTAGATTGACATTGGCAAAACTTGATCGTTGCTGAAATGCTCAAAGAAAAGACATCTTTTTCTTTTGAGCGTTTTACCCACGATCAATTTTGCCGATCTTTCTTGAAGTTTATGGAAAGATTACCTTACTTTACCTGGGATTCATTAAGAGCAACACTCCGAGGCAGTTCAATTAAAAGTTTTACGAGGTTTTACGGTACATTGTATATCACTCACGCTTTTTGAATGGATACTTATTGAATGTACACACGTATTTTGTGTTTAGGTCAAACGATGAATAGTTTTTTTAGCTAAGACAACGTATACGTTTGATTACAACATTTTTAAGACGTTTTAAACATTCAACATTCCAACGTTAATTCAACACGGAATCAACGTCGGAAAACTATTCATCACGGGCTAGCCGGGTCACGCACTCAAGGATTTTCGCCACGCAAATACAAAACAAAAACAACATGCTGTTTTTGTTTTGTATGTGCGTGGCGAAAATCCTTGCACCCGTGACCGGGCTAGTCCGTGCTATTCATCGTATAGCAGTATAAATCAAATTTCACTAAACCTTTAGAACAGTCGTTGACAAAAATATTTTGCCGATGGAGGTAATAACGACGCTTATGAATTACGAAAAGTTGAGGCTTATCTCTATGGCTTGGAATAAAGTGATTTTCTAAAGCGATAGCAACCGTTTCGGTAGCCGTTGGGCAAAAAACAGTTCGTTATAACAGTGTTGAATTCGAGTTATATAGAGCCATTTATCATTGCGTGGGAACGGACCAAGCAAATCCAGTCGAGTTAACCATGTTTTCACTATATCCGAGGGCGAGTTATCCATGTTTCACTGTATATACTTTCGTTTTGATAAACATGTAGTTGGGTATGTCTATGAAATGTTATAATAAAACTATTCACGGTTACGTGTAACGAAATTTACCCTTTTAGGAATATTGGTGGCTATATTTGTGTGACAAAAAGAAGTCGGATCTGATAACAGTACCTGTGAGAGTGACCAATCTTGTTACCAAGCAAGAGATAGATGTGAAATTTCCAGCTCCTAAAAAGCCTGGTGTCTATACGTATACTATGTGTCTCAAGTCGGACAGCTTTCTTGACATGGATATTATACAAAACCTCAAGGTATTACCTTTGTGATACAAGGAGTTGTCCTCTCTGTTGGCTAATGCACAACCTTTGCTGATGTTTACTATGAATAGTTGTTGAAAGGAAAAGGAAAGGATTGCCTTGTTACCTGCATAAATTTTATATTTCGTATTCTAGACAGCCTAAACATACAATGTCAATTCTAACTTAACGAGATGTGTGGTATATCGCTACGAACTTAACGAGATGCGAGGTATATCGCTACGAACTTAACGAGATGCGTGGTATATCGCTACGAACTTAACGAGGTGTGTGGTATATCGCTACTTTTGGATAAGCTAATCTGACCAATGTTTACAGTGTAGTAGTCATTCGCACTAAAGTTATTTCTATTGGTTGGCAAACGGTATCACATTTTTAAACTGCTACCCACCAGAATATGTGGCACTTTCCAACCAATTTTGACTGAGTTTATGATTTTTAATAGATATATTGCTGGTATATGGATATTGAAGTTGACTTAAGTTCCATTATGTTTAAGGAGGATTTATCAGTTATCTTTGATATGCATATGTCAAGTTTGTATAACTGACAGTTTGAGATGCCTGTAAAGAACTCCGTTTTCACTTCTTAAAACTGGTTTCTTTCTTTTTGACCGCAGCGGTAGTACTTTGGTAAACTAGTTGGTACACCACGGATAGTAATTGATTTTAAGTGTTCCTTCTACAGCCGCCTTAGGGCCAACTGACACTGTTTGTCAGTTGTTAGTTTTAGCTTACCGTACTTTTCGGACTATTAGCCGCTACTTTTTCTTGATGATTTGAGCCATGCGGCTTATATAAGGGTACGGCTATTCTGTGACTTTTTCTTTCACCACTAGGGCGCATTACCCAGAATCTCCAGTTAGTGCGCCTCTAGCGGTGAAAGAAAAAACGAAACAATGCCTAACGGTACTGTTCCGTTAGACACTAGGCTAAAAAGCGTCGGTTAATACGAAACATTGCCGTTAGGCACTGTTTCGTTTTAAACAGGAAAGTTGCTGCCGTGTTAAACAGCACCGTCTTGAGTTCTGCAGCCTATACAAAGGTACGGCTTATGTATTGTTTTATTATCATTTTTTGGAAAATAAAGCAGATGCGGCTTATATAGAGGTGCTGTTTATAGTCCGAAAAGTACGGTACTTTTGTTTGACATTTATGTGATGGTTTGTTTAAATGCTGGCGTCTAGACAATTCTGCTCATGCGATATTTCTTGTATGCGTAGATAGCGAACATTTTAACAAATTGGCTGTTTTTGTATTTTTAGTGCAGCTAAAATATTTAGATAAACTTGATACAACAGAACAAAAGATTCTCATATATTTGACATGGCTGATTTTTATACTATTGTAATAGCAATATAGTATTGCTTGTATTGATTGCCAGGGGCATCCAAAAGACCCGAATTCTTCGGCCATCGGCAGCCATACTTATCTTGATATAAAGATTTGTTTCTGTGACAGTTATTAGGCCATCTTTAATCCTTTTGCAGGCAGATCAACATTATTGTCGTTTTGCGATACAGACAACAATGGGCAGAGCGACTATTTTGTCGCCACGCGAACAGTTTTTAAAAATTGATTTTTTGTTGCTTATTGCCTTTTTCTGTTAATTCTTTTACTAATAGTTAACTACAATATATTGATCTTTGTTAGAAACTAAAAAATAAGCCATTTTGAATTAAGTTTTTTTGAATTTTGAATTGAGTTAGAATTGAATTTGAATTAAAATTGAGTTAGTAGCCAGAAGTAATAGTGACAGTGAATCTGGTTCAGATTGTGACTGGAGTGATTTTTCATCGGAATCTGAGAGTGAAATTGATGAAGAAGCTAGTAACAGTTTTCATACTCATGGAGGTGGCAGTGATGCTAGTGCCTAGACTACTATCAGAAATTTGTTTACTAATCAGGCCTCTGCAAGGGTAAATGCTTCCAAAAGTACCATTGCTAGAGAAACAGTTATGAGAAGAACTGACTTGAAACACGTTTATTTGTATTTACCTGTATCATGAATTTTTTTTAAATCTGTTTTTGAAAAATTAATTTGCCTAGGGGGTATCAAATAGCCCAAAAAAACTTGCCTGCGAAAGGGTTAATAAAGTTCTTTAATAAAAACCCCATGTGTTAATAATGCATTGTCCATAGCATTGAACTCTCTAACAGGTAACACGCTACATAATTTTAATGAATATGCTTCATGTTTGTTATTGGCCTGCTACGTTGCTCATGGAAAGATTACTCCTAATTAAAATATAAAGCAGCTTGTGCTGTGATAATTCTTACAGAATGGTATAGACTAGTGCTGGGCATGAGTACTTCTTGGCCAACGAGTTTTTCGGGTATCGGGTTTGTTGATACGGTTTTATGTCTCAAATTTTTAAACATCAGACATATTTTAAAATTTACAATGCAATTATAGTTCTATTCAATTTATTTATTGTTTTTTACACTTTTCTAACGACCGATATTCATGCTCGCAGCCTTAACCCTTTGAAGTTTGAACCCCAACTGTCAGTTTTCAGGCATGGCGTAGGGTGTGTCAGAATCTCTATCGGCCGGAATTCCGGCATTCACATGGCTTTGTTTACAAAGGTCGTTTCTAAGTGACAGCGAAATTCAATCAAATTAATTTTTGTACAAAATATTAGACAGAAAATCTACTCCCATTTGTAACAGTTTTTAAATATCTTCACCTACTTCCTTCGTTTTGATAGCATTAATAACAAACTTTGAACGATATCGCGAAAAAAATTGACATGACTCGTTTGTTGGTAGGTCATGAATGATTGTGATGTAAATAAAGAACTTTATAATACTAATTACAATTTTCCAGTATATTTTGAGTCATAAAATAATGATGAACATGTGCTCAATGGATATGATGCTATTGTAAATGTTTTTACGAGTTTTTTAAAATCGTACAAACTTTTATAGTTTTAGCCCGAAAAAGGATTAAAGTACTGTTGTTTTTGTTTGATGACATTTGCTGTGGGTTGCCCGAGTTTTTTACTAGTGTTTTACCAACTATCATTGTATTATGAACACATTCAGATATATATAATAAAAGTTTTAAAACTTCGGATCGTTGGACAGATTGCCCAGGGTTACTGACACGCAATGACAAAAAAGGCGTTCAAAGGGTTAACAGACTGGTTATTATGTAGTGTTTACAGAGCAGGGCGCAATAGACCGAGTTTTTGTCCACTCTACTCGACGGATCTGTGTAACAAAACCCGAACCCGTAAGGCCGAAATGCTCAAAATGTCTATTACCTGAGACTTGAGAAAAGATAAACCTGCGAGTTCAACGAGCTTTATTACCCGTGCCCGACACTAGTATAGACTACCATTTTCAGCCCTCCGTTCCAAGAAATCAAAGGCCTTAATTAACTTCATACAGCACCGGCTGAACTTGATATACTCCTCTAACTGTCATTAACAATAGGGTACATATAGCATCAGCTCGTGCAGTCTATGCCTAAATCATTATATGTAAAGAGCAGACAACTCATCTAGTCTCGTTCTCTTTTAGTTTGATGTGAAGGAAGCAAAGGAGATAAAGAACCACCCGCAGTGGGATATCTCGGATGACGAAGATGATAAAGGGTCGGACTCGAATGCCAATGATTATTCGGACAATTCTGATAGCGAATATGAATATGATGAAGACTAACTGGCGGACACGGAGGCATCACTTCCTTTCACCTAATTATATGCATGTACAAATTAATCGGTGAAATTTGTTTTATGGTACCAGCAAATTTAATGTTAATGCTGTGGCAGAATAACAATGGAAGGCAGGTGTTTGTGAAAAATCTACCTTGTAAAAAGTTCTATTTCTCTCATTCTACAATAACTTCTGTTTAAATTTTATGGCATCCTTGTCATTTATGTTATATTGTCAACAACCTTCGTCATTACATCAAACTGTCAGGTTAGGATCATTGATTAGACTGCTAAGCTATTTCCTGTCGGTGCACGTGTACTCGTGTACTCGTTGGGCTTGCCATAGTTGTTGGCGCTTTTTACAGCGTGGTTGTACAGTTGGCACTGATCTTATCTTTATCAGTTTCTGTCATCATGAGAGGCTCTTGTAGTCGACGTCCTGCCCAGTTCCTCTTATCAGTTTTTGCTCATACGCTCTTGTGTTGAGGCTGCGTGTTGCTGGCTAATGTCATGGCCTTTTCTTATTAATTCTTTGCAGAGTTCATTGTTATGGCATTATCCAACTCAAACTTTTTTCAGTCAACGTATGATGTCCTTTATGTTGAGCTTAGGCCTTGATTACTAGCGCTGTTCTAACCACGCAATATGCTAATCTTTAGGTGAAGTATACTTAGTCATTTGGCAGCAATCAATGTGTGTTGCTGCCAGCAGATTTCAGAGTAACAGTTTAAGGTTCATCCCTGAATTGTTTATAATGACATTGCTGTGTGATTTAATAGTATGATGTATAACAGCTGCATACAGAAAGATAGTAAGTGTGTGATGCTATAGATATTGGATTTCTGCTGGCTAGTAAATGAAGTATTAATAGGTATACGGCTATCTAGAGATCTTGTACTCTGGGATCTACAGGATATGTAGGTGCTTTATAAGCCAATCCAGGGCAGGTCTAAATGCTCTATACTAGTAATGCACGTATATTTAGCAATGGTGATGTTCAATAATTCCCATGGAGCATGTCTAACAAGAGTAAACAGTCAAATAACAAAGGGAAACATCTAAATAAAACAAGAATATGCTGCAAATTGGATGTCGGTGAAATTTTACCAGTGTGGCAGTTGCTGATCAGTATATATAGTGAATTTCACATGTTTTGACTTAATTTTGTCTGCAACAGCCCGATTAGACTATCAGTTATATAAACTTTCAGAATTCTAAAACCAATAGTCACCATTATGATTTTGTTAATATATTTCTCAACTCAAGGCCAGTGTTTTAAAAAGAATTCCACTGCTTGTACATAGCTGAAGTGCAGCAGTGATATCGTTTCATTCACACTTGTATTTATTGATTGATTTCGAGCACTAATGTTTCGCAAATGGTGAAGAGGACATACATTTGTGCCTGCTGATATTTTTTCACAGCTCTAAGTAAAGCCTGTGCAGGCTCTAAGTTGGCCTATAAAGTTAAGTTTTCAATGTAATTTTTAACAGGCCTAGTGGTTTTTCTTTCACCGGGAAAAAAACAGCAATGAGCTATCTTTTGTAATTTTCCAAGACACAAAAAGTGTACTTGTCATTAACAGAATTAGCCAGAGTAATGAGCTCTAAACTAACTCCAGCAAGCTAGACCTGCTGATGAGCAGCTCGGTGTATTCAATTGAATTTTGGCAAGTTAGCTTTTATTGATAGGCGATAACAAGAAACAGGGTCAAAGGAATAAAATTTCCATGCTCTAATCAAATCAGAAAAGCTAGACAAATATTTGAAGCTATTCTTTCTTCATACCTTCTGCAGGGCTCCATCTTACTAGTAATACTTGTATAATAGACTCTTACTAGTAATACTTGTATAATAGACTCTTACTAGGTTTACTTTACATAATTTTGTTGAAAGTAGTGGTATTTTCTATGGTATGGTGGTACCTCTATGATGCATTGGCAAACGTCAATGCTAGCTCCCTTACGCCCTATGTAACAAACTATTATATGAGGAGTCGTCATCTATCACAAGTATAGCAAGAGGACATTTTTTGTCACTGTTCACAACTTGCATTCAGATAATCAACTTTTTGTTGCTTTATTTCGATAATAGTTTCAGTAATCATTATCTGGATAACATAACTTGAGAATAATACATTAGCACGCCTGCTAGGTTTGAGATGGGGTATCTAAATCTTGTATTATCCAAAAGGTTGATTAAAAGTACAAGATTACGTATATACAGCATGTGAATATTTGGAAAAACCATTTAGTGGAGTTCTTATGTTACCCCATATGTACTAAAGAGACAGCAAAATTTAAGACTTCACGAACAAGTACTTTACGTAAGAGCAGAAAACTCCACTTGAAGTTACATGGAAGGAAAAGATTTCATATGTAACTCTAGTTATCAAGAATTAAAAGTCATGCTGTTCTATAAATGGTGCTTTGTGACTAGCATAACATTTAGCCACTTTCGATTACCAAAATATTATGCATCTTACACAAGATAGATCTTTGTAAAATATATAGTTGGGATATTTGTCTGTAGGTCCATGACAATTAAATTAGAAAAATCAATAAAATTATTTGATTCAATGTTAAAGGAGACACCTTTGATCAAATTTTTAGGGATTCATTTGGACAGTCACCTGATATGGGACACATACATCGATAAGCTAAATAAGCAGATAGGATCTATGTCAGGCCTGATTGGTAGATGTTCTAAACTTTTACCCAAAAGTGTTATGAAACTAATATACAACACGTTTATTAACTCAAAAATTAGTTACTGTCTGGAGTCATGAGGAAATGATCCATTTTGTTATTTAAAAAAGACTAATATCACAAAAACGTCTAATGCGCATTATATTTAATAAACCATCACTAATTTCATCTCTGTCCCTGTTTGTTCAGCTGCCTGTGTTGTCTGTTGATAAATTTGGTAACGGTGCATCATAGGTCGGTACAACGCGCATACAACACATGCGCAACGCACAAACATTGTTGATACAATGCCGGCGCAAGTAATTAACAACGCATGCGCCACAACATGACACTATTATTATTAATACACATTAATAATATTAATGTGTGTTAATAATAATAGTAGTAATAATATTACCTTATTATTCAATACTCTATTTATAGTCTGTTAATAAAACAGGTCTAAAACATTAGACAAAGTATTTTATTTATTTTTTATTGACCGTTGTATGTGGGTTGTGATGATAGTGTGTGCACGGTGTATCCACAATGTTTGTGCGTTGCAAGTGCCTTGTATGTGCATTGCGCATGCATTGTATGCGCGTTGTACCGACCTAAGATGCACTGTTGCCATAAATTTTATCAGTATGAAATTCTTTTAATAGCTCATTCAAAATTTTATTCAATTGATGATGAAACAAATAAAAATTCACACTATAACACCAGATTTTTAGAAACCAATCTACCTTTATCATTATTTTATACTGCTGCAGGTCAAAAAATAATCGAATACAAAGTACCATCACAATGTCACAGTCTTCCAATAGAATTACGCAAAACCTCTGCATTTAGTAGTTTTAGAGTTAATGTTAAAATCCATTTGTTAAACCTAGATTAATTCAGACCTGCTGTTTGAGTTTGCCAATTCCTGTAGGTCCAGTGATTTGACTAGCTGTAGTGCTACTGCGCATGTGGGCCTCATCATGCCTTGACAAGTAGGAACTAAGCTTTCATTTATTTTGTTTAACTTAATCAATATTATAACTATATCTTCATTTGCTTAATGCTATATTCTACTAATTGATGAAATAAAATACACACACGTACACACACTTCACAAAATTGATCTTTTGTAATGCGATGTGTAAAGTCTTGTTTTGCACATTGCTCAACATAAAAGTAATAGTTGTAGCGATCACATACCGGTGTGTTAAAGTCGGTAGCAGTGATAGAAAACTGAGCATTGTTGGCCATGTTTGTTTCTTTCAGCGCAGAAGGGTTGACCTTTCAGAGCCGACTTTTTTTAATTAGTGATATTTTCTCTACAAGATCGATCTTTCAAATTGCATTGCCACAGCTGTGATGAACTTTGATGATGCAATGTCGTTCTTTGACTGTGTTTTTAGTAATATTTCTCACCAACTGTCAGATTTGTGTCAAGGACAGTTATACAATAAGAAACTCGCCCTTATGGTAAGTATGAATTCATTATTAGTCCTTGCCCAAGCACCTCTGCCGAATGTTCAAAAAGAGCATCACAGCCGGGCTTAATAAAACGTGTGACTCGTGATAGTATGCGTGGCACTGCTAAATGGCTAAAATCATGCCAAATCATCATAAAAGTGCTCATAATGGCTTGCCAAATGCATTTTAAGTAATATCTCAACAAACCAGTGATTTTCTTTCCAAGTTTAAATTATTTTCAACTAATACAGGTCGAAGTTTTTTTCAAGTATGTGCGATTATGACTCCTGACAATTTCTAATAGTTTTTAAAGTGTTTTTAGCTAGGTTTAATACATTTTGGACCAATTTTGACACTAAGGCATTTTGCTAGTTTGTTGAGATTGTTCTCAAACTAGAAAAATGCGTGACGGTCAAAATTGGTCCAAAATTTATTAAAACTAGCTAAAATTGCCAGGAGTCATATTCACACATTCTTGAAAAAAACTTTGACCGTTATTAGTTTGAGAATAATTTAAACTTGGAAAGAAAATCACTGGTTTGTTGAGATATTACTTAAAATGCATCTGGTAAGCCATTATGAGCAATTTTATAATGATTTGGCATGATTGTAGCCATCACGCAGCGTCAAGCAATTTATCACGCGTTCTACTAATCCTGCATCACAGAGCACAGTGCATTCTGTAAATATGTTGACCTACATATATACTGAAAACATCTACTGTAAACGCTGCCAATGAGTAAACAATGTGGCTAGCCAGCAACTTTTCAGTCTTTGTACCTTCTGACAGCAACCACAAAACTTGGAGAAAGGGAAGGGGATTTGCAATCGCCCCCCCCCCTCCCCCCCATTAGTTTGAAAACGTCTTTGATCATTTTCACTAAATTCTGCCAATTGAGATTTTTAAAAAGTGTGGAAAGTCACTAAAATAGCCTGTGAGAAATTTGCATGCTAGACTACTGTAGTGACAAGCAACCAATTCAATAATGGTCGTAACTGGTGACAGCTGCTAACAATCTCGTTGAGAAATACGCATCAGCTGTTAACTATTTATGGATCAACAGCTCATTCTTTCAGACTAACCTCTATTTCCTTCATTCAGCTGTTGCTCTGAGCTGAATTGAGGTATAAATACAGACCCCAAATAGAGACAGCAAAATGAATAGCAGAGTTGACACTCCGCTTACACTCTTGAGGCAATATACAATGGAAGTTGGAGAAGTTGTCTTTCTCCTCTAATTGTAGTAACAATTGCACAACTTTTGACTTTTTTAGGTATTAACTTGATATTATTGAAGTATTTTAATGGCTTATCTTCTATCTTGCAGCAACCTTAAAGTAGCATTTAAATCATGTGTATTGTCTACCCTTGTGTTTGATGTTAGTTCATTGTACTCACCATCACTAGTGTAATATAGAGCATATTTCTAAAATTGTACCTATTTACAGAGACTCCCCAGTAAGTCTAGTCTGCATATGTTTTTATAGTATTTGCTCGTTTAAACCGTATTGTTCTACGGAAATACCACCTACAAAAACTTGTAGTGAAACCTTTCTCGAGTTTTAACCTGTGAGGTCATTTATTGATAGATGTTTGATTTTGTTCTGATCATATTGACAGTGATATTATATTCCATTCTTGCAGAAATCAAAACAGTAGCTGGCATAACTAGAAGTCTAAAAAGCATTTATTAAACACAATTTACTTGCAAGGATAAGTAGCAGTGCCTTTGTGTTGAAATTGAGAGCGTTTCTGTATTCAAATAAGAAATGTATTTCGATGTCAATTTAATTCAGATAATGATAATGCAAATGCCACTTTTATTCATAGCACAAAACCTGAAAAAAAAAACATTTTCTTGTAAAATTTCATTGTAGAAAGGCCATTATCTGAATATCATGTTATCTGAATAAGTCAATCATAATGAGCAAGACAGCATATGTATAGAACAGAAGCTGAAATTGACCTATCATTAGCAAAGTTTAGATGTAAGACAGGTACAGCCATAGATATAGTAAACCCTAGATTGGCGAATAGCTATCATTACAATGGAGCAAAAGTGAGGCCTATAATTGGCTGTTGTTTTCACGACGTTACGTCGTAGTGATGTGCATCACAGCATCAAAGCCTTCAATTGAGCAATAAGTTTAGTAGTGGATGCACGCTTGTCTTGCTAGTTTTTAAGTCATAAACGTAACAATAAGACCAAATTCTTAGGGAAATGTCATCAGAAGAGACCACAACACCCCAGGTATATCCTGAATTGCCCATAACAAGACAGAACTTCAACTCAAAACAAGAAGTTCTCAACAATATCATAAGCTATCTATGCCGAGCTGAAAGCTGCTAGTGGAAAATAATAGGAAAATCATCATTTCGTCATTGGTTTCGAGTCAGCAGCCAAATCTGTACATGGCATTGCTCAAGATCTTTTCAGCAACTACCCTTACATCAACTACTTCCTAACCTTTAAGATCAACCAGGATCACATTGAGATTCTGTTTTCCACAATACGATCTAAGGGTGGCTATAACAATAACCCGGATGTGCAGTGCTTTAGATCTGCACTTCGAGCACTGTTCATAAAAGCAGATATCACACCAAATCCCAATGTTAACTGTATTGATCTGGATGTGAGCAGGGCTGAAAAAACTGGCCAACTCCTGCTACATTCTCTGGCTAGAAAGAAAAAGAAAGAAGAGACAAAAGCTGAGGAAGGTGAAGATGAGGAGTTCGGTGATGAGGATTTTTTTAAACTCAAATGTGATGAGTGTATCAAGTTCTTGACCAATGTAGAAGTAGTGGGAAGTAGAAATAGTGATGACATAACCCTAATCTCAGTTAAAAACAGAAGATTGGTGACCAGATTGATAGGCCGAATATGTATTGCTGCAGAAAAGTGCCTACGTTCACACATGGAGAGCTATGGTATCACACAGAGAGCTTTTAAACAAGTAACATCACAGACAATAACATATATGTCTTATTACATAACCTCAATCAAGGTTTTACATGTACAGTGCATGCCAACAGTCTACTCAAAACTATAGTAAATCGCTATACTAAAATCAGAATACACTATGCCGCTTCAAAGCAGGAATCTAGTTCAACCAACCTTAGACAAAGACTATCTGCTTCTAACTGCTTCTAACTACTTGTAACTGCTTCTAAATCTCATTTGGTTCTTTGGTTCGTTATTAGTTTAATTTCTATTTGGTCACTCTTTGTATTGTCAATGATATAGAAGCTTCTAAATCATTGGTATTATTCATTACCATGTATGTAAGATTCTTGCCTTTCTCATCCAAAGTCATTACAGTCATACTTCGACTTACAAGCTTAATGCATTCAGAGACTGAGCTCATATGTCAATTTACTCGCATGTCGGTGCAATTTATTTATATATAGAACAATTAAATATATATTGATTGGTTACCATACTCTAAAAATGCAAATAAAACACTCAAAACAATATATTGTAACAGAAAGAACATGTTGGTTATTGTCCTAGCTTACCACATGCTTTCAAAAAGCAACAAATAAAAAACAATGCAAGGAAATGTGATTGATTAAAATGTAAAATTAAATACATACAATAGCAGCTAACGCTAGCATTTGCCAGAGAGGGAGAGATAAGTTATTCTTCATTACAACAGTTGACTTTGATAAATTTGGATTTTATCCAAGTCTTAAAAGACAAACTTAAAAGCAAACCTAGAAGCAAACTTTAATCTTTAACTTAACGTAATTAAAAAATTTTTGGCGTTCATAGTTTTAAGTTTCTCGCTGGTTAGCTAATCTTTCTTTTGTTTCGCTCTCACGACCAGCCGGCCGTTTTAAAGGAAACCTATCTAAGGACGTTTGCCTTTGTCGCCCTTTCAACATGTTGCGATCAGGACGAACACAGGTGTCGTCACCAAGGGTTAATGCACGACCACTAGCCAACTTGTCCAAATGTCTATTTTTTATAGTCTTGATAGATAGCACCGGCCTTTTTACGTAGCATCGTTTCAGTTACGCAGTCACCGGCCAATTGTTTGTCTTTTATCCAAAGCCTGAGCAGTCTCTCCATCAGTGGTCGTGAAGATCGCTGCGTCGTTTAGAAACTATGGTTAGTCCTTTTGCAAACTAAATGCCTTGAATATAATCCTTGTGTTTGATAATTGTGGATGTATTTCTGTAATATTGCTGAGCTAGCTTAATCACGCATACATATTTTGCATATTTTTCAATAATTTTTCATTTATTGAAAAATTATTCAGCCCATCGGGCCCATTCAGCCCGGCAAGCCACTCACAGTGGCTTGATGTTTTATCAATAATGCCGGCAAGCCACTGTCAGTGGCTTTGTGTTACCATAGATATTTTAATTAATTAATATTTTATTTGAGGCTATAATGTTTTGGTTTGAGGCTGTGCTGGAAGATTGCCCAAGTTTGTTTGTAGTTTACATTTAGTTGGGGGGGTCATAACAAGCCACAAACTGAAATATTCTGCTCACAAAAATTCAGGAGTCGTCCTTGAATTCACTCCAAAGTCATTCTCTAGCATGGCTGATGCAAACAGGCCACACAGAGCTGCAGCTGCCAGAGCATTGCTGAATGCTTCATTTGCTCTAGATAATACCGTACAGGATGAATTTATTCGCGGAGTTATATTTCGCGAAAATTGTCTTTTCATGCATATTCGCGGATGAATTTATTCGCGGCTGAAAACTGCCACTCTCTAGGAAAAGTTAACTCTATTACGTTTAGCAATAGAGTTAACCTTACGCATGCGCGGCTGCGCGCATTGCGCGTTTCGTTTTCTATTTAGCTTACAACTACGGGTGGATCGTACTAAGCTATAAATTCTTTGTTGCGTTCAGAGGTTTTCACGAATATTCACATATTTGGAGGCCTTTGATGAACCAACAATTTGTGGTAAGTAATGAGTTTTTCACATTTACTAAAGTAGTTGAATCTTACTTTGGTTCTTCGGTAACACGCAATATTCATGTTTTCCATCCCTACCAATTCATTATTTGTTTTAGTGTGAGAGAGAGAGATTTTTCATCCTACACGGAAGAACAATGATTGCAAGGGTGGTGTATGTCATTTTTAGAAGATCACGAATCATTCAGGGAAGTCTGGAGATTCAGATAGAAGTGACCGCAGCTACTTACGAGGAGAATATATCTGATGTTAAAAAAAGAGCAAAAACGCCTTTACGAGCACTAATCTTTGGCCAGCCGGCAGAACTTTGCAATAGTAAGCTACGAGGAGAGTTCTGATGATAACTTCCTTACCAGCCATGTAGTAGCAAGAGAATCGCCTTTAACATCTACCCAAGACGGTGACAGCTAATAAAGTCTGTAGTTGATTGACTTCAAGATGTTTATTTAATTGGTAAACTAATTACAGTCGAAACACTAATGTCAGCACGTGCTAGAAAAAAACGTCCGTGCTCCAAGCCAAGTCGCCACATCACTTCCGGTCAAGTTAAAAACTAAAAACAAAAACACACAACTCCAATATTGGTAACACAACTAAGTATAACTATTTTGTTCAGTCCATTACATCTCCCTTTTCTCTTTGTGATCTATTCTTCTCTCCAGCTCGTCACCATCTAAAATCATAATCCTTATGCCAGATTGGTTTCTTATGAACTCGCATTGGTTTAGCCTCATGTGACTCGCCTGCAGGCATGGCAGGTACAGTTGGAGCCGCTTGCTCAATATTACAGTTCATGGCTGAAGTATCTTCTGGTTCAAAATTTGTGAGTAAGTCATTGGGATTGTCACTAGAGTTTGAAGGTGTATCAGTGATACTGTCTCTCACTCCTAACCCTATGATAGATCTAGTAGGTTTGTCTTTCACCTGTGACTCACGCAGATCTTTGCGATTACGTCTTAACTTAAATGCCCCAGCATCAATCTCATAAGACCTTTCACCCAGGATTTTGGCAATCACCCCTGGTCTCCACCTCCCTTGAGCAGCCTTGTAATAGACCTGTTGGCCTGGTTTGAGCACTGTCTTCAGTGGGCCGGCATGCGAGTCATGGTAATGTTTGTTGGAACTTTTTATAGCACCTAACTTTTCTCTTATGTGTTCCAAAGAATAACCAGTAACTTGATATCGGTCTCTACATACCGGGAGACTGTCTCTTATATATCTGCCCTGCAAAAGCTCAGCCGGGGAGGGTAGACTACTGGCTATAGGGGTATTTCGTAGAGTGGTCAAGCCGGTTAGCCAGCTTGATCCATCTTCTATACATTTCTTCATCATACCTTTCACTGTCCCAATGGCCCGCTCCACCTGACCATTCCCCGAAGGGTGGAGTGGTGAACTTGTATTATGTACTATACCAAGCAAAGAACAGAACCGCTTGAACTCTTGCGAAGAAAACTGAGGACCATTGTCCGACACTATTGACTCAGGCTGGCCAAAATCAGAGAACACTTCACGTAAACACTCAATCACCACAGCACTACCAGTACCAGAGCCTAGCTGTTTCACCACAGGCCATTTTGTAAGATAATCGACCATCATGAGATACGATTTCCCTCCTATTGCAAACAAGTCAACTCCTAATGTCTGAAATGGATAAGCAGGAATAGCAAACGGAATCAATGGTTCCTTTCTTTCATTTCTCTCAACAGACATGCATGGTTCACAAGAACGACATTTCTCTTCCAGCCGATGACGAAGGCCAGGCCAAAAAACTGAATTTGAGGCACGTTGGAGAGTCTTAGTCACCCCTTGGTGGGCACAATGTAATGTATCAACAACTTCACTTTGTAAGGACACTGGTACAACTAGTCGTCTACCATAAAATACTACATCATTCACAATACTTAGGCTATGTCGTAAATTGAAATATCGGAGAGCTCTCGATGCACATGATTTCTTATGACTAGGCCATCCCTCCTGAATATATCTCATGACTACCTGAAGCTCTTCATCAGCTAATGTAGCTTTCTGATATTTGGTCATGACATCAGCGCTACGGATGACTACTGAACAAACTGACAACAGAGGATCTGACCCCAGGTCATCCTCTTGGCTCAATTTTGCTGGACAGGATCGTGAGAGGGTATCTGCTAACACCATCTCTGAACCTGGACAGTATTTGAGTGCAATTGGATACGGCAGCAACTCAAGTCTCATAGCTGCAAGTCGAGGAGACAGTTCATTAATCGGTTTGTTCATCAAGCCTAGAAGTGGAAGATGGTCTGTCTCCACCTCAATAGTTTTTTGCCCAAGACAATAATATTTGAAGCGCTTGCAAGCAAAGAGAGATGCTAACAACTCCTTCTCTATTTGACTATAGCGGCTCTGACAATCTGTCAGCGCTTTGGCTGCGAATTCTATAGGGCGGCCGTCTTGAAGAATGACAGCTCCGAGACTACTCTTAGAGCTGTCCGCTGAAAGATAGACAGGTTTTTCAGGATCATATAGCTTAAGAGTTGGGGCTTCTACTATCAGGTTACGAATGGTTTCAAAAGCCTCAGATTGAGCAGGTCCCCAATAGAATTGAACATTTTTCTTCATTACTTCTCGCAGAGGTAGTGTGTGGTCGGCGAGGTTGGGAATAAATTTAGCTAGATATGTCACAAATCCCAGGAACCGCTGAACTGCCTTCTTGTCCTGAGGTTGAACCATATGCTGTATGGCTTCTACTTTTGAGTGGCACGGGGCAATGCCTTTACCCGAAAGCTCATGTCCTAGGTAACCAACTGATTGTTTCGCAAACACCACTTTGGCTGGATTTAGAGTAAGACCAACCTGTTTGAAACGATCCAACACTTTCCTAAGACGAATATCATGTTCTTCACGAGTGGCAGCATGAATTAAAACATCATCAATGTACACCTCAACACCTTGAAGATCTTCAACTGCATCAGCCATCCTCTGATGAAAAATCTCAGGGGCATTACATATGCCCATTGGTAATCGTTTATAACGAAACTTACCATACGGTGTGAGGAAGCTAGTAAGCATGCTTGACGTCTCTGTCAAGGGAATTTGGTGGAAAGATTGATTTGCATCGAGGGTGGTGAAATACTTAGAGCCAGACACTTTGGAAAATATCTCAGTAGTGGTAGGTATTGCACACTGAGCACGAATAAGATTTTGGTTCAAATTGTGGGGGTCTAGGCACAAGCGGACATCACCGTTGGGTTTGTTAACTATTACTAGAGGAGACATCCACTGTGAGGGGTTTGTGTCTCTTACTATCACACCAAGCTTAACCAACTTATCCAGCTCCCGCTTCAGGGGTTTCCTCAATTTATGCGGTACTAACCTGGATGGTACAGTTTTTGGCTCAGCAGTAGATTTGAGCTCTAACTCTACTGGCTTTCCAAACCTACCAAGTCCTGAAAAAACTATATCATACTCAGCTATAAGTTGCGACAGCTCTGCTGGCATCTCAAGACTATTTGATGTAACCTGATTTACTTTGCTGCCTTTTACTCTGATCAATTGTAACTCATCAATTGCAGGGGCCCCAATCAGAGTTTCATTATCATCATCTGTTACATAAAATTTTACCACGCTTTCTTTCCCACTTGGATCTACCACGGGTAGCTTTACCCTTCCTATGACAGATATATGGCTCCCACCATACCCTGTCAGTTTAGCCTTAGTACGAGTCACACGAGTACATCCAATGCTAAGGAAAGTAGGCTTAGACATAGTACTAACAGCTGCAGCTGTATCTATTCTTGCATTAATAGTTTTACCTTGTATAGTAATTGGAATGACATACCTATCATTTAGACAAGTGGTGTTGCTGACTGCCTGAACATGGAAATAATCATCATCTCCAGAATTAGAGGCCTGGTCATGTTCAAGAGAAATGCTACACTGGTTATAGCCTCTATCCGATTTAGCATGACCTGATTCACATACTCTTTCAAAATGACCCATCCTGCGGCAGTTTTTGCAACGCTTACCATAGGCAGGGCAACGACCACGCACATGACTGCTCCCACAATATCGACAACTATCAATCATTTGACCAGACTTTCGACCACTTGTCCTAGTTTCTACTGATTTTGATTGATGCTGATACTTAGCTGGTGGTGATGTCTTTGGCCTAGTGCTGCGTACTGCCATCACCATGTGGTCGTCCTGCTCCGCTTTCTGATTGGCTAATATTATCTCCTTTGTTCTTAGTTGCTGCTGTATCTGTTGGAGTGTGATATTTGCATTCAGTTGCAATTCACGACTCAGGTCTTTGTCTCTCATGCCTGCTAAAATGCGAGTCCGTATCATATCATCTCTGTGATTTTGGTCCCAGCCAGTGCATTTTGCTGCCATTTCATGCAGGCTACGAATAAACTGATCATTTGACTCCTCTGGAGCTTGCATACGAGAGCCAAAAAGCACTGCATAATGCAGATGATTATCTCTAGGATTGAAATATGTATCAAAAGCTTCCACAGTTCGATCAAATAGGGTTTCATCGGCATCCTCCGCAGGTATATTGTTGTCTTCATCTGCTTCCTGTGGAGGTCGAACTTGTAGGTGTGGAATGATAGACTCAGCCTCCTCACCCATACAATATATTAGCATGTCAACTTGTTGCTGTGCAGGCTTTTCTGATAAACCTGAAGCACTACGATATCGTAAGAACCTGCGCTTGTACTCAGGCCAGGCCTTTTGTGTATTTGAAAAATCTAGTCCCTTCGGTATTTCAAGTCCACCTGGCATCTTGTAGTCTGGAAGTAATTTGTCTGGAGATTGTTTGAATGCAAATCTCAACACTTCAATCGATCACTGTGCACCGGCAGCTTTCAATAGTAGCGATAGGAACCAAATTAACTACAGGATTGTCCAATAGTATATTATACAATCTAATGTCATTGACATTAGATCCTGCCTACGACGCCATAATAAAGTCTGTAGTTGATTGACTTCAAGATGTTTATTTAATTGGTAAACTAATTACAGTCGAAACACTAATGTCAGCACGTGCTAGAAAAAAACGTCCGTGCTCCAAGCCAAGTCGCCACATCACTTCCGGTCAAGTTAAAAACTAAAAACAAAAACACACAACTCCAATATTGGTAACACAACTAAGTATAACTATTTTGTTCAGTCCATTACAACAGCGATGTAGAGCTGCTATTACCAAGATAACTAGTCAGAGAGCGCCATTACACGCTAGTATTCACTTATCAAGAGTATCAGTTTAATTTTATTGCTCTAGACAACCGCAATATATACTAAACTGTTTATATTTACTCCATTCATCGTTTGTAAAATTTTATTTGTACACTCAAGTTTGTAATAAATTATAATATATCTATACATGAAATAAAATATATAATTTAATCATGTTTGCTGCAGCGATATCAAGGAGTTGTTGTCAATGAAGGGGTCTAGGTTGACTGGTTGCTTCTCTGCCAATATTCCTGCCTTGATGAATATTACTACTTGTCTCTAGTTTTCGTAATCGGAGTAGGTTGTTTTATTCTCAATCTGCAGTAAACACAAAAGAGAAAAAATCTTAACAAGTGTCAATGAAGTACAAAAACAATAGCTGAAGTATTTAATGAAAGCGATCAGTTTTAAACAAAAGAATTAACTAATGCAGTTAATAATGGAAAAACGTATCTGCACTGCACATCAAATACATACCATAATGTCCAGATCAGAATCATGATCGTCCTCAACTTCGGTATTAGAGATTGATGGAGTTGATTTCAATGTATAAAGACTAGGAGAGCTTTTTTGCGATGATGAAGCCATGCCGAACTACTTGCAAAAACCTTGAATAATTTTGTAAAGTTTGCTGCAATGGCAATAAAACTCGAACCCCGGCGAGTATTTTAAAGAAGTTTTGGAACTCGGCTACGTTTAGTACTTCTGCCTAGTGGCTATTTTCGCTATGGCGCCATTCTGCCTATCTTGTGACAACCATGAATAATTTTGTAAATAAATGTGATGCATTGGCAATTGTGTTAGCTCAAAGCCTAGGCAATGATTTTAAAAATGTTTTGGAATTCACCTACGTTTAGTAGTTATATTAAAAACTAGCCTAGCGACTAGTTTTCAATTTGATGCAGTAGTTATTCTCCCTTGTGATAAAAAATAGAACTAATTATTCACGGAATTTAATAATTCGCGGAGTTGACTGTTCGCGAAATCGCGAATTTTTATATCCATCGGATATTTTCATCCTGTACGGTATACTGGACAGTTCAGATGATGAGGTAAGCACACAGTCATTGATTAGTGGTGGTTAGTATTGTTGCTAGTAGTTATATTGTAGTTGATGAGAAATAAAGTATAAAAATAATTGATTGATTCTTCATCACTCACCACTAGCAATGCATTATAAGTAATTGGTGTAGTAATATATTGTTGCTAGTAGTAATGTTTTAGTAGATTGGAATGGTGGCTAGTTGTTAGTACACGCAATGAGTAATGTTACTACTAACATTCCTACATCTATCAAATGAGCCACAAGTAACAGCTACAGAAGTATGTATCAGCAATCATGTGCAATAAGCATAGAGTTATTCAGTTTTAGCAACTCTTGTGGTGAATATAATTTTAGAATTACAGAGAAGCCTCCAGTACTGATAGTACTGATGATACTGATACAGAGGACATAGTGCCACTCACTTCTACTCCTACTACTGCTAGTACTTCTGCAACAGCAACCCAAATACCTAGGCAAGGCCGTAGAGGGCGACCAAGGTTGCTAGGTATTTATATAATTTTTTGACAGTAGTATTCTGAATGGTCGGTCTTTCTGCTGTTTATTGCTGACCAAATGTATTTCCTTTTTATGTTGGTTTCATTTTATTGTACTGGAACCTGATTGCAGGTCAGCGACAAGCATCTCAGCCGCGTAATGCTGCTTCGTTGCCTAGCTGGACTGTTGCTGATGACAATTCTGCTCCCGAGCTAGCTTACCGATTCATACCTGCTCGGCCATCTGGAGTGCAGCAAGACCTCACCAATGCTAGTGTCATTGATTGCTTCAGAACCCTCGTTACAGATGACATCATTGATGAGCTAGTGCAAAACATCAATGACTATGCGACAGAGAAACTTGCAATGAACCGACCTGCCAAAAGGAGGAGTCGCTTCAATGAATGGACGCCAGTGAACAAGGAAGACATCCTGAAACTGATGGCTGTGCTAATAGCTATGGGAATCACCAAAAAGCCTAGGATGCGAGACTATTGGACGTCTGGTGCAGTGCACCAGACACCTTGGTATGGTAGCATGTTTTCCAGAGACCGGTTTGAGGCAATTTATTCTACTATGCTGCATGCATCTGAGGTCGGCTCACAAGGCAAAGCAAAAATAGAACCATTCGTCAACAAACTGATAGAATCATTTCAAGCAGCATTCTATCCATACAAAGAAGTAGCTGTCGATGAGATGGTGATCGGCTATAACGGCAAGTGGTCTAGCAAACAGTATAATTCGAGCAAACCTTCAAAATATCACATCAAGACGTTTGGTTTGTGTGACAGCAACACCTCGTATGTGTACAATCTGCTGATTTATTTTGGTGCTGACACGTCATATGATCCGGAATTGGATAAAGACTGCGGAGAAGCTGTTAAAGTGTTCCAATATCTTATCAAGACACTGGGCCCTGGACACCATATCTACGCTGATAGATATTATACATCTTTGAAACTGATCACCTTTTTAAAAAGCCACTCCATGCATTACACCGGCACCCTCAATGTCAGCCGAATTGGTTTTCCTTTAGAAATTAAAAAAAAACCGCTAAAGCTGCAGCACAGAGAGCACAGAAACTACCTCAGTGAAGACAAGTCCATCCTATGTGTCGCTTGGAGAGATAAAAAGGCGAAAAAGTACTGCACCCTAGTAACAACTGCTCATCACGCTGGGCAGACGGAGGTTTAACGGCGTCGAGAAACTGTCATCATGCCTTCTGTCGTTGCCAACTACAACAGTTTTATGGGCGGCTGTGACAAGATGGACCAAATTCTGTCATACTATGGGCAGTATACACGCAAAACCATCAAGTGGTGGAAGAGGGCTTTCACATGGATTTTAGAAGTAGCCCAGGCAAACAGCTACATCCTTTACTGCCTATCACATCCAGATGCAAAACTAACTTTGCTTCAGTTCAAGAACCGACTTGTTGATCAACTGTGCGAGGCTGCTGCTGACATTGGGGCTGCTGAAGAACCAGCAAGAAGATCAGGAAGACCTTCTGTACATCTGATGGAACGGCTCTCTCACAAACCTCATCTGGTAGCTCATCGGTCAGAAGCACGGAACTGTGAGGTGTGCAGCACTCCACAGGAGAGCAAGAGAACTAACTTTGTTTGTTTGTCATGTCAGGTGTATTTGCATCCTAAATGCTGCTTTGGCCTGTATCATTCCATTGATTACAAGAAATAAGATGCTGATCGAATTGTTTGACTGTTTTTTTTTTTGAATTTGTTTTCTACTGATTTTCATATATCAACATCAGTGCAATAAAGGCCACTTATCTCTAGAAATAAAAGGTTTACAGCAGCTAAAATTTGCATGCACATAGGAAACACATTTATCAATAAGTACATAGCCAGAAATTGGTGAGAATCAGTATACTTCTATTTTTTGTTAATATATAAATAACAAAAAATACGTGCTGGGCAGCTTGTTGGTAAAACATGTGTAAGTTTCATCTAATGTCAGGTACTAAACTAATGACACAATAAAAAAACACATAAGCTGTTGTTATAGCTCAAAGTGTCTAGATCATGTTGATATATAGTTTTATGGAGCTAACGTCGGCCAAACCCAGACTACAGTGCACCAAAGTCGTGTAGGTACAGTTTGGAATTGAGAAAGATAAATAATTCCGGCAAAACTTATAAATAATCCCGGGCTGAATGGGTTAATATCAATTGTTATTATTCGCTTTTTCTTTGCATTATCTATCCTTTTACTGGCAAACTTTCGGTCTACGCACGGGACTTTTAATTCACATAATTCTGCACTGAAAATCGTGCACAAAAAACATGGTACAAAAGTATAATCTGAGCAGTTGAAAAATACAAAGTGATGCTGCTCTCATAAAACACTTCCGACATACTTGGCAACTGACTCATGTGCTCGTATCTTAAACATGGCTCATATGTTGGTGCTAAAATTTGCTTAAAAGCTGGCTCGTACCTCAAGTTTCTCATACGTTAGGGCACTCATAAGTTGAAGTATTACTGTATATAAGTTTTACATATTTTCAATAAAATATGCAGTCTCAGATGCACAAACTATGGAAAAATTGAGCAGTTTTTAGTGCTAAGTCAATAGGAGTTAATAGATCAGCTGATTCGCTTTGCACATCACCATGACGTTGCGTCATGCTAATTATAGGCCTCACTTGTTTTGATTATTCGCATATCTAGGGTTTACTATATCTATGGGTACAGCATTCAATAACTAGGAACGTACATATGGATAAATTATCTCCTCGGGTATGCAGACAACTCCTCTTTAATCATGGCTGCACAAAAGGATCTTAATGATAATATTAGCTCATGTCGCAAATTAAACGGTATGAGTTATCTGAATAGCATTATCTAGATAAAGTTATCTAAATAAAGATGGTAAACAAAAGTGTGATAACTAGTGGTGGCCATCCTTCCCCTAAAAACCTTAATGCTGTTTTCAACTTTATTAGTGAAAGTTCTCTTGCTTTTCTCCAAGCAAAAGACTTCAAAAAATTAGTTTTGATGGCTAGCTAATAATGACAGCTGAAATAAGTAAAAAACCAAATCCTGGCCCTTTTTATGGTATATTATGTTCTATAACTTGTCAAGTTTTATGTAGCTTCTTTAAAATGTTGGAAAAAACTGTTGGTTATGCTCTATCAAACTATCACATCTCCTCTATATTTTTTCAAACAAGATATGCTAGAATTAGCTGCTTTTACAACTTATGAAGTCTACAAGTTGCATCAAACTAGTCAACTTTCTAAGTACATACAAATAAATACAAAAGAGTCCAAACTTAAGAAAGTTTAAAGATCACTTCAAAATGAATTAATATTTACTTAAGGAATGCTCTATTGCTCCACATAGTGGTAATAACAAACATGGATCCGGTGTCAAGGTCGTGTTTGTGTTTTACTATCCACCCAACCAGAGTGCGTGGCTAAAAGTCTTTCATGAATCAAGCAAAAATCTGAAAATGAACCGATAGCAGACTCGGCTGCATTTTTAAATCAACACGCTCTTTGAGTGCCATAAATAACTAGCAAACTTACACTGAAGCAACTTGAATCTGTTATGAAAAGGCTGGAGTATTATGTATTTCACAAATCTCACATAAAACCTTGTAACGAAAGTGCTTGGGCCAGAAAGATGGCCTTGTTGTCTGGTGGCAATCAAGCAACATTAGGTTTTATAAAATCGTTGGAGGAAAGCATAGATATAATAAACCCTTTTATATGTACGTGTATGGGTTTATTATATCTATGGAGGAAAGTGTCAACTTGATTTGGGAGTTATAACTTTGGCCACCTCCTTATTGTATGGAACGTGATCAGAGCTATTGGTTAATGATTGGTCAATCGTTCGCAGAGAAAGGAAAGATGTTCAAGCTCATCCAGAATATAGCTTGCATTACTATTGGCTGAATTGACAGGTTAGATGAAGTGACCAGATGAGATTTTTGATGAGGTGTGACTGTCTAGATGAAACTAATGATCTTGGAGAAGGTGTCGATCCTTGTCTCCCAATCTTTCTTTCCGCAGCAGGGTCTGCATGGCCTCGGCCCCCTTCTCCCAATCCTTGACATCTTGTGCCAGCAACCGTGCTCGACTGCGTTGGATCTGCTATAGTGCATGGCTAGCTGGAACGCGTTCCCCAGGTAAGCCAAAGTGCGAGCACCTGGCTCATTCATAAACACTTGGCTTACCACGGGCAGGGCAAGGCGTGTCCTGGCGGGTGAGCGGTGTCTTGGTGTAGAGTGGGGTACCTCTCTTCGCGGGCTACGTCGTGTCTTCCCCCTAGTGGTAGGGGTACAGGCAATCATTTGCAGAAAGCCTCGTTCTTGCTCATGGCAGAATTGGCTCCACATCTCTCTATTCACTAGGTACACCATGGGGTCGACCTCCCCCACCTGGTGAGTGGCTTGATGTTGCAGCACCTGGTCTCGCGAAACTTGCTGCCAATCACAGGAGCAAACAAACACGGTGCGTTGTTGTAGCACATAAAACTTAATACGCCGGTGACCGGTCACAAATCGGCAGACCCGGCAGCTCTCTCCATTAGCATGTTCCTCCACTTGTGCCAAGGTGCGTGCAGACAAGTATTCAACCGTTCTGACGATCGGCTTCGTCAAGGGGTGGCTCTCTGTCTGTCGTGCCTCTCTGATGGGAGTGCTTGCTCGGAGTGCCTTGGCAGGGGAGGTGAGGGCAGACCCGGTGATGGTGGCTCTATTTGTTTTTTTGCAGTGTTCATGGTAGCCACTCGGCAGACCTCGTCCACTCCTTCAGTTAAGGTTTCCTCCAATAGTGCCTCTGCGCCCTTGCCATTTATTTACGGAACGACTAGTTTGGCAACCTTAGCTCGCGCCCCAACGTCAGAGTATTGGCTGTTTCTCCGGTTTTGGAGTGGGATAGCTCGGTCCGCTCTCATCAGATGGGGAAGTAGCACATGATGCACAGTAGCACATGTAGCACAGTAGCAATTCATCTTGTTCGTGGGCTAGTAGTAGTGCCTGTAGCGAGTCGACTAGTCCACGGTTATTCATATCCACTATTCTGTTTGCTTGTGGATGGTAGGGAGTGGTATGAATTTTTCCCACATTCCAGATTTGGCACAGTTCGGCCATCAGCTGGCTTTCAAACTGTGCCCCCTGGTCTGTGTGGGTCTGCTCCGGCAACCCCAAGTAACAGAATGTTCGCTTATCCAGGGTGTTTGCTACCACCGGTGCTGTCACGTCGGGCAGTGCCAGCGCGTTTTGCCACCGGATAAATTAGTGATCCCTTGTGACATCTTGCCAGTGATCTGTGAGGACCAGTACCCATTTGTTCCCTTTCGGCGTGATAGGAAGTGGGCCGACTAGGTCGATGGTTACCTTTTGCCAAGGCCTGGCCGCGTATAGCCTCTGCCTCCCTCTGGCTATCTTGATTCCTCCGCTCTTTGCGGCCTGGCATACCTCACAACTCTTTACTAGCCGTCTGACAGTAGAGGTCAGGCCCGGCCAGTACTAGGTTAACTGGAGGCGATTCGTCGTCCTTCCCACCCAAGAGTGGGCCAGGGCGTGTGTTTGCCACACAGCAGGCTCTCTCATTGG
Organism: Watersipora subatra; assembly: GCF_963576615.1. Classification (NCBI taxonomy): domain Eukaryota; kingdom Metazoa; phylum Bryozoa; class Gymnolaemata; order Cheilostomatida; family Watersiporidae; genus Watersipora; species Watersipora subatra. The sequence continues at coordinate 52,523,524 of NC_088716.1, forward strand.
GCCACTCATGCCTCTAACACACCGTCCTGCCGAATGTGAATGAAACCTCGCATGCGGTTCAGCGCGTCCAGCTCTCTGCTTCCCACTTCCAGGTGTTCGGCTGGCACTTCGTTTGCTGTAGCGACAGCATGGTACATCATGGCCCCTGGCCCATTTTCAGTGGCTTGTAGTTTCCCCAACTCGCCCTTTCAGTTCAGCTCGCCAGATGTCATCTGCGCTGCCATGGGTGTCGGGCTTCCTCGTGTCCCGAATTTGGCTGGGGGGGGGGGCAGGCAGCCCTTTAGAACCATCGTTAGTGCCTAGGTTCAATTCCGCCATGTTTGGGGTGGGAGTCCCGTTGAGCTACCGATTGACATTCCGGGGTATGCGATGTTGCCAATGTTCAATGCTGCCATGCCAAGGATTGGAGTATCATTCAGGCAACTGGTCAGTACCCATGTGGCTGGCAGCCCCTGCTCTTTGGCCAAGTCCTTTTTTGAAGAGCCTCTGTCCCTCTGTTCAATGCTCATGCACTGCCGGTAGTCTTCGCAGGTTTGTCTACTTGGGCCATCTGTGTTGCCGTGCTTGGAGCCTGACCTGTGCTCCAACATGCACCGGAACTCTGGCAAGATCTTGAGCCATTGAGTGACTTGATTCGAGAGCTCCTTCTTTCAATATAGCCATTGAAGAGAGGTGTGGTCGGTTCGAAGGAGAAACTCCTGGACATACAGGTAAGGTTGGAAGGGTTTTACGGCTTTGATGACCACTAGCAGTTCCCGTCGGGTGACGCAGTAATTGTGCTCTGAGGAGGTTAGAGTCTTGATGTAGAATGCAATGACTCTTTCTCGACCCTTTTGCACTTGGGACAGCACGGCCCTTACGCCGTGTCCACTTGCGTCAGTGTCTAAAAAATACTGTTTTCGGGGATCCGGATAGCTTAGGACCCGTGCGGAGCTGATGCTGTTCTTCAGCTGGTCAAAAGAGGTCTGTTCCATACTGGTCCATCTCCACGGTTCTCCCTTGGCTGTCAACCGATGCTTCGGGATATACTGTCGGTAGTAGCCGACAATCCTCATAAATTCTTGGAGTTCCTTAATCCCGCATGATTTCGGCCATTTCATGACCACCTGCACTTTTGTTGGGTTTGTGGAGACCCCATCCCATCCTGGTATCGTACCTGGATTTGCAACAGCTCACACTTCAAGGACTTTAGCTTTAGTACGGCCTTGTGGAGTCTCTGAAAGACCTCCTCGAGACGGTGGAGGTGCGTATCGATGTCTGGTGCAAAGACTATAATGTCATCGAGGTACAACAACAGCGTTCTCCAGTGAAAGCTGTGCAGAACGCGTTCAATAAGCCTCTGGAAGGTGGCCGGGTTGGAGGTCAACTTGAAGGGCAACACTTTCCACTTCTACAGGCCAGTCCTAGTAAAGAAGGTTGATTTTTCCTATGCGTCTGCATTCAGCGGCCCTTGCCAGTACCCGCTGAGCAGGTCGAGCATGCTGAAATATTGGCTGCCTGACAGGGCATCCAGACTATCATGAATCTTGGGGAAGAAGTACGCGTCTTATTCAGTAACAGCATTTAGTCGCCGGTAGTAGATACGGAAGCGCTACTTCCGGTCCTTCTTTTTAACCAGGACCATGGGAGAGCTCCAAGCTTCGCCGGCTAGCTCGATTAGGCTTTTCTTCCTTCATGCACCCTCATGCAAGGTCATACACCTGTCATTCAGTCTCCGCCTTTTTTGTGGGCCTTAGCCTGTGGGGGCTGTTGGATCGGCCGAGTCCATTCTTTGAGAGGTATCGAGTGCTTCACCTCGGTGGTACTTCCTACGCCCCCATCCCTTGTGCTAAACACATTGGCACAACGGTTCAACAGGGCAGCCAGCCTTGTTGCCTGACCTGCTTCCGTGCAGTTTGGTTGGGCCGCTTGGAACAGCTCCTCCAGGTGAGCCAGCACTTCATTGGTTGAAGTCAAACCGGCTGTCTTTGACTGGCGAAGACAGCCGGTCATCCTCCTCGAATAATAGAGGGTCATCCTCTTTGACCTGCGGAGTGTCTACCCCGGTATATGTGCCAATAGTGGTACCAGACTTAAGAGTCAGCGGCTGTCCCGTAGTGTTCAGGCATCTGGCTATGACCTGGCTTTTGTGCCCAGGCTGATTCAAGCTGCTTGCCACAGGGGGTCAGTCGGGGAACCCTTCAATCAGTCCCATGGGACAATAGTTTTGAGTGGTGATACGGCAGTGCAGTGTCATCTCTGTCCGGGCTGGTACCACGACCTCCCTGATTACTTGCATTTTGTTTTGGAGCAGCCGTCCGTGCCTGTCGGTGCACACCAGCGGCTTTCTGTCCACTCGAACCACTGTCTGCTCGAATTCCAAGGAACATTGGTGTGCCACTAAGAACGGCATGCCCCAGATGGCATCTTTACTTAATCGGCTGAACACAAAGACCTCCTCGGTCTTAACCCCCTTAATTAAATTGGCAGCCAAATAATTCCGTAGAATGGAAGTCTAGTCCCATCGGCTAACAGACCATGACTGTCGCTTTCCTGAAGCCGTTCTTGTACGGCTCCTGGCAGTTGGTCAAACACTCGTTTGTTCAACAGGTTGGTGGTGCAACCCATATCCAATAAAAACTGTATGGGCCAACTCTCCACTCTTCTGGGAAGGAAGTAACTAGTTGAGTGGGGTCGGCTGAGGGCTTGCGCCATGGTTAGGTCCTCTAGGGAGTCCCTCAAAAGATTGTCGACTCCCTTCTTTTGTAACTGGGCAAAGTTGGTTTCTGGGGTGACCCGGTTTTCAGGGTCGACCTGTGGCTTCATTGGGCGCTGTTCATAACGCATGGAAGGTGCTGGCCCTGCCACTTTTAAAGCAGGCTTTCGACTGTCCTGTCTTGTAGGATTGGCTTCGATGGTTCTCAGTGTCTTGGGCAGGCAGGATTTGGTGGTCACTTCCCTACATTTTCGACTATATCCCTGTCATTTGCACGAAGGGGTGTAGGCTGTGTCCAAGACCGGTAAAGGGTTGGGGGAGGCCTTGCTCAAGGACTAATAGTAATTTCGTGTTTTCACAGGTTCTTCCTCTTGCAGGGCGAGACCATCTGTCAGTGTTTCCTGGGTCCCGGGTGACTTTGTCAGGTTTTCAGGGACTTTTGGCCTTAGCACAATCAGTAGCCGGAGCTACCGCTGTAGCCTTTCTTCGTTTCCCAAAGCTGATTTTAGGTGGCGGCGGCAGTTCATGCGGACGTGCCACCATTCGTCACACCTCCCACAAAGGGTAGCCTGTGGGCTCCTCCCTTCTTTCCAAAATTGGACTCGCTCCTGTAGTTGCTCCACCTTTTCTGTGAGAGATTGGACCAATCTTGCGAATTGGGCAATAACTTCGGTCTCGGCCGAGTTCACTCAGTTAGGAGGCCCTCCTTCCACGGCTCATACAGAAAAGTCAGCAGGCTTGCACTCTCCTGTATCTGGAGGTAGCCGTTCCCGGCCCGCACAGCATATGCCAGCATGGGTGTTGGTACCGCCAAGAAATGTTGTTGCAGATCAGGATCTCCCAGTGAGCTGCAGAACGCCTCCATGGTCATGTTGTTTCTGTGAGGGTTCGGGAGGTCTGCGTACGCTATGCATACCAGCCTCTCCGCCTCCATGACATGCTCCTTGAGTGACATTTTTTTGCCTCGCCTGAGAGCGTTAAGCTGGCTTACTGCCTGCCTGGCGAATAGCCCAAACCTTGCCTAAAGAGCATTGAACATGGCCCCGGGCTTTCGGGCCCGTCCACAATTTTTGGCCTGTTTGCTCAGCGCCTCTCGGAAGTGTAGCAGAGTTGCTCGTTCGATCCGGCGATTGGCGTCGGCCAACTCCAGGAAGCGAGCAATGAAGTACTCTACGACCCCTTTTTCCATGTATTAGGGAGTCTTGAATTGCCGTGCTGACTCTTGAGGTCTCGGCATCAGCAATACCCGTTCCAGAGCCTCAACTAATTGGTCAGGGCCTGGGTCGGCACACCTTGCCGCTCTGTTAGTCATGTGTTTAGCGTGGGGCCTCCAAGCAGGTTTCTGCCACTTGTATGGCAGTTGTTCTACTGTCCCTTCTCGCTTGTTTGCTGCTGCCTTGGAAAGCAGCTCAGTTAGTGAGGGGCTCCCAGTAGGTTTCTGCAACTTGTATGACAGTTGTTCTACTGTCCCTCTCCTTCCGTGTTGTTGTGTGGGTTTCGTGCTACCGGTTTGCAGGCAGGACTTACACCACTCCCTCTGGGTTTCTCCCTACTGCCAGTTTAAAGGCAGCAGAAGGTTCTTCCAGTCGGAGCTGCACTGCCATTTTTTAGGCAGGCTTTACTCCGTGCTTCCTGGTTTTTTACTACTGCCACTTTGAAGGCAGCAGAAAGTCTTTCCAGTATGAGCCTGGATGTGGAGCTTTGTTGGGGATCGCCTTATCCCACCGCTGTCACCAGTGTGAAGGTTTATTGCGCTACATTTACTGCTCCACAAGTACACGGCTCAGTGCAAGTGTTTATACATATATATGTCTACTTCGTTCATAAAGGGTTTGCAATAGAAAGCATGCAACATGTAATGAACAGGAGCAGAATAGCTCTGCCTTCTGATCGGGGCGCATGCTCTCATATAGTGGGAGGCCCCGCCTTCTGTTCCATCTAGCTGGACTCGGCTGGCTTGGCTTGGCTTAGCTCAACTTGACTCAGCTCGGCTCTGATCGAGTAAAGCTCAATATGTCTTGTACAGCCCACAACAATAAATTGTTTATATCAATAACAGTTAATTCTTTTGTTGTCCAATTCCAAAGCTTTTCGTTTTTTCGTTAAAACTTTGAAAGCAACACCATAGAAATAATCAATAACGGTCTCAAGCTAGTAGTAGCTCTCTGTTTAACTCGGTCTTTCTACTTCAAAGTAGCCTACAAACGGTATATAAAAAACTGCTTAAATTTAACATGGTAGATAAACTTTCAAAACAACGCTATAGAAACAATTACTGTCTCAGGCTAATAGAGGCTCTTTGTGTAACGCGGTCCTGATACTTCGAAGTACATCTACACACAGTATGTAAAAAACGGTTTAACTTCACGACGGTAGATGGAACTTTGAAAGCAACATCATAAAAATAACTACAAATTAACTGTCCAAAAATTAACTCACTGAAATTTAGACTAGGTAAAGTTTAAAGTTTTTGCATTATTTCCATAGTTTTTACACTCGCTTATAGTTTTAATTTGCAACATTTTTAATTTCACTAACTTTACTTTTAACAAAAATGAATTGAGAAATTCCAATTGGGATCTACAAAATTAATTTATTTGTAGAATGAAAGTTTTTTTCAAGTTTTTTTTTGTGTATTGGAAAATTTGTATGCTAAGGCAATCCTAAATGAAGGTTTGACTGAGGTTTTTTATCAAAAATAAACTAATTAGAGACAATCTAATGTTTTTAATTAAGTGTTAGCAAAGGAATTTCGTAAATCAAAATGATCTCACATGACTAATACTTTTATATGATAAATATAAATTGTGGCTTGTTATTGATCAATTGTTGGCTGCCATAAATAATTTCTACTCAGCACAGGTGACTTGCTGACTATATCCTAATTGCAAGAACAATCACTATCACACAGAGGTTTTCAGTTTCCATGTATGACACCTACTAGTATAAACATATTTTCATAGTCATAAACAAGACAGGACATAACATGTTATTCAACATTTTCTGAAACACTTTTAAAGATATTTTTTCATTTTTATGCAAATATAAATGATAACAACCAAGTCTGGCTAACTGTTGCTTTTTTCCCTTTTTTTTGTTTTTTTTTGTTTTACTATTGTTGTATGGCCTAATTTGAAAAACATTTCTATTTGTGAAATGAAATTATTGCCAATAAAGTACTATATATATATATAAGTCTCTATCCTACATTTATATCTGTAAAATGAACAGGAACAGCATGAACAAAGTTTAGTTAGTAACTTAGACTAACAGATATTAACTTTATTTACATCAGTCAGCGCTGTTTAGAGTAAGTCAGACCATGAGACAAACAATAAAAACAAAAGATTGTAAAGTAATTTATGTGTATTAAAAGAAAAAGCTCTTTTTGCATAACGTTGTTCTATAATGTAAATCGGCAAGGTGTTGGTGTCTGGTATGAGGTGTAGCGGATTTTCGGGGAAGTAGGAATGTACAGAAGGTTCAAACAGATTGGAGATACGATTTGAGTGTTTTAAACAGCAATTATCTAAAAACAGAGTTATTTCCTCCGCATTAAGAGCATTTAGACGCTGGTCATAGCTGTCCATATCAGATGGCACAATATTAAAACATAATTTTTGAAAGTGTTCAAGATTTTCTTTATCAGTTTTTGATACAAAGGATACCAGCTTGGAGCAGTGTAAAACAAAATGGACAATACACGATCCTGGTGAAAGAGTAATAGACCTTTTTGTTTTACACCAATCTTGTTGAGCTGAATAAGAGCATGAGTTGATGCTCTAGTCTTTGAGATAATAAAGTTGACATAGCTTGAGAACCGTAAATAATTCTCTATTTGTATGCCCTATTTGTATTCTCTATTTGTATTTGTATGCCCAGAAGCTTGACATCGTCAGTATTTTTGTTTATTCAGGATGGTTGACTACTGTTTGTGTAAAAAATTACACCATAATTTCCTTGTTACCCAAACTGGCTTCAAGACAAATTCTTTCAGCATTCAAGTACTTGTCAGTATATGTCAAAAAATAACTATTTCAATTTAATTATATTTATAAAACAACAATAAAAAGTAGCAGTCAAACTTTCTTTAATTGCTAATATATCGAGTTGATAGTAAGTTGCGAATGAGTGAGTTGTTAAAAACTCAGATATAATTTTTCTTAGTAGGATTATCAGATTTCCTTCTGTAGTGCTTACATGCCGACCGTATAATTACTACCCTGGCAAAGAATCATTAACTATTTGAACAGCTAGCTTTGCGCAATTCATACTGAGACCGGCCGACCAGCATTGCGGTTAGTTTGTCTCGCCTAGCTGAGCTGAATAGATAGCGTAATCGTCAAGCATTTAGATCCAGTAAGTTGACTAACTAAGCTCACATTCATCTCTCTTGCTTCAGTCTTTGCATTGTTATGTAAGCTAGCTTTCAAGACATATTCTATCATCATTCAAGCACCTGTCAGTATCTGTCATAAGTTTTAGCACTTTTGCTATAAAAACTAGCTGATGAAATGCAGTTGTAATTTGATAGCTGTTATCTGTCTGTAGTTTATTGCCGTAAATTCTTAGCTGATTGTCTAAGTGACCTTGTCTTTAGTTACAGACCAGCTATGTTGTTTTACATGCGACGTGATGGTGGTACATATCGTGACACCTTTTGATACAAGCTGTGACGCCTGTTGATACACATTGACACTTGCTAACATACACCGAGGCACTTGCTGTCAAACACCGCGACACTTACTGACACACTGTGACACTGACAGACACACATTCTGTAGCTTGGTTCTTACTCACTCTGCTCTGTACAATCGGCTATACTGAATCTCAAGTCGTTTTATTGACATTCAAACAAATTTGTTACATTTATTAGAGCTTTAGCCAGGAAAGTACTCAGTTCTAGCACGTTCTAGCAAGTTCTAGCAGTTCACCATAAGCAGAATTTTTAATAAAGTCTTAGGAGACTTTATTAAAGATGACTAGATATATTCTACTAAATTAATTAGGCCTAATTATAATAACTAAAATTATACCTTCTATATATGTATAGGTCTTATATTACCATAAAAGATAGTGCGTTGTGTTATCTTTATTTTGTTTTAACAAAATACTAAATACAAAATACGCACTGCACACGTAATTAAGTTCTCAACACGTTCTGTGTTTATAAAGAAATATTGTTGAATATATACAAGTAATAGCAGCTTAAATGAAAACCTTCTCAGTAGGATGTCCACAAACGCAGATATTCAAGGAGTTTTACGTTTTATTTTTACAGCTTTCAGCTGTATAAATCTTTGTGCTTTCACTTGATATTCACTTCACCAAATAGAAGATTGGAATTCTGGTAGTTAAGATTAGTTCAGGTTTGATATCTGTCAGTTTAACTACGTTTCCTCGGTTTGGAACCTGCCGATGGAAGACTCCTCCGGACCTTTTCTTGGGCCTTGGTCACAAAGTTGTGTTATGCAACATGTTTACTGCTTGAAATTGGCAGGGCCGGTAATAGGAGGCTTCCAAGCCTGTATAAGCTGATGCAAGCTTCCAGCACTCCTGCAATACACATTAGGAGACACATGTGTAATATGTGTTAGTTCGATGCCTTTCTTATGATTCCTTGAGGGTGTGTATTGCCTTCACAACACGCGTGGAATGTTCTGGACAATAGGGGCTAGGATTTACTATAAGGGTTCTATGGTTAGGCCTGAGGCCACTGGCCCCAATCCATAAATACAGTGATTTGTTTAGTTTATCTTTGCTATTATCAACATTGGTTAGTAGTTGGCTAGTAGATACAAATTCTAAGTCTGTCAATAGACACATACTCTATCGATAAACATACTCTATCAATAGACATACTCTATCAATAGACACATACTTTACCAGTAGATATATTCACAAGATAGCGTCTTCTGTGAACTCATTGTTAGCTTATAAGTGTTCATTTTATGGAAGTTTCAATTTTGTGTTTGTGGTATTACAACTCCATATAGGCTAAGTATGTTTCCTTCTCAATAACTGCCGCTATGTGTATTATATATTCATTACTAACATAACTTGTTGCCTTGTGATATTTTTATTAACTTGAACGAAGTTTTTCCTTTCATTTCAAAGCAAAGATTTTTTAAACCGCATCATTTCTAAATTGAAAATGTTTATAGTTTGTGACTGTAGGAGATATTTTGTAAACTAAAATATTGTAAACGCAAAAGTTGAATATTACAAATGGAGTTTTCTAAAATAATAGTTCTGTAAAAAGTTAAAGTACATGTCATGGATACAAATTTATAGTATTTCGCTGTTTGCAGTTTTATGGGCTAGACTTATCCCATATGAATATCCAGGCAGATTATGGCTTTTACAAATTTCATATTCACTAGCGATTCTACCGAATATTACGTGTGTTTATACATTGTTGATATTAAAGTTGTCTGCACTAGCAAAAATTATTTACTGCATTTAATGGCACGGCCTCTGGCCCACTATTTGGTACATCAGATATTGACTAAAGTCTATAGTTCTATAAATATACAGCATTCTTTGCGATTTAATTCTGCTGGCGTAATATCGAACAGCGATACTTTTATCGTGTATTTATTCTAGTTTATATAAACAAAATGTAGAATAAATATAAATATTCTGGTAAAATAAATTAAATAAATTCAAAGGAAATCCAATGGTTCATATCTGGAATAGATGCAATCTTTGATAACTGTATGCTAGCTAAAGGAACAGCGGTAAGCGTAGCCCTTAGAGGCAGAGTGGGTCCTCCAGCTGACTTGAAGCAGTCAGCATTGTGTTTTATCTTTACATTTACTTGCATTCCTCCCATCTGCTTATTAATTTTAAGCTGCGTTAAGGTACGGTCACACGTGCTGATTTTTTCGTTGGTGCTGACCGAATTCACGAAATAATGAAAAACAGAATTATTCGGCCAAAATTCACAAATTGTCAGAGCTGTGTCTACTTACCAAAATCGTCGACAAAACGCAACGCTTTTAATTAGCTAAGCAAATTGTTAGCGAGCACAAATCTAGCTGTTTTTGCAATTTATATAGTCCGAGAAACATGACACGACACGCAAGAAAAATACTAACGCAATTTGCCATTGTAAATACGATGCGATTGATTTGATTGCGCTAAAAATGGCAACTCTTTCTACAACAGAACTTTTGCTGCTGAAAAAATTGTTATTATTAAAAAAGAAACTATTTGTAGCCATGGTGTCCGAATGATAAAGATTCAACAATAGCGCGATTCAGGCAGTTGCGTCGTATGTGCTATGTTGAATTGCATTGGTACTTTTATTGTGTGTTTCTGTGAGGCGGTGTTTTTCAAATATTTAAAATATTTGAGGAAAGAAAGTCGTGGAAAGATTGGAATCTTTGACACAAACTGTATATGCTTACTCTGAATAGTATGGCTTCAACAGATAGGATAGTTGGGAGAAATATGAGCAGAGGCGGATTTTTTAGACATTTTTTATATAAAATTGTGAATTGAAAAGAACCAGGCTATATATTGACATTTGATCTTCTGCTTGACATTGTATATGACCCTACACGACCCTGGAATATAACTCAAAAAGTTTGTAAACGCTCTTCGCTAGAGCGGATAACTTCATTTTTAAAAGCATTCAGATAGGAACTTTGTTATGATGAGGCTTGATCTGCTCATTATTAAAGGTATGACAGTAAAGTTTTACAGCCGTAGCAGTTATAACTCTATTTTTGTATATTTACAAAAACATATACAGTGAAACTCGGATAACTCGCCCTAGGATATCTCGAACACATGGTTAACTCGAATGGATTTGTTTGGTCCGTTCCCACGCAATGATAAATTGCTTTAGATAACTCGACCTTAACTTCGTTAACTCGAACAATTCTTTTGCCCAACGGCTACCGAGACGGTTGTTATCGCTTTAGAATATCACTTTATTCCAAGCCATAGAGATAAACAACAACTTTTAGTAGTTCTTAGGCACCATTATTACCACTATCGACAAAATATTTTCGTTAACGACTTTTCTAAAGGTTTGCAAAAAATCAAATTTCCCAAAAATTCACCTGGGATCGCCCTCCGCAAGCAAGGAGAACCCAGGTAACCTTCAGATAAACTTTAAGAAAAATCGGCAAAACTGGTTTTTGTTAAAACGCTCAAAAGAAAAAATATGTCTTTTTTTCGGAGAGTTTCAACCGCGGTCAGGTTTTGCCTATTTTAATCTGAAAACGTCCTGGCAGTCACATCACCTAAAACAAACAAACGAATTTCAAGTAATAAAAGGAAAATATTTATACTTTCTGATAAAAATTGTTAAAACATTACATGAGAGGTCCCTTAACTTGCAACAAGCAATCAATGCTTTTGATTTATATATAGTTTGTATATGTACTGATAAATACAATAATACATGCACTTGTGACAGAGTTCTAATAACTTGAACGCTCTGATAACTCGAACACTTTCTCTTGGTCCCGTGAAGGTCGAGTTAGCCGAGTTTCACTGTATTTGTACAACTTTCTATTCGTGAAGATACATTCAATGCTGCCGACCATGTATTTCAACTACTACCTGCCCAACACTTCTTGTTGGTGTTTATGGCAAAGATTCAAAGAAATCGATTCTGTAGCTAAAATTGAAAGATTTGTATGTACGCTGTCTTAATAATACTTAAACAAGTGTAACAAAGACAACCGAAATTCAACCAAACTTAGACTTTTGCTGACTTGAGAACTATCGTGATTGTGATATAATATTACTCAAATTGATAGACAGAGGGATGCAATAGTGTTATACTCTCTAGCGATACAGATACATCGTCAAGAATAACAAGCAATTACAATGCATACAGAACAATCTTTGTAGACGGATCCATTTTCATGACGAATAATTGGCTACCTAAAACCGGAATTTACAAAAGTCTCGTACAAAGAATTATGATGCATTTGCTGTAGTATTTAAGTCGTTAGTTAACTGATCAGAAGTTCGACCTGCCTCACTCCTCAGTCGTAAACTTTTTAAATTAGAAATTTACTTTTGATTCGAATATAATTTTCTGTCATTTAATCATTTTCCCTGTTGCCGCACTTTTTTAAAGCTAAACTTTCTGATAAAATCTACTAAAATTTCATGTCAGCATTTTTCTGAGATGATCTGACTGCCAGGATGTTTCAAGATTAACATCGATAAAACCTGATCGTGGTTAAAACTATCAGAAGAGAAATACTTGTGAAATACTATCAGAAGAGAGAACACGTCTTTCAAATCAGAAAGACGCGACGCACAAAAGCGCGACGTTTTTGTGCGTCAAGTCGCAACTAGTGACGCACAAAAACGTCACTAGTTGCTATAGTTGATATCAGTTGTTGCGGTCAAGTTGCAGCATTACACGTCTCTATTCTGTCAGTCTTTTTACATCTATAGATGTCATAATCGCTTTTTAGCTTGATCTGCACAGTTTAACCGCAATCAAGTTTTGTCGATTTTAGTTTTCATCCTGGCAGGCAGATCACCTCAAACATGATGAGCAATTTCACATGATGGAAAAACACCAAAACTTTTTGATAGAATCTACTAAAATTTGTACAAGTTTACTTTTAAGGACAGCGAAGTGTCGGGTGGACACCTGCTCTTGTCAGTCTAGCAGTTTAGAGACTATTTAGTTAGAAAAGCATGCTTTCTGGTCTAGAGTTTGTTGAAGCCAAAAAAGCTCAACCTTTCAAGGTTGTTTGCCTGTAATGAGCGCACGCATGTGGAGTGACCTGAGAATGGCCTGACCAATGGGCTATAAGCATTATTTTTATTACCTGATATAATTGTAGCCTATGGCTATGCAAGGCTATTGTTTAGACACGAATGTAACCGTAGCGGTAGACCACATACACACATTTTTATTCTAGCAGCCTTCCTCGTTACCTCCTTCATCGATCACCATGAATAGAAGTAAACCATCATCTCCTCGACGCATTCTCTGTCCAAACGACTGTTTTCTTGATGACTTTCGAAAGTTCGATAGTCGATCGTATCAAGGATTTACGAGTTTGGATGCTGAAACGAGAGCCAACACGTATAGCAACCTTAGAAATAAGGTACTCCTGTTCACATCAATACTGTCTGATTGCTGTTTTTATTTCATTCTAATGTTTTTATCAAAACATCTCAGCAGCAATGACTTGTTGAGCTTTTATGATTGTAAGTAATATCAGATGATGTAGGATTTTGCTAGCTCTCCATGACTTCTTGTATTTCTGTAGATAGGAATTTAATGATACATTCATGCAAATCATCTACGGAGCAGCCGTGCTTTAGTGGTTCGTCCGCTGGCATAAAATCGGTAGGTCAGTGGTTCAAATCCCAGAAGGGTCGTTGGTGGTGTCAGTAAGGGCATCCAGCCACAATGGCTCCTGTGCCAAATCCTACGGGCAAATGGTCACAGTGTATTCAGTTCCAGAATAAATCTGCTTCGTAATGTAGTGTCACACATGCAGCAGAGAGGGAATAAATCTTGATAATGAAATTAAATTAAAAAATAAATATACCAATATAATCGTTACAGATTTGCTCCTGGCTGGGCTGTGTCGAATCGCCAAGGCACAAACGAAACATAAAAGTGAAGCTAATAAGAGATGTGAACGGAGACGCCAGCACTCCACAACTGTTGCAGTATCACATGGACACCTTGTGTTGCTTGTCAGTTCAATGCCCCTTGGAAGATGTTAGGGGCTACTGCACACAGCTCGTCACTCTGATACAGGTGCCCCTTTACTTCATATAGCGTGTTGACATTTTAGTAGTATAGCCTAGTATCCATAGGTCTTAGTTTGGACATACACAGTAAACAGTACATTGACCTCAAGTGTCGGGTACATAAAAACTCGTGCTATGATCTGCAGACAGTTGTCACCCGCACTAATTTAATGATACCCGCCACCGCAAGATAATGTTGCATTGTGTGGCTACCCAGCATTCTACATGTATATGTAGGCATGAGATAGCAGGTCTGACCTAGTCAAGAGTATAGGTATCACCTTGGACTATTTGCAATTAATTGAGATTGATAGCACTGCCTACTGTCTCATCCTATACAACCCCAGTTTGGTTGAACAGTTTTAGCAGTATTCCATAAAGAGCAGGTGGTTTTGTTATGTTGCAAGACACTAATGCAGCGATTTACGACGTTGCTGAGAGATGGTGCCATGCTGTTTTGTTTTCAGAAAATGTTTTGATTTTAAACATAACCACTTAGAAAATGTCTAGCGTTTTATCACAACACCGACGGGTGACAGCTTTCATCATTACTAAACAGAGTTGTCCACTTTTTTAAAAGCTTGAAGCGGCTCCTTCAAGAAAGCATTTGAAAGCATATTTTTTGCCATTTGAAAGATTGTGCGTGGCTACTTGAAATTCTATAAAGAGCTCTATGTTTTACAAAAGCTTGAGCATTTATACTGATATCAAAATAATTCTTTGTTTATTTAGACAGTTACTCAAAAATATTAGGTTGAGTTTTTTCGTTTCCCAGCATCATTTTAACAATTTCCTAAACATTACTAACACATAATATGGAACATTGTGTGCAATTTCTGTTATATGGAAATTGTTTCAAATTTTTTAATATTTTACAAACTTGATAACTCTGTGTAATTTTTATTTCCAAAACTAAAAGAATCCGTACCAACACGCTCATCAACACTAGCCCTACAGTTTCAGTATGACCACTAGCCCTACAGTTTCAGTATGACCACTAGCCCTACAGTTTCAGTATGACCACTAGCCCTACAGTTTCAGTATGACCACTAGCCCTACAGTTTCAGTATGACCACTAGCCCTACAGTTTCAGTATGACCACTAGCCCTACAGTTTCAGTATGACCACTAGCCCTACAGTTTCAGAATGACGCCATCAACATTCCATAAATATGACTTGATACTCATGTCGGAGTGTTATTCAACACCTCGTTTGTCAAGTTACCCTAGCATATGAGATGCATTGTGATCAAACAATATGACCACCTTAGGGTATTATTCTTTGCTCCATCTAGGGATCTAAGGCCACAGCAATTGGCACTGTATATTTACCGCTGAGCTGAAACTTCTGCCTCAGTGCGTCATTGCGCAACTATCAGAATTGATTTCAAAAATTTTCCACTGCCACAAAGCAGCATACTTGCATTTTATTATTGCTGCTTTTCAATCGATGGTTACTATATACCATACAACTCTCTCCACATCTAGCTAAGGTCTCCACAAGTAATTGAGAGATGGAAGGCGCTGCCATGTTTTATCTTGAGCTAAATATTGAAACTCCTTCAATTAGCCGGAAAATATCACAACAAACAGGTGCTTTGCTTTAATAATGCTTGCGAGTTCCCTACGGGTAGAGGATACACGATTTGGGTATACTCATGACGTGAGGATTCCAACCATGTATTCCTCTCAATTTTAGTAGAAATAAATGATAGTTTTTGCTTCGATGTAATGCATAATGGTACACGGTGGCCAAGTAGGGTATGGTTCAATGACAGTCGATAAGCTCATGTGTGGCGATGCAACGGAAGAAGTCGATAAACTGAGATCTTTATAAACAGTAGTACCTTAAGTGTCTAGTGTTGGGTCATCAGGTGGGATAAATATCTGCACAATTATTCCCAACTGTGGCATTGTGATAGATTGGTGCAATGGTAGAGTGTCAGTGTTCTAAGCCTAAAGTCATTAATTCGCACCCTGTGGAAAACAATCTTTTTTCGTAGCCTCTAAGCGTGGTTACGGACGGACACACACACACACGGCTCTTAGTTTAGCGTTTAACAAAGATTTTAATGTTTAAAGGCTACCATTGATTTGCAGGCTGTTGATAGAGTAATTACCTTGTCAATCGCATACGGGCTGAAAGAGGTGTGCAGAAGACATTTCTAAGTTTATGAATCTGCATATGACTAAACGGAAGATTATCATGTGCCCCATCATGATAGATATATGGAATACTTTGTCACATCTTGGCCCTTAAAACCTACCTATTGACACCATGGAATATTAATTCCTCTTCAGATAAGCTTGGTGATTGTCCGTTGAATCCATTATTGCAAGGCAGAACCAATCAAGCTGCAAGAGTGATTGATTTTACTTAGACCTGACACAAGTGCCCTCATGTACATTAATTAGAAGTTGATTTCTAAACTGGCCAACCTTTCCTAAGGCCGTCTTCCATGACAGTAAATCTCAACGTTAGAGAGGCTCTCAATGGCAGGCTTAGAGGTCATTGTCTTCCTCTGATGCTTGTCTTTGGTAAAAAGAACTGCGAGTTTTTAATAATTAGTTGACACTCAGTATCTTTCCATGATGTTGATTTGGAGTTGGGCGCTTATTGAGTTTTCACGTGTTAAGTGCTTCGATGGACATGGACGTTGCGGATTAACGCAGGCGGTTGGTTAGAAAAGGTAAAGATTTTTAGGCCAGAGATCTTATAGTGGCGCATTCGAAACTGTTCAAATCAGAATAAGAATGACTAAATTTTGAAAAATGTTTAAAAAAGAATAGCTAGTTTCTTGTGCATCATTTGCAAGCATGAAACATTCAATAAAACTTTGCGAGTAACAAAACTCACTTGACTTGCGGACATTTGCTGCTTCCACCTTGCGGATGGCGCAAATATGCAGAATAGCCGCATCATCGAGACATAATGTATGACAACCAGTACCGAGCTGTGTGGCTGATTGTTAACCAACTCATCTAGATTCAGTAAACACCAGGAAAGTTCTCCTAAGCTAAACCTGATTCATAGAGTTACTGTCGATGGCCAAAACTAGATGATATTCTAGGAAGTTAATCATGCTACAACATAACATTGCTACATTTGTCCACTGATCTATCGTACTTCAAGGGATCCAACCCAATTCATGGCAACGTTTGCCGTTTCCATTTTACGATCATTTGGCCATCTTGCTGATGACAGAAACTCGCGGATTAACCGTGCCATGGAAACATAGCGTATATTCTCAGAATGTACTGCAAAGTAAAGCAAATTTTCAAGTATGCTGGACTCCTGTCTCCTCAAAAGGGTTTCTGTTAGTATTTCACTCAATCTGCCAGTTACTGTACAATTCAAAAGGATCAATAAGCGCCTTTGAAACTGTAGGCTTCCATTCGATTGATGACTCCCGTGTTTATACAACTTGAGGTATCCTAGAATCGCTAGCTATGACTGTTACATCAAAGGTGCTCTTCGTTAATTGTGAATATAAAACGGCATGATCAAGATTGGCCTATAGACTTACTATAGCTTGTCAAAAAACCCTGTAAATCATGAACCGATGCTGTTCTTTACTGCTAGGAGTTGTCTCACCTTAGTACTTTGATAAGTTTTCCATGAGCAAAGGCTTAGACAGTGGAGGCGTAGAAAACATCTAAGAAATTCACTGTGTTTCCATGCTTTAAATCAGTTCGGAGCCGTTTCCACTCTCAATCATACGGTAAAATACGAACGCATTCGACGCCATTTTGATTCGCCAAACTTGTGCGAAGGTATTCGCTGTGGAAAAGTGAGTCTGCTTTAACAAGTTTGTTTTAAGGGATACATCACAAATTTTGGAAAGATCTACATACTCCGTGCAACTCCGAACTGTTGAAATGGTAGAGTGCGAACTCATCGGCAGCGGGCAGCTCCGAACCCATTCAAAGCATGGAAACGCAGTGATAGACATCAACCAGAGGCATGGACATCATTGAAGACATGAACACCGTGTGTGGGAAATATTGCAATGATTCATGGTTGTAACATCATTTGTCCCATTTGGAATGTCTAAGCTATATAAGTACCCTTGTCTCTCAAGCTAGTGTATACCAACAATAGCTAGATATGCTTTGATTGTAGATCTATTAGCATTTGAGAAATAAAACGCACCCAGTATCTCGACACCTTGTCCTCAGCCCATCATCAATCTAACATTTCTTAGTGTTAAGAAAACAATGAAATGTGATGATAGAGGGGTAAAATATTGCCCTTCAATTACGTTGTTGTTGTGTTTGACAATGAGATTATTTGAGGTCAAGGTTGTGTATAAGCTTATCACAAGTAAGAGTCAAATTTTCGTTAACATTTGTAGTGTTTTCTTTTGAAAACTAAACTAGAACTAGCTAAAGTCAGCCCAAGTGCAGAGCGACAGATTGTGGAGTAAGTCACTTGTGGTCATTTTTATACCATGTTTGTGTTACAGTGAGATAACCTAAATTGAATACACGGAACAAAAAAATCAGAGATGTTTAGCGCTAGTTTGAGAACACTAATCTGAAATTGTTGTTTTGTTGGATTTCGTATTAACTTTCAGAAAATTAGATTTCCATTTTAATTTTGAAATAGCAAATGTTACAGCAAGATGTTTTCTTAATTAGAAACTGTTGGGTACAGTGAACTCAGCGCCGACCTACACATATGGGCCCATTTGAATTAGGCATGGCTTTGCTGATGTAATGTCAGGTATTTTTCCATTGGTTTTCATCTAATAATACAAAATCAATAATACTCTTGTAATAACGCTCGTGAAAGGGTAGCCGTAAGGCAAAGGTAGCTCACTCATTCATTAATCTAATGCAATGACTAGCTGTATTAAGGAGTGGTTAAGTCCCGCCCCTCTGCAGACATTACTTACATGTAAGGCTTTGTGATAGCGAGCTGATGCAATGCAGAGACATTGTTTCCAGGCAGCATTCCATGCATAAGACTTGTACACCAATTAGCATACCGTTCTTAGGAGGGATACAGAGCTTTAGTATCTTCTCAAATGATTGCTGCCGGCAACCGTAGAGGCTAGCTGCAAACATTGGCAAGTATTTCGTACAGGAAGCTCCGGCTCTTAGCAGTCTGTTCTTTTTGCTTAATATTTACATTTTATCTAAAGCTAAATTTTACATTTGATTTCACAGTTTAATGACACACCAAATTTTGGCATGTTAGTCTAATAATATAAAAATAATAATTTCTGCATCAAATCGAGTTACTTTATTTATCGGAGTTGTCTGCTCTCGTGCTTATAGTATTTTGTATAGAAAACAACTCCGTTGCAAAACTGGAAACGCGAGATGAGCATTACTCCTTGTTGTAGCAATGGTAATTAATAGTTTTTTTCTTAGTTTTAATATAAACCAATATTATTGTTAGTGCTTCAGTATTTTGTTAACACCTGGTGATATTTCTTCTAAAAACATTTAACTTCAAATGTTGTTTTCTATTAGCATATGTAAATCAAATGTATGTTTTCAGGATAGCGGAGTAGCCATGATGGATGATATTCTATTTGATTTCCAGAAGGGAGGACCGAGCTCCTTCATTCCTATAAATGCAGTGAGTATTTACAGATCAGAATGGCTGAGTAGACACAGTCGGTGATAAAAACACATAAGCATGGTTACATGACTTCACGTTACGAGTAATGAGTATTGATATTATTGTGTATACATGTATGTAAATCCTGTTTATGTTTTGAAAAAATAATTATAAGGCAATATTGTGTTGACAAACCCTGTTTTATCGCGTCCTGCATTCCTCAGTTTTTTGTCGAATCAGTAAATTTTCCATAGCCCTGTCATTTGGGATTGCGATGCCCTAAACTATTCCGGGATGTTTTCTACACACCAACAGTCAGTGCAAAAACTAGGTGGAAGACCAGGATGTTAACCTATTTTACTTTGTCAGTTTAAATGCTGGTCATTACTTCAGCGTTTGGTAAGCTCTGCTATTAGCTACTTTGAATATCTATCTGGCTGCCTATCTAACTTCTATGAAGTCTTTTTATCACAATGACAGAAGATATTTAATTAAAAAACTCAATCATTCTAGGTTTTGTGCACAATCCTTCGTTTTTTCGTGACGTCATTTTATCATTGTCGGCCATCTTTACAGACAATTTATCATTAGAAACACGAAGCTTTTGCAATGATAATTTGAAAACGACGATTTTGTTTACAATTTTTTATTATAGTATCAAAACAACACTTAAAAGTACTAATAAATCAAATAAAAACGATCGTTTTCTACAAAAATGGCGGCTTTTTCGTGAACGAGTGCATGTGCAAACGACTTGATGACTTCAAAAAAACGATGGATTGAAGGATTTTGTGTTGAAGAAAAGGTAGTAGAATAGCTACATTTATAACAATGTAGTTCGAAGTTCATTTAGCTAGTAGCATATGTGCTCTCACTCGTTGCAACACACATTTCATCATTAAATATAAAAGAACAGTTTATTTGTGTCCAGTTTCTAGTGATGGCCACTTGTTACTGCCTACCGCTGCTAGGTTAGTTATCAAAGACATTTAGTTTTATGTTAAGGTTTTGCTTACAGTTAGAACTTGAACAGGAACTATTGTTATCTTTAAAAACATGTCGACAAACTATATGCGATCTCTTAGAGAAATCTACTTTATGTTGCTATTCTCAGTATTGAATTGCTAGCCTGAGATTCTCACCAAAGCCAGTGATTCAAGTTTTGGAAAACAAAAGAAACTGTATCTTTCAGCTAACAAACAGCTGAGTGGTTAGCCTGGTACATATGTCTGGATATTTGTTTAACAACTTAGTTTGACGAGTTGTATAGTCCTTCATGTTATATATTACCACTATATTTTAAAATAGTTATATTTTTGACAATTTCTACTAAAAACTAATGACCTTTACGTCTTCTGATGCAACCTAAAACTATGTTTGAAGTTGCGTTCTCTTTGCTAAACATAATGCAGGTTGTACATTTGTGCTTCCGAAAATTTGTTGAAAAGTAAACTTTCACTAACTTTTAGTAAATTTTATCAGAAAGTATCGCTATTTTTTATTATTCAAGATTGTTTTTGATGCTTCAGGTGATCTGACTACCAGAATGTTTCAAGGATAAAATCGACAAAACTTCATCACAATAAAATCACTCAGAAAAAATGCGCGCAGAATAACGTCACTAGTTATTATTTTAGCTATATTTGATATCGACTGTCAGGTTAAAGTTGCAGCGTTACGCATCTTTATTCTGTCAGTCTCTTTGCAGCTATAGACGTCGTAATCGCACTTTCACTTGATCTAATCGTTTTAACCGCAAGTTTTGTCAATTTTAATCTTGACATATCCTGATATTCGAACATCAGACATCAAAAACAATCGTAAATGATGGAAAAATACCAACGATTTCAGATAAACCCGACTAAGATATGTTAATTTTAGTTGATTTTATCCGAAGTTCATCTTTAAAGCTGTGTAGTGACAATTGAAAATTAGGCTACTGATTTATACCTTTGATATGTAAAGCAAGTCAATTTTATTCGTAAAAAAACACTAAGTTTAAATGTTCATAAGAGCTGATTCGTTATAAACTACGTACGCTGACTTTCTATAAATTTGTTATAATAACAGTATAATGTAGTTTACATAAATACCAGCAAACAATTAATATCAAATAGTCGAAGGTGACACCAAAAAATCAATGCATTTAGACCAACAACAATTTTGATTGGGTGAGCGTATGGTGATAATACATCACAAATCACTAAGTCTCTGACTAGTAATATTCAATATTTAAAAGCATTTAATATGTGAATTTTTTTGAAAATGGAGTTGTCCACACTACCAAAGAGCCTATTTGCTGTGTTCAAACTCTTGGTGTCTAAAGGTTGCGCTAGTGTCAAATATCAATTAAAGCTTTTTTAATAAATTCTAGTTCTGTGCAATCAACCTTTCCATAACAAAACATCTCAAACATACTCTTTCCATTATGTATAAATTTCCATTAAAACAGTCAGATACAAAATGATTTATAAATGGGTTACAGTACAATTAGATTTGACACTTCTCCAACACTCCTACTCATATATAGGTAAAAAAGTCTTATAGAGATTTGTGAAGGATTATGAAAGTGCTCTGTTGTTAAATGTTGAGCAGTAATTGAGGCGTGCGCATCCATTAATTTGGAGTTGTCTTCTATTTTACAGCAAGCGATCCAAAGCTTCCCAACTAACAAAATGTAGTCATTCTAACCATTCATTCTAAGCAACATCATTGGTTGGGTTCCGATTCACATTTGAATAAATTGGTGGTAACAAAAATAAAGTAACTTGTGTATTTGATAATAATATATTGTCTAATCAAATTTGAACTTCTGCTGCTTTTGGTCAAATTAAATTGACCGTAACCGAAGCCATTTAATTGCAAAGTTTTGGGTTTCAGCTGTTTCTAATAACCATAGGATCTGATGCAGCAAGCTTTGGTCGGACTAGTGTCAAGCCCCCCTTTCCAGTAGCCTGGAAACCTAAAGACTGTACTCGCCACATTTTACTTGGAAAGTCACCAGAATACAATTAACCCTTGGTAGTCGACCTCCCTAGTGAAACGAATCATACATTTACTAAAATCCTTTTCGATGTAAATAAAGTTGATTAGAATTTCATTGATGGACTCAATTGCTTGCAAAAATATTTCCCTTATCCGTCTTTCTCAGTTCTTTTTCTATCGTTTTTTTACGTCATCAAGTCGTTTGCACATGCGCTCGTTCACGAAAAAGCCGCCATATTTGTAGAAAACAAACATTTTTCTTTTGTTTACTAGTACTTTTAGGTGTTGTTTTGATACAATAATAAAAAAATTGCAAACAGAAACATTGTTTTCAAATTATCATTGCAAAAGCTTCGTGTTTTTAACGATAAAATTGTCTATAAAGATGTTCGACAACGATAAAATGACGTCATGAAAAAAACGAAGGATTGAGACATGACCAGCTCACGTTTCCTTCTTGTTTCCCTTTCAGTCCTCTCATCAGTTCCTATAAGCCATCACATCGCTCTCTTGAGGGTAAATTATACAAAAATATTTATTTAATGTTTTTGATTATGCTTATTCTTTAGTTTATGCACATTTACCTCTTTAATGCTGCATACATAAACATTTTATGTTTTGTATTATATCTATTTTTGTGCCTCTAAAATAGATTATTATCACTAGTACTCTGGCAGTCTTAACTTACGTGAGAGATCGTCAAGTGTGCCATTACAGCACAGAAAATTAGTATCTTTACAATTATTTCACAATTTTGATAGCTGGTCAATTAGTGTAGTTGTTAGTGTCAATCTACCACGCTGAAAGTTGTGAGTTCGAACCCTGTATGATGCAATTTTTTTTTCTCAACTTTCAACTGTGGCCCTGTACAGTCACAGCTCTTATTATAGTAAAGGTTATTTCTTATGGTTGAAACAGTTTTGATTTTTAACTTACAAATCAAACAGTTTTAACGGATTATGGTCGACTACCGAGAGACTAGCATACTTTTATTAACCCATCATTTTATCGGCTAATACCTAAATGTGCCGGTGTTTATCAATAATCGCTAGTTAAACGTTAAATCTGTCAAAATGTGTCGACATGCTTCACCATTTTCTGTAGTCCTTTGAGCCATGAAGCGCAAATGTTTACAAAGCACCCCCCATCTGCGGTTAAACCTTACGCTATTACCTGCCATACGTTCATTGATATTGCTTTCATTGGTTGCATCAGTAAAACACTGGAGAAAAGCTATCTCCATTGCAACAGCTCCTCTGACAGCCTTGTTTATGGCAGCATTTCTGACATCGTGAGCCAATGTCTAGTTACTGTCATGTTGTTGTTGGCACTTCTTGAATGAACTTCTCACCTCTTGCCTCTGGCTATCTGGTCATCAATCACTGGATTCTTATTTGGCACTGCATAACCTTCATCTGGCCATCGTATTATATTGCAGTGGTCATCATATTGGCTCACAATTCTAAAAGTGGTTGGTTGCCATGGTGATTCCATGTACAAATATTTAAAGAAGGAGTGTATTAGGAAAAATACCTTCACTGTTAAATAAAACTAATGGACAGTCCGGGACTGAATCCATTTGAACTCCGTGTGAAATCTCAGTTGCCTTCTTGTTGCTATAGAAGGATTTTTTAAAAGCCAGTTATAAATCATATCTTGACGGCAAACTATTTTGTAACCGAAGGCGAGAACTTTGGCCTGGCCAAGGTGGTACCAGGGTGCAGCTGATCTAAACCTACTATGTTACAGTTACTAGCGTAATAAGACTAACTAGCTGCTCAATGGCTATGCCTCTACTAAGGACAACCATGTAATGTCAGGGACATATTCCTATTCTTATTGTAAATATTTACTTTTTCCATGCCATGGATGTAGAGTTGTGTGCACATTGAGTGTAATAAGAGTTTCGACAGACATTCACATTTTTTCAGATTAACGTGGGCACTTTGTTAAAAAGAAAAAGATGTGCAGGTCAGAGGTCGTAGTGGCGTGTTCGGAACTGCTCAATTTGAAATAGGAACAACCGAAGCGTGGAAAATGTTTAAAATGGAATAGCTTGCACGGCTTTTTACTACGTATAATTCGCAAATGCCGTTTTTATCGTTCACAAGTATGTAACATCGAATAAAAATTTGTGAGTTACGATATTTCTTTGACCTGTGGATTTTTGCCATTTCTATCTTGCTGACGTCACAAAAATGTGATTTAACTGCGTCATGGGAACATAGTGGTTGAGTGTTTTGGGTTGGTATACCTTACCTCATTTACAGTTATAGTATTAAAACAGTTCTATTTACTGTTTCGTAAGACACTTGGGAATTTGTTTTTGATCATAAATGAAAATGGTACAAAACTGCCTCCTAAACTAAAGAGTAGCGGTGCGTGCCAATTTTCTTTTTCCGCTAGTGATTCGCCAATGTCTGCTCGCTCCAGGAGTGTTCTAGAACAGGTTTTTTGTCACATGGCCTGCTCAATACGCCAATCTGTCTCAGGTTCAGTGGGCCATGTAACAATGGTAATTAGCAATACCAATCCTATGGTTAATTGTAAGGTTTGGCTGCAAGCAAATGAAACAGGAGTTTTGGATCATTATGATGAAATATTAACAGGCCCCACTAGTAACCATTGGTTAGCGCCAGACTTGATCCAGTTGCTCCACCTGCACAAGTAGACGCAGGTAAAACCTTCTCACAATCCATTGTTGATCATTAGCAATTTTGCTGAATGCCACCTGACTCTCCTAGTCCATATGGGAACTACTCTGATCAACTTCTATTCCCCCCCCCCCCCCCCCCCCGACATCTTTGATGACATTTTTTAAGCTAGGCAATGTAATTCCCAAACGCCTAGATTTATATGAACCAGCCATCAGGTCTCGTACTAGCATATTCTGCTGCGCGAGATTGCCGTCGAGGTTTCGTCAACGATGTGGAAGTACAGAAACTCCGCTAGTACTAGTACAGTGAACTAACTAGCTACTTTGGATTTCTGGCTATTTCTATTTCTGGCTAACGAGTTTAGATTTGCTATGTGATCAGTACTCAATCAAAATGGCTTCGTTTTGCTACCTAAACACTTGGACACGAGGACCTAAGGCTTATACAGTCATATTCTGAACTGCTGGTTGATTTGATCTGCGCAATTCTAGCACGTCGGCCGACGATGGGCGGGAGATTTGCCGCTCTTTTGATTTCAGAGGATACTTCAACAGCTCGTTGTATGAATATGTTCGCTGTTTGTTCGCAGGCTGTTTTGCAACGATAGGCAATCATTGGCACCAACGTTAGGTCTACGACGTTTGTATTTATTCAGCTTGAGTTTACCTCTTTCACTTTGCTTTGGCAAATTTTACTATTGAGAATTTTTTGAATCGGAAATTACTAAAAAAAATAAAAACCTTTTTTGTGATTTTTTTTCTGTTTAAAAAAGAAACAGAAAAGGCGAGTGGGACACAGCTTTAGATCTGTAACTTTGTGGGATAAATATGTAATAATATATAATAATATATAATATCAGCGGAGTTATCTTAGAGAAGTAGTTGTTTTCTATAGAGTATTTAGCAGAAATCATCGCTAAAATTCAACAATCAGTAGCACAATCGATGAAGACGTTTTCAGTATAAAGAAACATCTGGCTGTGTAGCCACCTTTGCATATGTTTGGAGTTGTCATCCTTGTTGAAAGCATTTTATCATAATTACCTCTCTAGCCCGTGGTGATAATGCAATATATGCATAAACAGCTCACTGGAATTAAAAATTTTGTACTCATGTTTGCGTCTACTCATGTTTGCTTGCTTTTAACAGATCACAAAACGGGTGTGCGTAATCTTATGCAATCAATATTATCAAGGTTGTGACAAGTAAAAAACAATCCAAACTAATTTAATAGCATCGACTTCAACTGTTTTAAGGTTTTCATAGTTAATTAATTACTTTTGAAAGCAATTTTCTGCAACACTGAAATCTTCACAATCATAGACACACATAATATTCTAGTAGCTGAAAGCTGCTAGGCCATTCTTATCCATAAGTTGTAACCGGATGCAAAGCATAAGTGATCTAACTGATAAGAAATTGGATTCTCTCTCTCACCACATTTGTCAATATGATATGGTAAACCTGTTTCATCAATGATATAAACCAGTGCAGTTAAAGCCCCACACCATTTGCTCTTGCCGACTGGTCATTACTGGTCACCTATCTGACCTCAGCTGCTGGTTATCTTCGATGGCTCCCAAGGTGATTTGCAAAGCTGTCCAGGGGCCATGTTTGTTCAAGTCCTGTGATACAGTACACCTTTTAGCCTCTAACTCCATTTACATGCGTACATGCGGGCTCTAGCAAAGAGCCTCGAAAGCCTCGTTGATTGGGCGTGGTTTTGTGGCCGCACGACTTGCGAGCCGAGGAGTCGCGATGCGTAGCTATCTAGCGTAGCTATTGACTATTAACCAGGCATCCTAATTGTAAGGCAGTTTTATTGCCTGTCGTCGAGCCCATGTTCTATTTATAGCTCACTCTGACCACGTTGAGTTCGCGCTCAGCTGATTTCTCTATTCGGCGTTTGCGAGTGAGGATTGCCAGTCGTATGTTTAGCTAAGTACCGCGAATTACAACTTCGACCCGTAAGACAATTTAGTTGTAATACCAGAAACGCTTACTACAATGATTCATGGCTACCTCTAGCGCTCTTACCCTCGGTTCGTCCGACTCACTTAACAATAACATATGTTCAGAGGTTGCACCAACTTGGTACTTATGCAAGGACAACTACAATTTGAACGGAATCAGTGCGGAAAAGAACGCTCAGGTAAACGCTTTTATGTCGTAGTTCTCACGTGTAAATAAACAATGGCAGTTTAGGTGATTATGCTTTAGTAGTAGGTTCGATTTGGCTTGAAAAAATGAATTATTGAATCGCCATTAGTAGCGAAGGTAAATTTTGATACATCTTTGTCCTAGATGATAGGGCAACTTCTCTGCTAAAAATCTTTTCACCAATTCCAAAAAACTTATAGTCACCAGTTTAGTTGTCCACAGTGTGAAAGATTTTCCACGAATCAGCAATTTATTTTGGCCAACCTGTATATTTCGCTAAAGCACTACTACGGAGGTTGCTGAGCTGACAATACGCATGTTTTGTTAAGTTTCTAAAACTAACAAGTATCCTGCAGGTTGCTGTAATCCTAGCTTCTGTTTGTAGTGGCTGTGCGGTTTCGCCATTGATAGCCGTGATACGATCCTCCAATTAGGGCAAGCACCTAATGTTGCAGGCTCAAATTGATAGACAATAATTTTTATGGTAATGATGCTGACACGATGAGATGATGACATGATGGAGTTTGAAGATGAATTGGATTACAACATAGCCTTGCAATGTCAATCGTTTTTCAATCGTTCTCAGCTGCGGTTTTATTTTGCTTTTATTTGACAGGGTAGATGCACGCCTCATCGGCTCCCATACAGTTATCCAGGGCCGTGTTGTCTCAAAACCGCTAATAGCTAGCGTCCGGATTCAGAATAGTAGAATGGTAAAAAGTAGGACTTGGCATGCTCTCTTTTTGTAGACTGCCAAATGTCTGATTTTTATAAAAGCTGTTAAGATTTTTGTCTGTAACTATCAGAGCAAAAAGAAGTTAAAATTAATGTCATACAGTGGTTGATGGGGCAGAAGGAAAGAGTGTACAGTGGAACCTCGGTACTCGAACAATTCTGACCCTCTGACAGTTTGGAACAAGAACTTCGAGGATATTTTGTCTTCAAATTTGTACATACAACTGTGTATTTGGAGTTTGAACAACCAAACGCGCGCTGATTTGACAGCGTCAGTTTTAGTCAGCCTGCAGTTGAGGATAGACTTGACTCTTTGTGCACGGTACAAAAAATTATTTCATATTTTTCGTAACTTATTCTTATGATCCCAGGAAAGTCAGCATTGATGAGAAGCCAAGATGAAAGATCGTGATGACAATCATTTAGTTGAAAAAAGGAAATTATAGAGACGCTTAAAAATGGCACGCTTCTCTTACCGTTTGTTTTTATAATTTAGGCCTACTCGTGGTAGTCTGTTGTTACTAATATTAGCAATATTATTATTAAATGTATTGTAATTTATTATTGCTGACTTTGAATCGCTATTTGAACTATTCAGGTGTTTGACACGAACCTATAAGGAAACTATGGTAGCATTTATTATATATTCAATCTGGTTTTGCTATGAAGTATGCTTGAGCCCAAGAAATTCTGCAGAGCAAGTCGTTGTTTTAAACTGTTTTCTCTTCCAACGGAATATCCTACTTGTACAAGAGTCTCGACTTGAACTCCTATTTTCCAAATTTCTTATTACGAGTCTACTGCCAAGAACAAGGCTATAATATATAAAATTCTTACATTAGTTGATAGTATATAGTCTCGATTAAAATCTAGAATGAAATTCGTTTGGCCTTGAGAGAGTTCGTACATAATTATCTATCGTAAATAAGTATCTGTTGCTGGAAATGCATGCAATGATATTTTGTAAAACATCCAGCTAGCCAAGTTCCAATGTCAAGGCTAGCAGAATTGAATATTAAAAACTAAACATTATATAAATGGATAGCATGGGATCCAAAAAGTATTTTGAATAATATGCGAATTCACATGCAGGGTAGATTTCAATCATATATACAGTCAAAATCCAACATACTAATATGATTAGTTCCAGAACCCCACATCGTATGTCAAAACCTTGTGTGTTGGGGACAAATATTCCTGCAGGATTAAACTTTTGTAGTTCATTTATTCTACAGCATAAAAACTTATGATAAAATAAATTTGTAATAAACATGCATAACAATACAAAAAAATGCATTGTACAGCAATGAAATCATATATGTTAGTATTTTACATTGAATACTGATGAACATGGGTGTACGTCGTGCTATACAGGGGATAGACAGTGTAGAGATGATGAGCAAAATATACAGCATAATTGATTGACATTTTGAAGTCAACCCAACTTGATTTGCATCTATTTTTATACCTTTTCATAGTTTTTTTTATAAACTGTCACTTTCAGCTTTTCCATATTCACTTACGAAACAGTGATGCCTCGAAAAGCTTCGGCCCTTTCATGTTGGCTATTGAGGCGGGTAGTTCTCAATGTTCGTTGTACTTTTACATCGCCGTGTTGGCAAACGTGTAAATTGGATTGACTGTACTTACATGCCGCCAGACAGTGTCATTGCCGCAAGGCTAGAGCCATGGCAATCTAAACTGTAGTGATTCCTTATCGTCTTTCATTGTTTGCATTGGTTTATTTTGGTCTCTTTTCTTATGCCCTGGAGTCTTGTCATAGATTTCCTTGATAAGCCCAATCATTTCTCATTAAATACATGAAAAACTCTAGCCAGTTGTTCTATTCAGATTGTGACTAGCAAGTCATACACTGGAAAAAATATTCCATTTTATTTTCATCTCTGGCATTCATGTCTCCGTGTACATGATTTAGGCTTAAAACCTGTTACAGTAAACATACGTTGAAATATGCTGCATAGATTTTAACTATAGTTCGCTGACTTTCGGTTTATGTGCTGTAATTATACTTTGATATAGCTGGCTGACTTTGCAGTTATTTGTTATAGATAATATTGTAACATATTTTGCTGACTTTCAATTTTAGTTAAAAGTAATAGCGTGACACGTTTGCTGACTTTGTATTCAAGGGTTATAAGTCGACCAATAACGAGGTCTCTGCGGAGTTGCTGAAGGTTTTCTCAGGCTAATTTACAAAGAGCTATATCTGACATGAGATATAAGGAGTTCATATCATCTGCTACTGTAGCTGGGACTACAGAATGTCTCTGTATATAAAAAAAGTGAAAAATCTTCAGCTTCAGACCATTGACTTATTGCGTGTGTTTTAGGTTGTCCCGGTTAGCAGCCAACACCAGGAGGTAAGTCTCAACATTTCCCTATTTTCGCTTATAAAACCATTCTGATAAAATACTAACCCTTCTGCATGGCCTTAGTATTTGGGAGTGCGGCTCTACCGCCCTCACTGGGGAGGTCACATAGATAGCTTGATACCTCACAGCTTTCAATGGTAACCCAAATAGGTTCCTAATGGATTGTTATATAACAACAGGACAGGCCTGAAATAGGCATCCAATAATTCTACTAGTTGTCTAACAGGCTCCGCCTACAGACTAGTTGCATTCGTGCAGTAATGGGAAGGTTATTGTGTATCTTTCCTGTGTACAAGCTCAGCGTGCTTAGTGTGATAGTTTGTTGTGTACATGCGGGCAGGCAGGTGCTGCGACCCTCGATGTGAATTTTGTTTGCCCTGCGTGTCCGATCATGTGACAGTGACAGCAATATATCATGGTTAACCCCACAGATAGATGCCCAATGGTCCAGGATGTGAAAGGACGTTAATGTTTCAGCCACGCAGTGTGATGGAAGCAAGGTTAAGGCCTCTAATCGAATAGCTATTCCTCGCAAGGCTCTATGTAAATCATAAAGTGATTTCAGATCGCTGTGTGTTCTATTAGTTCAATGACATAACGGTTCCTTCTATAGATTTGATGCCTCGTTCGTATTTCTAAACATGCTCCAACTGCTGGTGTTATTTGATAACTGACAAGCCCCACAGCTGTCCAATTTATAAACAAATGGTTTAAATTAGGAAAAAACTAAGTAAAATTGATATTGACGTGGGTAGTTATTTTACATCGCATACAAATAACATGTTTTATGCAATGGTACTGAAAGGTGCAGAGTAAACTGAGTGGAGCCTCATTGATAGCTCCTCTTGTTACCAACCGTCCTTGGAGGTTGTTCCTCCTGCATGCCAAAGGTACATAGAGGTCAAATGGATTAAGGTTTGAGTACATAACACTAATCTGGTATTCAACTCTGTCCAATTTCCATCCAAACCAATTTCTATCCTAACTAATTTGCAATGCAAGTGGAAAATTAGATCTGTAATTCTAATTCAATAATTTGTTTCTTCCTTCCTATAGGTGAAATGTTTGGTTGTGTGTAATGATTTTAGTCCCAGTTAGACATCAAGGTTTATTTGAATTCAGTTAGACGTCAAGGTTTATTTGAATTCAGTTAGACATCAAGGTTTATTGGAATTCAGTTAGACATCAAGGTTTATTTGAATTCTGTTAGACGTCAAGGTTTATTTGAATTCAGTTAGACATCAAGGTTTATTGGAATGCAGTTAGACATCAAGGTTTATTCGAATTTGCATTAGAGCAATTATCATATAAGTATGAATATCATTTGTCATGTTGGTTGTTGCTTCGAATTTATCAAACTTTCAAATTATTTTGTAAATATTTAATTGATTGTGAAGTTCACTAGTTGCAAACGATTCATGGTTTCTCCTTATCCAAGTCTTTAAAAAATCGTTAATACTAGTGATGGTCGCTTTTCGTTAAAAGCGTCAGAAAATTGTTCCAAGGCGTTGTGATAGAACAGTGTTTAATGTTTATCGTTCACTCAAACACAGACTGTAAAGGCAGCTTAATAAAGGCAAAATTATGTTTAGTTACATCGTGAAGTTCGATCATTCTTTGTACTATTTAGTATATAAAAAGTGGGTCTACTGTGTTTTAGATAAAATATTTTCTAGATTAAAATTATTAGTGGCTCGTTAGGAAAATTGGAATTGCAATAGTTGACTGATCCATGATATCTTCGTAAACAAATTGAGATGAGAAATGTTGGTGTGGCTATTGACCTACTTATAAGTGAAATTGATTGCAGTTTGTCATTACATGAAACTATGCCCATCAGGTATTACATTTGTGTCTGATTGCCTCTTGCTAAGGAATAGACATCATAAATTTGAACTTAAGCAATCTGACCTTTGACTGAATTTGGACATTTTTGTCATCAGCTGACATACCGAAATGTTTCTGAATATAAATTTTTTTAAATGTTCCAGTTTTTGAAAAATTACGTCTGATTATCAGCTAGTGTAGCTCAACTGATCCGGAAAATATTGTAAAAGCAAAATTGCGTAATATTCCTGTTCACTAGAGATTGAATGTGTTTAGACTTTTATTGGACAAGTAGATTATTTTCACACGACATCGTTAGTGAGAAAGAAAAAAGTTCGATAAACTGCAGTATCTCAGATTTAGCGATTATCTGCATTCAGATTTCACTAACGTACATTGCGATCTCAAATGTGTCCCCCTATCTACAAAAGCAAACATACATCACTAAAATATCTCAAGAGACAATCAGCAACACAATGTTGGAGTTGCTCCCTCCCTTTATTCTGTATAATTATAATCACCATAGATATATAAACCTTTATATATCTATGATAATCGCAAACTGACAATTTTCTCAAAGATATTACCTACAGATAGATCGTAGTTATCTAAAGTTACCCACATCTTCGTGAAGCTATTAGTAGAATTTTTCAAAAGAAGTTCAATAAAAAGATGAAATGTTGCTAGAGTGTTATTTTCTTCGCCGATCATTTTATTATCATCGTTTTCTGAGTTGGTTGAGTTGAATTTCTCGTAGTGATCATTTGCAAGAACTACTTTGAGACGGATGTTCATTTTTGGGAACGTAAATATTTAGGAATTGCGCTGTGTTGATATTTTGTTCGTAAACATGTTAGCGTGCTAGCAAACAGCCTTTAAAGCAGCTGGCGGCAGTAATTGAACTGTTTGGAAGATAGCATGCTTCACCTAGCCATGTTTATTGACACGCTTTTGACTGCAATGCCGCCACTATAGGAGGCGCATCAATCTAAAATAAGACTCCGTAAAATTTTATGCTTTATAGCAGCGCTTCTCTTATACGTTTTTAAATCGCTGAGCTTCCTACGGCTGGCGAGGGCATTTCTGTACCCCTCCCTTAGAATGGGACAAAATGGATCCGAACTTGACGAAAAACAGATCTTCGTATGAATCGTACGTATTATATCTTATGTATTATATCGTATGTATCATATCGTATGTATTATATCGTATGTATCAGAAGAGTAACATTTTGATTCGGCAAAGTACTGGCTGATAGGCTTTGAATGGTTATGGAAAAGTCTCGACTCAGATAACTTTGCACCGACAAGTATAGCCTACTGACTTCGTCTTCCCTATAGATTCCTGTACCTCTGCAAACAACCCCTCACACCCCTGAGGGGTGTGAGTATGTATCATACTCACAACCCTCAGGGGTACTCACACCCCTTAGGGATGTGAATACCCCTCAGGGGTGTGCGTACAACCCTCATGGATGTGAGTACCCCTCAGGGGTGTGCGTACAACCCTCATGGATGTGAGTACCCCTCAGGGGTGTGCGTACAACCCTCATGGATGTGAGTCCCTCAGGGGTGTGCGTACAACCCTCAAGGATGTGCGTACCCCTCAGTAATTGCGAAGCCCTGTTTTATAGTAATCTGAAAACTCGATTTAGAGATTCAAATCAATTCTTAAACTTCCTGACATCAGCCGCAGGTAAACTATGTTGCTGACATCAGCCGCAGGTAAACTATGTTGATGACATCAGCCGCAGGTAAACTATGTTGCTGCACTAGAATGCATTCAACGGACTGACTACTAAAAACCAGAGACAAGGGACTGATGATTTTGTGAAGGATCTAGACCCTTCTCTATTGTAAACAATGAATTTTAATTGGTCCATGGTTTCATTTAGTGGCAATAAGATTATCAGCGACACTAAAGGTTGTACAGCAATTTTGTCATATCACGTCAGCTGAAATGAGTTATTGTTATTGGCTTAAAAATCACAGTAAAGTTCAATTTAATTTTATAGTTACTAATAAGTGTCTTTTCAGAGAGGTTGAGGTAAAAGTCAAGTAGATTATGCCACTTCAGTACAATGAGAAGACAATCACAAATGTATAGATTTTTAAGGTATAGTGTTATATGTATAGGGCCTACCTTTCCTATTAAGATACGGCTGGAATCACCACATATGTTCAGATTGACAATAGTTTTGCTGCTGTCACTGGGCTCACAATGTTTTGCTGCCATCCCATCTTGTTATTGTCACTTAATAGAGCTGCTTTTCTATATTCTATATTGAAATTTCAAAATACTCTCAGGAGTTGTCCCTCTTACTGCCGAAGGGTAAGTCATTTTTCTGCCCAAGGTTTAGATTTCATGCTGCCAGTGAGTACGCCTTGAGTTGTCCTCCGCTACTAAAAGTAATTTCTCTTATTAGGTTTAAAAGAACAGCATTTTATCTGAATAACAGAATTTATTGTTTCTATTTGCGTAGTTTTTAATAAACTTGATAAAACAACTTAACTGTTTTTTAATATGTTGAAGACTGGCATATTATTCTGAGCTAAATGAAAGAAAGTTAACTTTATAAAACATACGAGGACATTGGTCTGTTTAAAGAAAACGGGCATGTAAAATGTTAACTTAATGGTATCCCTGTTTAGTAAGTTTTATGATAGAGAGCCATTATGTTTTCTCCGACCACATACCGCTAGAATGGTTCTCAAGTTCCTTATAACTGTTCTAAAAATAGATTAATTAACTGCGATTTTACGATTAAACCGGGTTTGTACCGGTTTGATTTGGAATGCATGAAAAGTTAATGGCCAGTGTTCAAAGAAAGCTAAAAGGTTTTTGGATTCGTCCCTGGTCATCTTCTAGTCATGAGAACCATTTAATGGACCCTGTCAATCACAGCATGGAGAACATAAATCCTATTATAGGCAAGCATGCTTACACTTACGTGACCGCTAATCAGGTATACTCGTTAGAAAACTTATGTTTATTCTCAGAAAGATGCGTAAGAATCCAAAAGCATGGTGAAACAACTCTCGCCATGCATCCGTCAGTCGGCGTACTCTAGGTATAAGATCACTTAAACAAAGCAGTTATTATTCGACTAGTTGCTCAATGATATGTGAAACAAAAGCAAACATCCATATGAGTAGTTCGCTTCTGGAACCTTCTATGCACTTTTGAGCTTCCATGACTCTTTTCACTATACCCATACCCACACCCAGTTATTTGATTCAAGCTTAATCATACCTAGTCACTCAAAACGGCGCCCAAAATGAAAGCCTATACATGAAAGTATAAACCTGAAACTTCAAAAATATCATCTGAGTGCACTGCCGGTTCTGTATTGGAGGTCTTCAGTTTTTACTTCAAAGTTACTATCTGGTAGATAATGATTTAACAATAGCTCTTTCTGTCTGGCTTGCATTTTTCCAATTAAACAAATACCTACTTCCTGCTACTCTTATGAGGTGATGAATCGAGATGACAGATGTGGGCTTTCTAGTTTCCTCAGCAGTTTCGCTTTATCATCGCTGGGATTTCCTTGTCACTCCCGGCGGTCATCTGTTATAAGTATGGCTCGGTGGTAATGCTTCGTTTCGCTCTGGTTACCATAACATCCTATGCATATCATTACGATTTGATGGTGCAAAAACAGTTTGTTGACGATATCGGAAGCTCGATCGCGATAGCACAATGCACTCGGGCTGATGTGAGTTGATGAGATACGAATCGGTTGCTGAGAGATGCTTACATTATGCCATTTGTGGTTACGCATACACACGCAGCAAGCACCACTTGATATGTGAAGAGGTGCTTTTATCAACCCGTGTAGGTGCTTGCTCATTCCCTGTCTTATCCACTTTTTTTCTGTTGCTAAAACAAATTCTCTCAAGCATTCCACCGAAGATATACGTCCAAGTAACCATCTTCCAATAAAGTTGTACTAGCTGATCTTGCGGTAAGGTCTATATCTAGGCCAGTTGTTCATCCATACTGTTCACGTTCTAATATAGTGTAGTCGTCCCTGTTACCTATATGCTACAACGAGCGACTGTCCACAATACCGATTCAACTTTTAGTTGGTCGATACATGACAGAGTACGGCGAAGATCGATGAAAACTGGGTTGACCCAGTGAAAAGACAAATTACAAGTAAACTATGAAACTAACCTAGCCAGCTAAAAACAGACGGTTTTATATTCTGCAATGCATTTTTTAATCCTGGCATGATCTTGGCATGCCTTCTCAGTTATTAATTGGTCGTTCATCAACATACAACATGAGGTACCATGAATTGGGCTGGATCCCTTGAAGTACGATAGACCAGTGGACAAATATAGCAATGTTATGTTGTAGCATGATTAACTTCTTAAAATATTACCTAATTTTGGCCATCGACAGTAACTTTATGAATCAGGTATGGCTTATTAGAGCTTTCCTGGTGTTTACTGAATTCAGATGAGTTGGGTAACAATCAGCCACTCAGCTCAGCATCAGTAAATCATACTGTTTAAGTAGAGCTTCTCTTATGAAAACAGAGCAGGAACTTCCTCGGAGGTTTTGAGGATCCAGAATTGTTGGAAGATGCCAATAGAATGAAATTTACATAGAATCATTGTAGAGAAATATACAACTTTTGCCGCACTATAATGGAGCCTCGGTGCTCGACCTCCTCCCTACGCGAGCGAATTCCATGTTTAATCGAAAATTTGAGTAGAAAATGCATCTGAGTTCGAATAGATTTTCAGTGCTCAAATTAGCCAAGTCAAGCCGAATAATGCCGATCGAGAACAAAAATAACTGAGTCGAGCCGAAAGTACTCGTCAGCCCTTCTCGACCATTTGGTCTATTCAACTCTGATCTACTCGACCATTTGGTAAGCATCTATTTAACTCTGACCTCTCGCGGAGTAAGACATACACAGTTCGTTGGGGTATTTTCACTAGTTATCCACTTTTTGCTAATGTTTTAGCCCTTAAAAATGGGTCCAAAGAAAGACATGTTATTTTAATATGCCAGGTATTGTTCTTAGGAGTGAAAATGGGTTAAAATGTTTACCATTGTTTCTTATGGCAAAACTGGTTTTAGTTTTCCAACAAACCAGCGCTGGATCACCAAATCCAAATGAATTATGATCGCGCACTGAGGTTTCACTGTATATTCTAGCAGATCGAGTAAATAAGTTAAACTTTAATGAACACCCTTCGTTTGTATATTATTAAAAAGTTGTGAAGAACGTTTGGAAAATACGCTTTCTTTTCTGTTATTCAACCCAAAGGGGTACAGTACTTGAATGTGGCTTTGTACTGAAAAGCTCTAGGTAATGTTTGGTTACGATAGAAAGTTAGTTATTAGGACCACACTAAAAGGTGTATTTGGATTTTCTAGGATGTTTGTATATGAGATTCATTCAAATACATCATTGTTGTCTAGGAACTGCGATATTCGCTATGGTGCGGGTAGGGTCGAAAAGGTCTCATTAGCAATAGGTATATAGGCTTCTTCAATGTTACGTTGAACATTTTCACAAATATTGTTTGTAGTCCACGATAACTGACTAATTTTGGTATAAAAGTAAAGTTTGATAAATGTTAAACTCGCTGTTATTGGATTCATCCTTTGGTCTTCTTGTAATCAATACTGAGTCGATTGCCTATCGTTGAAAGGAGTGCGTAGAAGACAACTCCTAGTTTATGGCTTCAATGATTGTTCATATATCCCTAGACAATGACAGACACCCATTCAGAGACACATTCACCCAGAAGAGTGAGTGTATCAAATGTGACAGCCACATACCATAGAACCTCTATTTGAACGTCACGGCGCTGTATTTTCTATTGTTTGTAGAGATCAAAATGGTCGATCAATGTGTCATATTAAAGTGATGGTCAAATAGAGATGGTGTTCAATTAAAGAGTGGCGCTCTATTTTTCAACCATTCTTCAGCGGTGTTCTATTAGAGGTGGTGTTCACATAAAGGTGGCGATCAAACGGAGGTTTTACAGTATGTCTTTCGAGTTTAAAGTCGACTCCAAGTTCGGTGAAATACCAATATGGCGCTCTGCTGCCTTGAAATACCAGGTGATGACACCTGATAAGCATACATTGGTATAGCGGTCATTTCTATTTTTAGAAGCATTTGGGTTTACATTTAAAGCATAACATTGGCTGATATCAATACCAGCCAATCTTATTAATATTCTTATCTGATTAATATGATATTAACATCTAAAGTATTGATTTTGTCAACATACAACATGCAGTTTCAGGTAATCGCTGTGCTAACATTTGAAGCAGTTTCCATTATTTAAAGTCGTCTCTCGAAAGATTTAAGTTTAATAAATTATATTGTATTAAGCTCGCAGAAATTGAAATAAATCATAAAAATAAAAAGATCAATTAAACTTTACATAATGTAAGTTACGCTACATGTTCCTATCATTCGCTGAACCTAAACCTTCTCCGTGTCTCAAAGGGCAATAACAATAGAAACCTCTTTACTGATTATCACTATTAGTTTAGTTTATGTCATTACATTATTTTTGACATAATTTTTTTAACGCTATACATAATTATTTGAAGCATTGAAGTTGTTTTTGGACTCTAGAACGGATGAAACAAAATATAACGTTATAAGAATGTTTGTTCTAACCGTTTTGACATACAAGGTTAGAACAGATAACCTTTGCATGTCGATATTTGACTATATTAGGCTATTGAAACATCGCATTAAGACTTGTGACAGCAAAAGTTTAAATTTATTTATCATTGTCAAGCAATTTTACAAGAATTTTTGACAGTTTTGTAGGCAACTTATCGTGTAATAAAGGTTATGTGAGTTGTCTGGGTATAAATGATAGTGAGATATGTAGAAATGCTATATTTTTCTAAATCATATACTAAAGTTTCCTTACAGAGATAGTGTAGCAACCCCTAGGTGTGCCAGTCCCGAAACGCTATGCCGAGCTGACAAGAAGATTACTTTTCCATAGGGCGCTTATACTAGAGTGATGGTTGTGCGACGCCTTATGTCAAGGTTGTATCTTTAATAGGTAAAAGAAAAAATTGATTAGAGCAATTAACCAACAAAAATTTTTGCATTTGAATCAACAGGAAAGGGAGACCTATAGGCACACACAAGTGCGATGCTGTTGGTCGCTAAGGCCGTTGGTCGCTAAGGCCGTTGGTCGCTAATTTTTTTCTATAGAACAAAGGTGGTGATGGTTCAGTGTCGTTCCCAAACAGCAACGTTGAATCACGACAGAATGAGAGCGATACGGATCTGTTGGCATTGAAACGCCGCATGGGGGTGTGTCATTATGCTAACGTTGTATGGAAAGAGTTAATTTTTAACAGTTCTCCACTTACGCAGTGTGTCAGACTTACGCAGTGTGTCAGACTTGCGCAGTATGTCAGACTTGCGCAGTGTGTCAGACTTGCGCAGTGTGTCAGACGTGCGCAGTGTGTCAGACAGGGATTACGTGTTTGTCACAATTTCCATTTCCATAACATTTCCATAATTCATTTTCATATTATTTCCATTTCCATAACATTTCCATAATCTATTTCCATATTATTTCCATTTCCATAACATTTCCATAATTCATTTCCATATGATTTCCATTTCCATAACATTTCCATAATTTATTTCCATATTATTTCCATTTCCATAACATTTCCATAATTTATTTCCATATTATTTCCATTTCCATAACATTTCCATAATTCATTTCCATATTATTTCCATTTCCATAACATTTCCATAATTTATTTCCATATTATTTCTATTTCCATAATATTTCCATAATTCCTTTCCATATTATTTCTATTTCCATAACATTTCCATAAATCATTTCCATATTTTTTCCATTTCCATAACATTTCCATAATTCATTTCCATATTTTTTCCATTTCCATAACATTTCCATATTTCTAAAATAAAATTTCCATATCGATTTCCATAAAAATTATGGAAATATTTATGTTTATGGAAATGGAAAAGTAAACATTTCCATAATATGTTTAGCGATCCCTGGTGTGTACGTATGTGTGCGCGCTTGCGTGTCAAATGAGCGTGTGTGTGTGTGTGCAATCGTCAACTCTTCCCGAATATGTGATTAATTTATACATAATATGAATATGATATTTGCTTGCTAATATACTTTATTTAGGGTCCAGGCAACATCAAAACTGTATGCTACCATTGCCTATAACTAAGCCAGAGACGATTTGAGATGTTTTGAGAGTTTCTTTCAGACTCCCTTAATAGTTTCTGTAATACCACTGATGTTAGCTGGGTTTGTGTGTTACCATTGTCCGTACATGTAGCCAAGTCCAGAGACAATTTGAGTTAATTTCTTCCAGACCACTTTAATAGTTTCTGTAATACCACGGATGTTAGCTGGGTTTGTGTGTTACCATTGTCTATACATGTAGCCGAGCAAGAGACAATTTGAGTTAGTTTCTTCCAGACCCCTTTAATAGTTTCTGTAATACCACTGATGTTAGCTGTTTGTGTATTACCATTGTCTATTCATGTAGCCTAGTCTATACAATATAACTCCCCTCTGTTTATATCTTGGATTACGTGTATGTTACAATTTCCATAATTCAATTCTATGTTATTTCCATTTCCATAAAATTTCCATAATTCATTTCCATAATTTCCATATTATTTCCATTTCCATACCCTTTCCATAATTTATTTCCATATTATTTCCATTTCCATAATATTTCCATAATTCATTTCCATATTATTTCCATTTCCATAATTCATTTCCATATTTTTTTCCATTTCCATAACATTTCCATAATTTATTTCCATATTATTTCCATTTCCATAACATTTCCATAATTCATTTCCATATTTTTTCCATTTCCATAACATTTCCATAATTCATTTCCATATTATTTCCATTTCCATAACATTTCCATATTTCTAAAATAAAATTTCCATATCCATTTCCATAAAATTATGGAAATATTTATGTTTATGGAAATGGATATGGAAAAGTAAACATTTCCATAATATGTTTAGCGATCCCTGGTGTCAGACTTGCGCAGTGTGTCAGACTTGCGCAGTGTGTCAGACTTGCGCAGTATGTCAGACTTGCGCAGTGTGTCAGGCTTGTGCAGATTGTGAGTATTGCTTAAACCAAGCACACTGTTCCAACCAAGTTATTCCTAATCGGTGGTAGCCTCGTGCAAAGCAGTCTGGCGTTGACGTACTTTAACTGAGAAGTGAGGATATTTTTGGTAGAAAAAATAAACTCACGAGGAAGCCTTTTAAAGCGAGCTATTTTTTGCCCTCAGCGTGTGCTGCTAAGCAACGCCTACAGATGTTAAGGTAGTAAAAAGCCTGTGCTCTATAGATTGTGCTAGCTTTCTTATCTTCAGCAAAGATGGGGCTCTTTATGACGGTTTGGATTTGCACTGTGTTTTCCGTTTGGATTTACACTATGTTTTTGTGACTCGCACGAAGCGCGTCATGCGGACTTGGAGTTGTGTTACCGTGCGAATTGAGTATTTCTATGGACATTCACATGATGTGTATTGACTCGGGTGCTTTGTTGAAAAAAGCTAAGGAATCGTACGCTATAAGTTAATAATTAACAACGCAGTTAGGGACGCACAGGTTACGACGCAAACACTTGAAACTCGATTGAGAAAGGATGACAGAAGTATTGAAAAAGTTTGAAGATGAATAGCTGGCGCGGTATTCTAATGCGCATTATAAACGTGATGGATTCGACAGAGTTTTGCGAATCGAAAAACTCACAGAGCTTGCGGATTTATGTCATTTCCATGATGAGATTAACTTGCGGATTGGCTCAAATTTGCGGATCATTGGTGTTATAAAAATGTATTGCATGGGCTAAGTTTCCGTGAGACGATCTTGTCTTACTTGACGAATTTTCATGCTCATATGTTTGTCAATCTTCGGGCAGTATTGTCAAACAATTGCTGGCATGACAGATTGAGTGTCAAGGACATTTTAAGCCTGGCAGATTGCATGGTTAAGATGGATATTGTTCATACTTCCTATGTATATAATTTCATAGTTTTTCTATCATCAGAAATGAGGTCCAACCGAGCATTGACATACCAAGTAAATTCGTTCCGAAATCTACTTCTATGGTAAAAAAGTCCTATGTTAAAGCAGATATTGCCATAATAATATGCTGTATTCAGTTAAATTCGTTCCAAAGCCCTAGTACCCTTCAACAAAAACTGCAAGTAAATTACACAGCTTTAAAACAAATGCAATTTGTAAAAAATCTAAATGAGATACATGTATAAAACTAATTTACTACGGTGGTAATAGTAAAGCGGGGTCTGTGTTATAGTTCTGTCTTTGAGATATACCCAGGTAGTGGTAGACATGGTATTGAAGATGTATACAATTTATCTGAACTTGTTATAAGTAATTTTTTTAAACTTTAGTATCACTATGTTTCCATGACAACCCTCATGCGCAAGTCTGCATCAATCTGGAAATCATTCGCAAAATGGAAACTGCAAAAATCTGCAAGTCAAGCGAGTTTCGTTGTTCGCAAATCCTCATCGAATGCTTCATGCTTGCGAAAGATGCGCAAGAAAATGTCACATAGGTTCCATTCTAAATATTTTCACACCCGAGTCATTTTATTTCGACTTGAGCTGTTCCCAATGCTGCTGAATGCTACAAAGCGTGACAAGACTGTATCACCAATTATTGACCTATGGTTCAATAATTAGTGATACAGTCTTGAGCCTTTCTTACCTTTTTAACAAAGTGCCAGCAGCGTTAATCACATCTTGCACTTGACCTTTGAAACACTTATCGCATGGTAAGTCAACGTGCACACAACTCCAACTCTGCATCATATGCGTCATAGAAACAGTGGATGTGCAAACCGACATTCATTTGTTATGTTTTATGTTTCAAGTTTCACCTGGCTTTTCATCTTTACTGACAAAGTTGTAATGTTTTGACAACCTGGAGACTTCTCCCGTTAAATATTGCTCCGGACATTTCTTGAATACTTTTCCGAATTGGATGCATGGTGAAGTATTCCATAAGTAGGGCTGCAGTAGGTAGGTATCTGTAAGTAGGGCTGCAGTAGGTAGGTAGTAAGTAGGGCTGCCGTAGGTAGGTAGGTAGTAAGTAGGGCATCAGTAGGTAGGTAGTAAGTAGGGCTGCCGTAGGTAGGTAGTAAGTAGGGCATCAGTAGGTAGGTAGGTAGTAAGTAGGGCATCAGTAGGTAGGTAGGTAGTAAGTAGGGCTGCCGTAGGTAGGTAGTAAGTAGGGCTGCCGTAGGTAGGTAGTAAGTAGGGCATCAGTAGGTAGGTAGGTAGTAAGTAGGGCATCAGTAGGTAGGTAGGTAGTAAGTAGGGCATCAGTAGGTAGGTAGGTAGTAAGTAGGGCATCAGTAGGTAGGTAGGTAGTAAGTAGGGCTGCCGTAGGTAGGTAGTAAGTAGGGCTGCCGTAGGTAGGTAGTAAGTAGGGCATCAGTAGGTAGGTAGGTAGTAAGTAGGGCATCAGTAGGTAGGTAGGTAGTAAGTAGGGCATCAGTAGGTAGGTAGGTAGTAAGTAGGGCATCAGTAGGTAGGTAGGTAGTAAGTAGGGCATCAGTAGGTAGGTAGGTAGTAAGTAGGGCATCAGTAGGTAGGTAGGTAGTAAGTAGGGCATCAGTAGGTAGGTAGGTAGTAAGTAGGGCATCAGTAGGTAGGTAGGTAGTAAGTAGGGCTGCCGTAGGTAGGTAGTAAGTAGGGCTGCCGTAGGTAGGTAGTAAGTAGGGCATCAGTAGGTAGGTAGGTAGTAAGTAGGGCATCAGTAGGTAGGTAGGTAGTAAGTAGGGCATCAGTAGGTAGGAAGTAAATAGGGAGTTGAGTGAGATTGGTTGAGTGATTGATTCTATGCACAGAGTACATATTGATTAGCACATTGATTAGTTCTTTGGCAGGAGCCACTCGTAAGTTTTAAACTTGCGGTGTGAATAAGTTATATCTAGCCATTTCTTTTCTAGATGTGTAACATTATGGGTTGACACGCCTTTCTTTGATCTTTCTGCAACAATGAAGCATCATTTTTCTTACAATGTATTTAGGGGAATAAAAATCTGGCCTGCCAATTATAATTACTTACACACTAAAAGTGACTCACACATTTCACCTAAGCCTCATTATTTACTTGAACAGCAGTGGATCATTTTTATTCACCTGTTTTCGTGTGTGGAAAGTTGAAAGTCTTTGGAAAGTCTTTTTTCATAGTTTTTGTTCTCATAAAGCACTCGCAGTGGTGCGGGTCGGGTCGTAACAAGGTTTAGATCTATACCCAGGCATGGTCAGTAGAAGTATAGCTAAATGACCTCGTCGCAGAGAGGATATAGTCTACAGATATAGTTCCTTGTCTATTCCGTTATCATACCGTGTAACCAAGGTCTGCCATTATGTTGGTTTATCATTTCTATGTGAATGATAACTCTATGTTTTATTCATGTATTTGTTACTTGACTGTAAATATTAGCATAGCTCAACCAAAGTTATAGACCGGGGTCCATAAATTCCCCAACTTGTGATTTGAAAAATGAAACTATATATTTATGGAATGGAAGTTTTGGTTAGCATTGGTCATAGGCAACATCAGTTTTTCTAATATTTATGTAACAGATTTTTT
Organism: Watersipora subatra; assembly: GCF_963576615.1. NCBI lineage: Eukaryota > Metazoa > Bryozoa > Gymnolaemata > Cheilostomatida > Watersiporidae > Watersipora > Watersipora subatra. The sequence continues at coordinate 52,567,962 of NC_088716.1, forward strand.
GAAAACAAAACCATTTATTGTCTTTAAAAGTATGCAGGCCTATAAAAGTTTATATAATAAAATATTTAATATATTCAGATGATTAATCCTCCTATGCGAGCATTTGCGGAATATTATTCACATTAGATCATTCTGTGACACATTCAAATTTATGGTGTTCAAAACAAAAAATATATAGGCCTACATTTATATTTTTATAGCTTCTGTAGTGATCACTGCAGCTGTGTTTATTTTTGTTGACTTCGATTCCCACACCCTGTTCAATGGAATCCTAGCTATCCCGAGCTCCAGTTCTCTAAAGAATCAATTCTACCAGTTAGCAATCGATGGTTTGACAATTTGAAGCACTATCAGTAGCTTGTGGAGGCAGCCCTTGGCCGAGGCTAACTGTGCAGGTAGCCTCAGAATATTGGCTATCTATCAATACCCCTCGGCTCAAGAGAGATATGCTTGTAAACATACAATGCACTGGTCCCACTTGTTGCGCAACGTCAAAGTATATTTTGACCAGCCTAATCTCTAGATAGAGAGTAAAACATGGCCTCACACGTGTCTCGTGTCAACTGACCACGTCTCCTTTGTGTTCATTGTAACTCAGTAGAAACCTGCAAGGTCCGGAAGGGTGCTTTGAGATTGTGCGAAGCTGCTTGGTGCCTTTGGCGGCCACTGACATATGATAAGAACCTTGTCATTGTTGGCCATCTAGTCTATGCGTTGCGCGCTGTCTGAATTCATTCAATCAGTCTAATATCTGTACCATCTGTCCATTTAATTTTGCAGCATTTGCAATATTTTATTTTATACTTTGGCTACATAGATGTAAAGTTAATAAATCGATAGCTTATTTGCTTGCATAATCCATCGTTTTTTTACGTCATCAAGCCGTTTGCACACGCGCTCGTTCACGAAAAAGCCGCCATATTTGTAGAAAACGATCGTTATTTTTTGTTCTATAGTATTTTTTGGTGTTCTTTTAATATAATAATAACAAATTGCAAACAAAAGCATCGTTTTCAAAAATTCATCGCAAAAGCTTCGTGTTTTTAACGATAAAAGTTGTCTATAAAGATGGCCGACAACGATAAAATGAAATCACGAAAAAAACGAAGGATTGGTAAGAAAGTTTGAAAGGCAAAGCTGATGCTGCTGACAAGTATAAAAGGTAACTGGTAGCTTTAACCAATTCGGTTCTAGTTATTTTCCAGTTGACAGCCTGTCAGGCATAATTAATTTTTCACACTCATTATTTAATAAAGTGTTTTGGATTAGATTGGGCCTAAATAATGTTGCTCTCAAAATAATTTAAAGTATGTTTGCAACTGTTGGTAACATTTTTAGCTAGAATTTGATACCAATATATGCACATCTGGTTAACTTACATAAGATGTTATTGATGAGATTCAAATCGATATACGTTCTGGAAATGAAAAGTCTATGCTTGGTTGCTATGTTTTGGTTGGTTACTTACTGCAGTCAATTTCTTGCTTGATAACACTTCAATAACACTTCAATAACATATTAGAATGACAGGAAAGTGTGTTAGGAGCAGTTTGCAAATAAATCTTTTGGAGTTCTAACCAATAGAACTGAGGATATCGGCCTATTTGCAATATCATGGCATAATAAAGCTTCCGATCCATAGTTTAACTGATTGGTTTATTATGTCTTTATATCATAATTACATTCTATATAAGCAAAATTTATATTCTAATGACTGCAAACAACCATTATTGCAATTATGATAATAAGACACACAATATGCAAACAACTTGAGTACAAAACTGATATCACCTAGAAATGCATGAAAATTAGTAAAAAGATCGTGTATCAAAATAAGTATAAAAAGAATGTTTATTCAAAAACGTATAAAATAAATGTTCATAAACTATAACTATCTATTGTTGATAAACACTGACAGATGTGGACGCTCTGGGCATATCCTCATTGCCACTAGTAAAAGAATCATCATTTACATTTCCACAATCACCTACAAGTAGCAGCATAACGATAATAAAAATTATTATATAAAAACGGCATAATTTTCTTGCTTCCAAACTTCTTTCACAACAATAACCAGAAGTAAATGCATTTACTATGTCATTTGTATCTACTGAAATTGTAAACAGATTAACCAGCAAAAAACAATTTTGAAGTAAAAATCAAAAATTCAAAAAAGTAAAAATTATAATTCAATAATTCTGTTGTAGTACATTAAACTGCAGTACCTGAACTTATAACTCTGTTCGTTGGCTCAGAAATCTAGCAACGGCTTTCGGTAAACGTATTCAAAATGGCGACCTCCAGAGTTGAAGAAGTTGAAATCTAACACGGGATTTGCCTAGTAAAATGTTTTTATGCAACCACAATTCTGGTATCAAAATGAACATCAGACTGTTATCTTTCGGAATAAAGCTTCAGAAAACGATATTCGTAAAAGGAGTATCAATAAAGTTACTCAACTTGTGTCTCGATATAGTTAGGCTCAGGTCCAAGTGAACACAACTTCTCCCGAAATAGTCAGAATCAGGAGTGAAATGATTAATATTTATGAGCTATGTTCATTCATGCTGCAATTTTGGTCGACAAAAAGTTGATAGGTTGAAAAATATAGCCACCGGCTGACATCGGATCTGCAAAGATCGATAAATAGTTGATCAATGCATTTTTAGTACGATGAAGTTTTTGCCATGTTTTTTTGAACAAATATTTTTCATAGAAAAACTGCCTTGAAGGATCAGCTCATAGCATCGCAAAGTAGTGAGTATTGTGGATGATGTATGATCGCATGAGATTTTTTCTGTAATAAAATTATTTGGTAAACTTGAAAAACATGTCGAAGCAAAATGAAAGCATTACCGTAAAACCTCTATTCAAACGCCATGGCGATCTATTTTGCAACCCTTTCAATATAGTGGCGGTCGAATGGAGATGGTGTTCAAATAGAGGATGATGTATAGCTCGTCAGAATTTTGGGAAGCTAAATTTAACCTTTTCACGGCGAAACGAATGTTTTTTATATTCTGGACTCTCCTTTGGGCGCAGTGACATTAACCCTTTTGGATACAATAAATCTGCTAACTTACCTCGAACTTGTCAAAGATCTCAAATAAATATACATTGAGAAGCCGAGAAATATCTCTACCAGTGTATATCTATTGCTTTCAATTAACTTGCGATGATATTATAGCCCGTACCCCGCTTTGGACTTTGTTGGAGCTTTTAATTTTTTATTTTATTCTAAATTCGAAAGCTTTTTGTTACAACTATATTTAACAATGTTACATAAAAGCTCTTTGTACTTATTGGTATGTTTGCTAGTTTGCAGCCAAAACTAGCTTGTTATGTGCAATAGAAGAGGAGTTAGGAGCATCAATCCATTGTATACCGAGTTAAAATAACCGCAACGATGCTATCAAATAATATGCTATAAATCTGCAAATTTATAAGTTGTATAATGATAATCAATCAAATGCTACAAATATATATTCATTAACAAGTGACATAAATGAACCATGCTTATAATACCCGCAGAAACAGAAATTAACAATTTTGAAACAAATATTTGCATCATTTGCTCGGCCAGTCATGTGTTCTCATTGTTGCATTTGATGGAGCTAACATCTTCTGGTTGATCAATACCTTGCACAATGTCTTCTGACCTCAACTCATCCTCTGCATTGCATAACTAGTCGGTATTAGCGTCCAAACCATTTTTTTAGCTGAGCAAAACTTACGCGTTGCCCACAAATAGCGATAAACTTTTAGCCAGATGGGCGCTAAAGACAACATTTAGCCTACAACTAGTCATTCAAATACTATCGTAAATGTAAACTGTTTTTCATGTGCGTCGAAGTATCAAGGCCACGTCGAAGGAGGAACTACTATTAGTCTGATACAGTTTTTAATTATTTCTAAGGCGTTGCTTTCAAATTTTTAATAAAAAAAATTGAAAAGCTATGAAGTTGGAAAACGGACATCGATATGAACAAAAACAACGATAGAGTTGATTGATATTGATATAACCGAGTCATTATTAGTACTGTTTTGTGGACATTTATCTAGTAATCGCTTGCTATTATGGGTTCGTAAAGATCAAAGAATGTCAAAGTGGCGGTCAAATAGAGGTGGCGTTCAATAAGAGGTTTTACGGTAAATTTCCGCAATGAGTTATCTACACTGTCGACCTTGATAAAGTTTTGTTCAACCCTTCAGTTATTACATTAACATTCATCACTGTATAGAATGAGACATCATGAATTTTGATTAAAGCGTCGAAGTAATGATGAATATAACTAACAACTTTGCATTTTATAAAGATCTATCAAATTTTGGTCGTTGATAATGGATTCTCATACAGTAGGGTTTTCAAGCTGAGATAGGCCCAACTGAATTGTTACATATGGTTGATCGATTGCATTAGCCAGCTGTAATATGAACAAATGTGGTCACTTGTATGCTTTTGATGAAAAGATCTTGCTACATTCATTAAAAATGACAGAGCAAACTTCAAGATGTTATTCATGTAAGCATTTCATTCTGTTATACATTATCATGTTACAGCTATGAGCAATATTTCCTCCTACTGATGAAATATTTTGCTGTGCGAGTTAGTTTGATATTATAGCTGGCTAACTAGTTGTTGAAATGTGATTGACAAACATCACCCATTTTGACTCCTAGGGCATTTCCATGGGCTAGTGTTATCCCAATGTTAAAGCCTTTATTTATCAAAATAAATAGGATTTGGGTATCAGAGTTAATCTGGCTTTCTTTACTTAATGCTTTTTATGCTATTCTCGTGGAAACTGCAATCAAAATATCATCATTCCAAAATTTTGATATGAAAAGCATGATCACAATCACAGGGAGCTAGAATGTATACACTTGTGGAACACAGGCTATATTTGACATACGATTAACCGTCAGCTGGAATCGCGAGTCACTATTATAGCGTTTGGCTTGTAAAATTGATCTTTCAATATTTCTTATGCAAGATATAAATTATCTATCCGATTATTTTCCTGTCATTCTATCTCCAACCTGAGTAAGTAATTATTGTTTATCTTTGCCGAGTATATTTGCTTGCCAATTGAGTGCCGTATTCCTCGAGGTCTAGACTCACGCATACATTCTGTATTAGTCTATAAATTTTGGAAAGAAGACCGGCCAGAATAGTTCCAGAACATATGGCTTACTAATATTCAACTCCCCATAACAGCTATTATAAATTGTGTCATGAACAAAAGTAGTTCTCATGGAGAAGATAAATATGTTTGTTTTTATATCCTCGGTGTACTTCATAGGATGGCATTTTTAAAGTGCCATAGATTTCATCTTGTCATCGTGACGAGGGAAGTAATGCGAGATCGATTGCCAGCATGTCACCGTGTTCCCTTTTTCTCTTGAATGCAAAGAAGCAGATAAAAAACCGGTAACCATGGCAATATCTCGTTGCTTCGTGGAATATTTCCTATCACTCAGTATGGTTGTGGCCAGTTAGTGCAGAGCGCCTAACTGACGCATCATTGCGTTATTATCTACATGTAGTTTGAGTGTTTTGCTGCAAACCACTCCCTCTGAGCTGCTGTTGATATTTCCAGGACAATGATGCCTTGCTGAGAAGCACCCTTGCCAATCTGTTTTGTTTTTCTAGCTCTGTTTGCCTTGGCTAAGCAGGTAACAAAGGAAATGTCGAGGGTGCCTGACTTGATGCTGCTTACACCCTATTTTACCAGGCCTTTCATTTGTACTATTCTGAGAAAGTTTCTTTACGGTCTAGGATCTAAGGCCATTCCCATCAACAAAGGAGTTCCTCTGTGCTATATATAGTTCGGTTGCTGTGATGTTTGAGAATAAGGGTTATCCTTTTCATTGTACATCTACTGTAGAAAGCCGAAATGTTTTGAATCCAACAACTACGTTGACTCATTGGTAGTTCGGCGTCGAAAATTCACTGCTTTGTTACACGCGCAACTGTCTGAAGATGTATGGTCTCAATATTACAGCAATATTTATTCTGATTTGCTTACATTGTTAGCAACTAACTACGAGTTTGTGTTTCTATATTGTGTAATATACAAATAATACAGCTAAGCGCCAAGGTAGAATGGCGAGCATTTTGTAAAACCTCACTACCTTTGCAAGGCAAGTCGGTGTGTTGAATTAAATGTAAATCTGTTATTAGTTAGTCAAAGTTTGTAACATAACTATTTGAATGCTGTACTCATGGAAAGGGTATGAACAAAATATAAGCTCAGTGTTTCAAATATGTCAGTAGATTTACTGTACTCTGATTTTTATCTTGTTGATAGGTCGATGTTTAGGAAATTGAAAAATTATTTAACTTTGATAACGAGGTTTTTACATAGAACTTTCTTTTCATAATATTTTGTTTGAAAATACGACTAGGACAGGACGTTGCTGGCTTCATGATGCACAAGCTGTTCCGGCAATAACAACTTCAGTACATTATACATGCCTCTCTCTGTATATCACGTAGCATTCGCGTTTGCACTTGATGACTAAGCGATGTGATACAAACACGCGGTATTCTACAGTATGACCATTGTAATCAGCTGATGCCATGGCTCAGTTGATTGGATTTGTGATTAGACTAATGTGGCGTGTAGACGAATTATCAAGCAGTTCCACGCAATATATTGAGAAGCCGGTTCCTCTTCGCTCACAGGCTAGCAAATCAGCTGTTCCAGTAGCTCGGCGTCGACAAGCAAATTGATCTATTCTATTGAGACCGCAGATCTCGCACAAAGACCTCTTGTTTATATGAAGCTTCACTGGTGACTTGACGCCTCACATATAATATTCAGTGACGCTGAAGGCTCATCATCAGTTATTGACAGCGAGCGAACAAATTAACATTACTGTGATAAACGTCCACTTTACTAGCATGTTGATGGTGCGCACAGAACCATTCACACAGTTGCAGCAATCGGTGAGCAGTTTTGCTTTTGGACTAATAATGAATTGCGTAGCTCAGTCTTTATGTATCACAATTTTTATGATTTCTTTTTCAACGTCGGTTCTCGTCACAGGCATGTTTGTAGCTAATTGTTTTGGTTTGATTTTGGACTAACTTGTTTCACTTGCAATTATAAAGTTTGCAAGTCGATGGTTGGTGCTTAGAAATGACAAATACTTATATTTAATCCCTTGCAGGCTTGCGTTTTAATCTTTGAAAGTCATTGTAAGTGTAGATATCTAGTTCATTGGGTATTATTTTGATAATTTGGAGAATGCGGACTGGATGTAATTATGCCATATTTATTTTAAATTTTATACTTGAAGACATGCATACAAAGAAAAAAATGTTCAATAACTTACAAATCAAACACACGGATTTGTCATACCCATATGCCCTGACTTATAGCAACTAGTTACTAAGAAGTGAAATTCATAACCATTTGTTTATTTAGCCTCACTATCCCTAGGCTTGCTATCATTGATGAGGTAGTCTTGTTGCTTAAATTATAAAGGTGGTATTACTCAAGGTCAGCTTAGATCTCCTTTTTTTCAGCTGCCATATTGAATCCAAAGGCTTACATGGTGTGTGGTAATTTTTCAAATTGATCTTGGTTAATCCATTTTATCCCAGCTGCTACATTGGTACTTGCTCAGTTGAATGAACTTTTATTTTTATCTCTAGTCTCCTGACACTTACTGAAACGTTGCGCTCCAGCTATGCCGTGCTATTTTTAGCCTGGTTGCTGGGATTAACCCTGTAATCTGTATGCGTAATATGTAATCAAGGATGATGAGTGGTCTGATCTGACAACCTATTGTGTTCCACCTTCACTCAATGCTCTGTGGTTGCAATTCCGTATCCTAGCATGCCTTTTGGCAATTTCTCTTTTTCCCATTTTAATTACTTCCTCTCAACTTGAAGAATTCAATGAGTTTTGTGTAATAGGCTGTTTAGTGTGCACTTACTGTAGTTGATTTAGTGTTTTGTAAAAAATTTGAAAATTATGAAATAGCTGAAATTATGAAATTATAAAAAAAAAGTAAAACAAAAATTTATCCCAAAACTATCAATCATTACAACTATATTGTCCATTAAGCAATATATATACATGTATATTGCATGTATATATATATTGCAGGTAGTCCATTGTAGATTTTTACATGGCCTAGTCGGCATGTTCATTTCTAACGAAGCACATCACTCATGGTCTTGTCTGTTTTGTCTTGATCACAAACTTAAAGGTTGACTTGTTGTCTGATGGGGTAATTATGCCAGGCAAGTCTGAACAGTGGGCCGATTTGTTGAACATGTTCAGGCACTTTGTGGTCAGCTTCAGTGCCGATAGCTGTATACCTGTTTGAGCTGAATAGAATACCTATTAGCCACCGCAAATAATTCTTGCTCGGTGTTTGAGGCATGATTGTATTACATTAGATCCTTACATACAATAAAAAATTTATTTTCTGTTTTAGACAAAGGCGCTATTCATCGAAGCATACAGACAGAACAATAGATTGGACCATTTGACACAAATTATGGGTTTCCATCCACAATATTTAGCCTGCTTTCTCCGAACACAGAACAAGCTACTGCGGGCGGATGGTCCACTTCCCTACTCCCATAGGCATTACATCGCGATAATAGTAAGTCATAATAAAATTAGGATTTTGTTATATTTGATAGAGGTATCTATTAATAACTCGTGTAATGATTATTCTATTCCCTAATTTGATAGCTTGTCGTATTTTTCTTATGGAACTTTTCCATTTCAAAGACTAGGATTCTTTCTATTCTGCAGCGCGTGCTTAGTTGGCTGTTTTATCTAATTTACTGCTTGAGTGCCTGCAATGGTGCCTGGGCCGATGCTATGGCCTGATCAAATCTATTCAGCTCAGAGGGAAATACTGACTCAGAAAAAACTAAGCTGTATCGTCGCAATCACTTAATTCCTAAATATACCTACATCTCAGTGATGCTACGTGATGTCTACGTGATGCGATGTGCACGTTATGAGCAGGGCTACACGTATTATTAACATTGTAGGCTGCCGCCAGACATCAATGCACCTATCTAGTTCACCTTCACACTGCCGAGTTTTTACAAGCCGATGGTGATAGAACATGGCTGGATCGGTTAGAGAATGTTCCGGTAAAACTCAGAAAACTGCAGGAGATAAATCGATTGCTGGCGCACAGGCCTTGGATGGTGACTAGTGATACAATAAAGGTAGAGATGAAAATTTCAAATTTACTGGAGCGTGAAAACATTGTAAGGTATTCTAGGGTACTAGATAGCGGCTGGGAGATGGCCCACCTCTTTGTTTAGGGAGAGGCAAGCATTAGCTTTGCAAACTGTATCGATGTTACATCCTTATCGACTCGGGAGGAGGATGATGGTTAACATACCTCTCTCGTCGTAACTTGCAGTGACAGTAACTTGCAGTGACAGTAACTTGCAGTGACAGTAACTTGCAGTGACAGTAACTTGCAGTGACAGTAACTTGCAGTTGTCACGTAGTTCAAACACTCGTGTGTGGTTTCTGTGGCCAATTTGGTGAGTGTTAGCAAGTTATCCATTCTTGCAGAGGCTCTGTCACGGCAGCAACAGCTGGTCACTCTCCGAGCTCACTCATGCAATCGTGCTTCTCGCTCATTTCCATTCCCTCTGCAGCGCCATCTTTGGTTGTGGGATCAACTTTGAATTGGACGATAGCGCCGGACGACTCCTTCACTCCGATGAAGAAAGCAGTAGCGATGGCGAGGCTGACAGCCTGAATGTGAGCAATGTTGATATAATCTAATAAATATAGTCTGTTTTATTTGCAGTAAATCAGGTACACGAATTCGCTAGGAGAATATTGATAGGAACCCTTGTTACTAGTGCTCTGGGCAGTCAGTCTAGATGTCTTCATCTCCAGTCTTACCATATGCCTATTAGTAAAAACTCTCATCCAACCTGAATTGGTGGCAATGATATTATATTGATACTGTTAGGACAGGAAGTTTTTTAACGGATTGTAGACAGAATTGTAGCCACGTAATAGCCTCTGGTCATGGCTCACTAAATGTTGGTTTTCACCTGCAGTGTGAACAGGCCGCAGTGGACAGCCTTCTGCTCAGACTGAGGACTCTCAAAGATGAGGCTGAAGAATATTCTGAAGAAGAAGGAAAGAGGCGGTTTGAGACCATAGAGTCGCAGGCGAATGAATGTACGTACCATAATAGAGCTAGTGATAGAATTTATGAATTCGAGTCAATTACCGTTATTGAGGTGTAGCCTGTACTAGCCATGGATTGCGGGCACTTGAAGCCACAGATTATGTTATTTTGGTTTTGACTGGCCAGTCGTTAGTCAACAAGCCGCTATTCTTCCCAACTGCATCCAGCTGGCCGAGGAATTCTCACTGGTCTGCACTCACAAGGAAACTGATGGTGGGCAGTAAGTTGTGGTACCGCGATGTCCAATCGTCGTCGCATTTCTAATGTCTCGAAAGTACAATCTGTCAGCTAGTGATTGTTCTCAACCCAGTAAACAGGGCTTGACCCTTGCTCGTACCCGCTGTGCAAACAGGATGTAGAACATACATTCGGGCCATCTGTTTGCCACCAGTGGCGTGGCTTGGGCCCTGTTGTTTTGTACTATAAAGTTATACTTCAAATATTTGCTCACCTTTATTCGCCTGGCCAATCTGGAAAACAAGTTGCAAAACAACAATTGTGGTTGATTCCGGCTCTGTGGCTATCTATCAATGTAGCACGCCTCGCTTCGATCTGCTCCCATAGCCTTTGTTTATGACAGTCTTCGTTATAGCTTGGGTTCTTAGCTAGCTTTTGAGATAGCTCGAGTTCTTGCGCTCAATTTTGTAGCAGCTTTTGTAATGCAATCCTGTGTCAGAACCGCATATTAAGGTTCTATTCTATTGAGCAACTTTGTGGTTTTGTATTCACTATGAAAAAACTTACACATATCAACAGGAACACATATCAACAGGAAATGACGCGTTGTACTCGTTTTGTCCTTACGATCTATTTCTACTCGAATGAAATAACTAGTAGATGTGGATTGTTGTTTGAAAGATTACATTTCTGAAAGTTGGCTCACTAGTAATTAATTTCATGACAAAAACATGGATTTGGTTAATTTATAATGAATTCTGTTGACAATATCTGCCATTGCGTGTTACTTCTCACCGGTTTAAATTCAGGAATCGAGGGCTTTTTAATTCAACTCTAAATTACCTACCTTACTGTCAATGTATTATTATTTTTCTTTTTAATTCAACTCTAAATTACCTACCTTACTGTCAATGTATTATTATTTTTCTCTTTTCAATTCAACTCTAAATTACCTACCTTACTGTCAATCTATTATTATTTTTCTCTTTTAAATTTTGCAATATACCGATGAGAGCATGGGCATATTTCGCTGCTGACGAGGTGGTTCCTCGTTATCATCGGTGCTCAGCACGGTGTTGATATTTTCTATATATATATATATATATCCATGGTGATTTGGTGCATATGCACCCTGTATTGACACCCATTTTCGCACTGACCATAGCTTGCATTTGGCTATCGTCCTGCACATCCTGTTCAGTGGTAATGAGCAGTTGTTTATGCTGATAGAATTGTTTTGCTCACTCATAAGTACAGGTTCGAGGCACCCGAGGCTCGGTACAGTTATGTTTACCGCTAACAGGCATGGCTAGTTATGCAAATTAGCCAGAAGAAAGGCTTGTCGTTTGTGGTTTTAAGTAATTCGGTCGGACTCTATTGTGTAGGAGGCGTGGTGTCCCCATGCAGTACTATTTGTTTTAGATAAGACAATGTTGAAGCGGATCTGAATCCAATTTTAATGCTGATCACTTTTTTTGCGATGTTGTGAGTTTTATTGAGCGCTTAGGTTTCTCTTTGTCAGGCACTTTCTTTTAGGACTCCAAAACTCATGTTTTCTGTATAACAATATATTTTATGTATTCCAGTAAAACGAATTGCCAGGGTTTCCTCCCGGCACCACTACATCGTTTGGATAAGTTGAACAAATAAATTATATTAACAAGTTTCTAGTATTGCTTTTGTGATTTTCACTTATATAGAATCTCTCATGCATATGGCGTGGATTCACTACCGTAAAAGAGCCAGTTGCCTGTATCAATCTTGTGTCGTGTGGAAATTCTAGATTCAGAAATATGGTAACGATTGTACAGCTATCTTCTTAATTCTAGACTGAAAAGTGTATTTTGCGCTCTCTTGTTTCAGACTCAGCGACAGCGGAAACTGGCAAGGCTGGCAGCGCTGGTGGCAGCCCGCGTGTCCCTGACCGCTGTCTTAGAAGCTCTATGAATCATCTGGTAGAAAAAACAGACTTTGTATACGCAGATTTCAATAAGTTTAAGGAAAGTACTCCTACGTTCAGAGCGAGTGACTATAACTGGGAGTCTAATGGTTACAGCATGGCTAACCGACTTTATCCAGATATGGGTGATCTGCTGGATGAGAAGTTCAGAACAGCTCAACAGCTGACCTACTTCACGTAAGTGTCTTCTGCGTAATTTCTATTCCTTACATAATTGTTTATTACTATTGTCCTTGACATTGCCCTTCTCTTGGGCATGGTCTTATTTGGTTATACGCTCTTCTCTGTGAAAGCATACAGTTCGTTCACGAAGCATACCTTTTTTATGGTTGTATTCCTTTTTCTAGCAATTCACTCTTTTTTTGTTTGTACAATAACCCTGGATACAGCAGCCCTAGGATACAGTTTTTCAGATTACCATGCAGAATCAAGTGTTTTTCCGGCATCTGGTTCCAATATTTCCCTACCTTTAGGTGTAGCAAAAATTACTAAGATGCCGATGCATTATAGGTCGGAATCTTCCCACAATGTCTGAGAGGGATCGGAGACGCTATCCGTTGTTTACTGCTAGCTAAGTGAAAAATCGGGGAATGTTGCATCATGTTTATCTCGTGTAAAAGTTTATGATAACATATTTACATTGTTCTTTTCGCGCTTATATAAAGCATTTATTCATTAACCATGGGTCCTAAAGTCGCTGGTGATTGTAAAGAGAAAGCGAAAAGATGGTTACTACGGAAACGGAGGTGAAAATAATAAATTCAAAGAAGGGAGAGGTTTAACAAATTTTATCGGCAGAAATAAAAAAGCTATTGGATGGTTTGAAAACTCTTCTAGTTTTAATGCACAGAAACACTCAGAAAAACTTCTTGACATTCATCTCATTGGACAGTGTTAATGACAACACGAGGGTCATTTCATAAATATTTTAAGCAGTCGTCAGAAACAGACTTTTGTATAAATCTTTCTCCAAGACAAAATTGTTAGAAAGCATCGATGTTAAGAGACCCACCATGCAGCCATTTCACCTTACGACGCCCACCCCAGAATGGATTAAGGATTTTTCCCTGGGTCACTTCCTTTTTGTTGTACTCCTTTTTTCGTAGCACATGTCTGCAGCAGTCTTTTTTCTCTTTGGCATTGCCCCTTGCCAACTTTATACTCCTAACCTGTGTCAACCACAGCAATCAGACCAGCTATCTCGTCCCATAAACAGATTGGACTTGCTCCTGTGGTTGACGTACAGAAGACCACATAGTTTTCTCCAACCTATTATGACTCAAGTGTCAGAGAAGGGCCCTTCTTACATTATATAATCATCACACGCGTGTAGTCTCTATCATCCCTGCTAATATAAGCTCTTATCTCGACACTGCAACTTGGTTGCAGTAGTCTTTTATTCAATGTTTTAGGTATTGAGGTCTATCATTTAGATGCACTATGGTTATTATTAACAAATTTCCATTGACCATCGGTGTCTACCCTTGTTTGAGATTGAGAGCTAATTTAAAAAGAACTAACAGCAAGATGGCTGTCTCTAGGACGTTCTTGACTAACAGCTGATTGTGATGGCACCTGCATAGCTTGGCAAACATTTTCTTTTTTTTATGCGCTAAGCTTGTTTATTATGGGAATATATAAAAGTACCATTTAATCCTGGAATGAAAAAACTTGTTTCGGATTTTTGGCAACTTTCTGAACAGCCCTTTGGAACTGATTGTGCTCGGGAACAGAGACGGGCTGTGCATGGCTTTGTTTTGGTCGGATAATGTTGGTTGGTCAACTGTAGCTTGTCTTCTTGAGGAAACCAGTATTGGTGATCGAGTTTATGATAACGGAGTTTTTAATAACATTGCAGAATCTTTTCCTTAAAATATATTTGTAGCTATCAAGCGTTCTCTCACTGGTTTGACGCACTAAGGTAGACTTAGTGTCATACCACCTGCTCACCCTTGTCATGTCCGAGTTGTTACACTCAACAATTTCCTTATCGGACCAGACGCCTACTGACTGGCCATTGAGATGCATTACATATATACTTGTTAGGTCATATGGGGTCAAAAGTAGTACATTTTATAGTTGTTTATCTCTGTTCAGTATTTAGAGATGCTATTTTTGCAGGGTAGCTAAGATGATATGCCATAATGATCATTGCAGGCTACAAAACCTGATACAGCTGTACATTTTGAGCTAGTCCCAATTTAGCTTTGTTATTGACTAGGTCGAATGCCTAGTTGTTGATCTCGTGTGATAAAGACAGGGGGTAATAGGGTATCAGCAGCCAATGTCATTCAAGGTCCTTTTTGGCACTCTAATATCTTGCCTTATTGTTCTGTTCATAGAATCGGCGAGAAATATACCAATGTCAACACTCAAGACTTTCGAACGGGCATTTGGAATTATATACACTGCATCATGGGTATTAGGCATGATGATTACGACTATGGAAGAGTGAACTCTTTGTTAGACATGGGTTTCAAGAGCTTCATAAAACTCATGACATGCTATCCCGAGCGCGTCAGTAAAAAACACTTTGAAGGAATCATGAAAGGATTCACATACTCAGAAAAGGTAAGAATTGAGGATTTCTCTACATTTATGCTCGCTGCCGAACCTCCCTTTGCACCTCCTTTTGCGGATGCTGCCGTAAGCGCTGATAACCACATGTCATATGGCCAACACAGTTTAATAAAACATTAGATAACACGCAGCACCGAGCGCCGCCAGTAAAAAACACTTTGAAGGAATCATGAAAGGATTTGCATATTCAGAAAAGGTGAGAATTGAGTATTTTTCTACGTTGGCGCCCGCTGGTGAATTTCCGTTTGCAGATGCTGCCATAAGCACTGATAACCACATGTCATATGGTCAATACAGTTAAATAAAGCATTAGCTAACACGCAGAGGTTTTAGGTATTTGTAATAAACAAGTTGTTTTCTACAGATATTGCCGCTAAGCAATGGCTGTAATAAGTTGTTAAACTCTGTTGTATCCACAAATTATTTATTACTAAAGGCAGTCAGGCTTGGGCTGCTTCCTAAGTCTATCATTACGATCCATCTTATTGGTTCGGAGAATTTATATGCTCGTTGAAACATTATTTCTGAGTTGCTCTAACCAAACAAACCAGCAGTTTAGACCAACTGCTTTGCTGAGCGATACTTTAGGAGTCAAGTATTGACTTTGAAGTCTTTCTATAGTTGCTATTCAGCGAGTTGGTGTTCTTCTGTCTACTTGCGGCATCTACTATATCAAATAACAAGATCTGTATTTGGTCTCGCTTGCAATTAAAAGATTTGATGTTTTCAAGGTCAATGTTCAAACGGATTTATAGCCTGTGATGATGTAGGTCATGTTTTCACTGATGCTAGCGCTCTCATTTGTCATAACTGAAATTAGACAATGCGTTTTTAACTAGGCACTGTCTATAGATAATAGCTATAGTGATAAATAAAAAATTTTTTTTAGATATTTATACTGTACTAGGAAAAGTATTAAGTGCTTAGGTTTGTTGAGAATTATTATTAAATCGTTGTGGTAAGGAAGTCGATGCTCGATTGGCTCTATTACGATTGGCCCAATAGTTTTAAACCCTTCAACTGCTTAATTAGTTTGTGTGCATTCTACTATCTCATCTCTTTGTTGTTCATGGTGGAGTTTGTTTCTCCTCTCAATGCTCTAATTAGGAAACAAGAGACAGTTATTATTTGTAAATTTTTAGTAAACCTTGACCTGTTGACCGAACACTTGATCAAAGACTGCTCTAGGTTACTTGCTTGGACAAACATTCAGATAAATTTGAAGCTGATAACATACAAAAATAAATGGTACCACACGATATTTGGAGTTATCCTTTCTTTTATTCCAAACGTTAAAAGTACCAGACTGTTTGTTATGCCGTATGTTACTGTGAGCCTATAAACTATATTCTTATAATCATTCTATTTGGGATTAGAATGAAAGTATAACTTGCCCTTATTAACACAAGCTACCCAACTAAATATGCTCTCTTGTGTCAAGTGTATGGTCATGAGACTTGCATGTATATCGTTTGTGTTGCAGATCCACGTCAGTATAATCCTTCTGGAGGCACGCATGCAGTCGGAACTTCTCTACGCCCTTCGAGCAGTTACTCAGTACTTCCGATAGTCATTGTTTTGTTCCAATCAAAATTAAGTCTTTATATGCGGGTACGTTTATGAAGCCACCCGTATCTATAGTGAAGGACACACTCTAAACGTTCTCTAAAGTATTATGTTTAGATGTATATAGACTTAGTGTTTGTTGCTTGTTGACTGATTCTTCGCTCTAGTCAACCTCGCTCATATTCATAATGTATACACGCGGAGCAGAGGCTATTCTTCAATGGGATCAAATCCTCAGCTGTATTTTGCTGTAAACGTTTAGCACCTATATCTGAGAGCCGTTCTCCGTACCACTCATAGAATGTGTACAGCTCGTAGACTGAGTATTACTTGTTGCAAACTGCTATCCACGTATTTTGAGTCGTCAATTTTTGCTTCCCTGAGCTCAAGTTTTCAGCGGAATCATTAACTAATGCCCTAATTTATTATTTAGTCTCATATTCCAATATTGTGATATAAAATGTTTTTGTTTTTTTCTCAGCTTTAGCATCTCCTTAATATTTTGATTATTATGTAAATGTCGGCCAGGCCGGTTCTACCATTTGTTCTAAACATCTTGGTTTGGAATACACTCAGTATTACACTTGAATCTTAAGCCTTCACTTTCTTTCAACTCGCTATGACTCGTGCATTGAGTCGGTTTGCTCACATCGGTGTTACAGACTCGCAGCACAAATGGGAATGTTTTCCCCACTCTTGTTTAATGTGGTACAGCTACAAAATGTACAATGAACCAGGCTTAGCCACATCAAGAGAGTAGATACGGCCTAGTGGTTTAGGACTTGTAAGCACCATTTTGTGGTTCAATTCCCAAAAAGACAACTGATGGTAACCAGAAATGACATCCAACCTTACCTGCTCAACTCAAATCTCCAGTCATTGAAGAACCCTTGCCACTGTACTTAGACATCTAGCCAAGATCGTAGAGCCGATGTTTGTACACTAATGCTCTTTAAAACTCGTGCAGCCTTAGCAAACATAATTAATCTTTGAGGGGTTGTGTCATTGTCGTACCATATTGGACTACGTTTAAAATTTCGTTAAAAAAAGCTGCTAGCTATAAATAGCTCCGTCTCATTTGTTACTGACTTGACCTGAGCAGCAACTAAAATAAACCAGAGAAGTCATGTCTGCAAGTTTGAATTACCAGTTAAAAAATTGCATGCGAGAATGTCTGATAGCGGCCAAACAAATGACATAAACATAGATACATGTAGATACTACCAGTAGCAACTGACTGCGCATTGAACTAATCCGTTTCAAGTCCTGGTTCAAAAGTTCATTGAAATAAAAATGTTAAGGGTATAGTATAGTAGTAGCGGACAGTAAGGAAAATCATGTATTTGCCAGACTCCAAACATGACAGAAAATTTGAAGTCTACATATACATTGATTTGTGCCTGGCATGGTTCTCAAAAGCAACCACGCGCTTGCCATAAGTGATGGCTGGAGGTAAGATAGATAGACCTGTGACCTTTATTTACACAGGTCAATGAAAGGTCTCATGTCAAGGTCGTTTAAAGCAAATTAGACAAACAAAAAATAGTAAAGTAAAATTATGTATATAAGGGAAAAAGTTCTTTTTGCATAACGATGTTTTATCTCTTGGAGTCGCTGAGGCGGCTAAGACTATGGTTGTGGCTTACCTATGGTAGCAGATCTCCAATCAGCTGATTACGAACAGTTGGCTTTGATGAGTTTGTATTGATCTGCCTCCATTTTAAATTCCACTTACCCACATCTTTCTAGCGGAGTCTAGGCCTTTTTTGATTTCACTTACCATCACATAGTTACTAGTATAATAGTTGACATGAAAGCTAGTACTGTTACATTCTGTGTACACGGCTCAACCATCTCAAACTTTTTTCAATAAGGTCGTCGGCCATTGATGATAAGCCTGCCCCTTTTAAGACTTCTGCATTTGCGATTTTGTTCTGTCACTTGATGGCCCTCCAGTATCTCATAATATAACACTGTGCTGTAATGTGATATACGCCATTGTGGGGGGACTGCTAGATGAGTGAGCTACCAGCTGGACCCATGTCCCATGTAAATGGGATGCCCATGTAAATAGAGAAAAGTGCCGTGCTGACTTTAGTTTATCAAGGCAGCTTGCACTATAAACTCACAGGATAATATCTCTTCTTCCCAGTAGACTATACATGTATATATATATTCAGACAAAAATGCATGTTATTAGCAATGCCATGCACCAGAATTTGCTGAAAATCTATCAGTGGCTATTTCTTTAGCAATATTTCGCTGATATATTTTGATTATAAAAAATGAGGCAATTCCGATTTAGACCATATGACTTTGAAAATTGCATTCCTTTTTAGGATACTCATACAGCAGCTGGTAGACATTTACTGTTGTAACCTCGATGAAATTTTAAATGTTATAATCAATTTGAACACTGAGTAAATAAATTTGCATATATCAATGAATAAATTAAGTTATTCACTGAAGGTTGACTAATATAACGATAAATGTAACAATTCTTTTTTAGAATACCTGATTAACACTCGACATAAAGTTTATTATTAAATGAGAAACGAAATGGGAAAAATCTGAAGCATTTGGAGACCGGAGTATACAAGTCGTAGCCCAGAAGAGTACCAAAAGTTAAAATAATATATTTTTGCTTTTGAATATATTAACTACGCTCGGACATAAATTTGCCTCTTCTACTTGGCAAAAACATGAACATAATAAATTTGAGAGCTATCATAGCTGCGCAGTTTGTCATCAATAATAAAATTAGTAACTTGATCCTCCGACATTTTATTTGTGTATAAATATAAGCCTAAAATGTACTAACCAGCATGGTAGCTGATTGCATGGACAACTTCTGTCATTTGTGTAAGGCCCCTTCATAAAAGATTTTAATAATTTTGTAGATCTGGTGTTTGGGGTCCTGACCCTCCATCTATCAACAGTAATAATCATAGCAGTATTGGTAGAGCCACAATGCCAACCGGAAGGGAGGTTGTACAAAATAGTGTCCGTAGTATATAACCTACATGGAGCAAATGGATAGTCGAGTGCTTTGAAATATCATGTTTATATTGTTTGGAATATCATGGGCAGTGGATGAGGATTTCGAATTACTAAACCAATGATGTCTAAACGTATTTCCTCTGTCAGTTTTCAGTGAGGCCAAAAAAGTGATCCTCAGTTGAGAATTGTAACCTCTGCTCTTGCGTGTTTTCTGAAAGGTCTTCTAGATTATTCTAGGAACTGAGTATGATCAGCCCAATAACAGAAGGTGACCAAAGTGTGATTCTCAGTTAAGAATTGTACTCACTTTGCTTGAATTAATTACTAGTTGATCAAGCTTCCTGGAATAGCTCTTAGAATATTCTGGAACCTGAATTCAATCAACACAAAACAGGTTGCCAAAGAGTGATTCTCAATCGAGAATTGTACTCTCTTTGCTTGCATTAATTACTAGTTGACCAGTGTCCTGAAGCCACTTTTAGAATATTCAAGAATCTGTTCAACAGGATTATATAAATTTAAAGCTGTACATGTCATAAATACCACCTTCATCTTGACAGTCTAATATATTTCCTATACTATTGTGAACTTAATTATTATTTCATTGAAAATCCATAATTACTGTAGATACAAATGTAAGTTTTCTCGTGCATTCTTATAAAGGAGTCTTTGTATAAATAATACTGAGAACTTGATGAAGCTATAAAGGCATGTCAAGTATGTTAGATGTGACAACCATACACAAGTTCTGAAATGTAAACCCGTTCACATGAGTGCCAATGTTCTGTTACTGTATTAATCACCACATATAATATACAGTGTACCCACAAGTTAGATTAATTATTACATATAATATACAGTATATCCACATATTGTATTAATTATCACATATAATATACAGTGTAGCCACATGTTAAATTGATTATTACGTATAATATACAGTATACCCACATATTGTATTAATTATCACATATAATATACAGTGTAGCCACGTGTTAAATTGATTATTACGTATAATATACAGTGTAGCCACGTGTTAGATTGATTATTACGTATAATATACAGTGTCCCCACATGTTAGATTAATTATTACATATAATATACAGTGTACCCACATGTTAGATTAATTATTACATATAATATACAGTGTACCCGCATGTTATATTATTTATTACATATAATATACAGTGTACCCATATGTTATATTAATTATCACATATAATATACAGTGTAGCCACGTGTTAGATTGATTATTACGTATAATATACAGTATACCCACATATTGTATTAATTATCACATATAATATACAGTGTACCCACAAGTTAGATTAATTATTATGTATAATATACAGTATATCCACATATTGTATTAATTATCACATATAATATACAGTGTAGCCACATGTTAAATTGATTATTACGTATAATATACAGTATACCCACATATTGTATTAATTATCACATATAATATACAGTGTAGCCACGTGTTAAATTGATTATTACGTATAATTAAAGTTAAAGAATTAAAATTTAAAAATTAAAATTTAAGAAATAAAAGCTTGCACTCTGTTGGAGTTGAACTCGGGAAGAACACAACCACATGATTTAAACCGTAGGACTCAAACATGCACTTAGGCACCAAGCTATGTACACCGTTCTCACATTTCTGTAGCTTTTATCACACAACGTATACCTTTTTCTCAATTGCCCACACTAAATGGCGTATTAATTGAAATTCTATGAACCCTGTTAACTCTATGAAATACGATGCTCTTTCGTGTTCCCATGAACTGCTATTTCTGGTTTTTTTGTAAGGTTCAATTGCTAGACCGGTAAATGCCATTACATTACTTTTCATGTGGAAAATTGTATTATCTCGAGTAGGAATAGCCTCTACATTCCCTCTCAGTCTGTTCAGACAAAGACAGTCCGATATCTCATTTTTACATTTGCACCAGTATCGAGAGGTACCAGTATCGTCGTATTCAAAGCTTTGAAGGATAGCTTCTGGTGGAACAGTAACATTTATACACACACTTCTAGGCACGAACCATTATTATTAATTCAACATATTCAGGATTTTTATTTTATTTTTCTCAGTTCGTATTAATTGTATCATTATCAAATCATCTTTTATTGTAACCGTACCAAAACAGACATAATTTAGCTATTACTTGCTAAGTCTTTTACATTTATATTTAAACACTTTTATAGTTGTTTTATTTTGTTTCTTAATTTATTTGGCCTGCTCAAAACATTTTCCTCGTGATATTAAGTTTGAAAGTTAGAACTTGTTAAATAAAAATAAATTTTTTGTGTAAAGACTTTTATTACCCGGGCAACACCGGGCATTCAGCTAGTTTATTTATAACGTCGAACCAGACCATAGACAAAACCGTAGATGTAACTATAAGCATATCTGCCTCCAGCTGACTTCTCTAACAAATCCCAACAGATATTTCTGTGAGCCACATAGCTCTTTGTATGCATTTACATAAGTGTTGTAGTGGTAATTGTGTTGTAGTGTTGTGTTGTAGTTGTGTTGTGTTGTAGTTGTGTTGCAGTTGTTTTGTAGGACGTATTTTGGGTTGTAGAATTAATATCTATCTTATGTTGTTGAATAAAATCTATAAACCTGATAAGATGTTTGTACACATCTTTGTGACATATTCAGTCTGTACATGACTACATTTGCACATATATGCTTCGTATGGCGAAACTGTCATATGTTGAAACACATATTTTTATAAGAATACATTACATTTTGTTTAATCCATTCTAAAATCTAAAATATGTTGAAAAACACTTCAAGTAATTACATCTAGCATTAAATGCATGATTTCAAAATTAAATTAATAAATTAGGGATCATTTTTTGTGTTATTTCACATTAAAGGCATCAATGGAATTTTAGGCTTGACAATGAGTAGTTTTGAAGGTAGAAGAGGTAACAGAAATATGTGATGTAACTCGCTCTAGTCTAGACTAGATAATTTCTAAAATTTTATTTATAAAAATTATTTTGTTTATAAGTATTTTAAAAGCAGTGTGATAAAATTATGTGCTGCAACTTGTTCTTACTTTTACTATGTGTGGTCTGAATTAACTTAATTTATTGGTATTATTTTGTATTTCATTTTTGTGTTTTTTAAAATTTCACTCGTTAATTTCCTGACGCAATTGTCATTTTGGAAAATTTTGAATGTGTGTCATAGTTGAGGTAGGAAATGGAAACAAACTCAGAATCTCTTTAAAGATTGTATAGCTATTCTGATTTTCCTTTTGATTATCTTATTTATTCTTTGTTTATGTAACAAATTTAACACTTTTTAAACAATTGAGTTTTTGTTTACCTTTTTTTATTCCTTTACTTGTGGCTTACACCTACTTTGACTTAATTGCTATTTTAAATAGAATAAATAAGCATTGAGTATTAGTCAATATTAGCTGTTCAAATTTTCATATGCTCACTAATCATAGTATTTAAGATAATATTTAAGATGGTGTATGACAGCATTATAACAATTATTCATTAAATATTCTGTTTTTTAATGTCTAACATCATGTTAGTTTATATTAATTTACTCAGCGTTTTAGCCTCAACCAATAAGATGAGTGAGTTACTATCATATTGCAGCAATAATAACACTTTCTGATTATTCCTTATCCTCTGCTTAACATCGAGGGTATAGTCACTATATTTCAAGATGGCCGTCTTTAAGTTAAAACAGCCCAGTAACTTCGGAATGAAATAATCCGAGGATTTGGTACAAAGGTATGGTATAGCCATTGTTTGGGATGGCTAATCCTGATATATCTATGGCGTGTCATTCCTTTAACACAGCAACTGTTGGCAAATGCATCCAGAGCTTGTTCATGTTCTACATTTTTTGCATTTCATCCAAGCCATGCGGCTGATAAAAGATTGTTGCAAATGTTATTTCTAAACCAGCTGGAAGATGTGTCAAGAAATATCATAGAATATAGTTGAACTCTGAACTCAGTTTGACGATAGTCGACGATGGAGTTGCAGCTGACACTCGTGTCTGTTTTTATCCTTGAGATCAGCTGTACTCCGTATTAGTAATGCACTAATAATGTTGCAACTGCCTTTTTGGTGTGATTAAGTTTGGAGTTGATAAAGACATTTTGTGCAACAGATAAGACTCACACCAGCGTTACAGTGCATAAACAAGAAAAGCTTGCATAAGGTTGTTTATAGAATGTGAGGCTCATATGGTGATATAAGTGCTTGAGTTAAGGAAATCTTCCATGATGTTTCATCTATTTATTCAACAATTTAAATGTGACACAAAAATAAATGACACAATTTAACGGGATTTTATAGTTTTCAGTAAACAACATATCTGATTCAAGCTGCCGCTGTATTAGCTTCTCTGTTGTGTTTACCAATGTTGCTATACATAATCAAATCACTCAAGAAGCCATTTCGCTCGCCCTCTCATACAAGCTAACTTAACAAAGTTTTTGTGAATTCCCTGGTACTCCATTTGTAATACTGTCAAACAAACGGCTTCAATCAAGTAGTACCTTAAGTGGTTTGTTTCTGTTCACAAAGCAACAGCGATACAGTCTTTAATAGTACGTAGCAGGCCAGGCTATGTAGTTGGCTGTCAACTCTTTGATTTCATTTGCTGCTCTGCACTAGGATTTATGTAATATACCAACACGTTTATACCAAAATAAACAATGTATAACCGTGTCTGTGAAAATGTGTCAAAGCAGCGTCATCTAATAAGAGCCGAGCTTTGCTGACTTGATTGAAACTGCTGACTTGATCAAAAATACTGACTAGTTTGCAGCTAGATAAGTTTTAAATCTATAAAGATTTAAACAGACTGCGGTAGAGTAATAATTGTTAAACTGTTATGGAAAGATTGTAACATAAAATCGATATATATAAATATGGAATGTAAACACAATTTTCAATTCAAAATTAAATTATCTGTTGATATCATGTCTGGAGTGCAGTCCAGAAAGTAATTCGATCACATACATGCTTAATATACATTTTATGGTCAGAAAGGACTTGTCAAATTTCTTTTATTTGACATGAGCTGTGGATAGACATAAACATTCATATATGACATCAGAATTATGTCTGCTATTAAAAAAGCTGCCTGTCACTTTTCATGAAGATATCGAATAATGTAAGCATTTGGTATCCATCATGCATGGGCTTTTAACTATAGCAACGCGTACCTGAATCTTGAAAATCTTCCAAACTCACGAAAACTAGTGCTTCACACCATTATTTTTTTGCTTTTTCAAACTTATGTCAAATATTTTGAACACACGATCACAGGCTAGACGAAAATGTGCATACATTGCTTTTACTTTGTTAGTATGTTTAATAATGATAGAAGTTTGGTACTGTGTTTGAGACGAAGAACATAACTTATAATTTAAAAATCAGCCAACAAGAATCAGATCATTTACTAAGGTGTTGTGGTGTTCAGTAATATTTGTAACACATTTGCAAGTCGTAAATAAAAACCCCTTTAGTGCAATTGGTTGAAAAAATTTGAAATTTTAATTGCAAATGGTTTTATTCAGTTGATGCTAAAATTTGCTTTATGTGCACACTGTATTAGTTTGAGAGCAAGTTTATTTTGCACGATGAAAGATATGAATATAATATAGTTAGATTGTCATAGATAGTATTGTTAGACCAAACATTCTGAATGACCAATTAGAGTTACTGGCAACAGTTGCAAGTCAGTCATAGAGAGCAAATAGTTCTCACGAAAGTAGCAGTGAATTTTGGCAGAATATATAAAATTACTAAAAATCACAATCAATAAATAATTAATTCTGACGTCATTGAATTTTTAAAGCATGAACAATACTGATGGTACGCACATGTAGTATATTTCACCAGCACTTTAGTAGCTTATTGCAACTAAAACGCAATTTTAAAGTTGCTTCCTCTCGTTATTGTAAAAATAAAGTTCGTAATTTGCTTCGCTACCGACGGATATAATAATTTTGTGATCCGTCCACCTTTTTCACTCTCACATTGCCGAGGACAGAGACATTGTATAAGTGACTTTACCACTACATTCAGTTAAAATGTCGTCTCTTCGGCAAGTTCCGATATCTTGTGCTGGGCATACACGACCGGTTGTAGATTTAAACTTCAGTGGAATAACGGCATATGGATATTTTTTAATAAGTGCTTGCAAAGGTGCCTATTAGTTCAACTTTAGCTATGCCACGTTTCGTGTTTTAGCTTTGTTACTGGTTTTTCAATTTGTGTGTTTCATTTTAGTTTTATATTTGATTAATAAGATTCTAATACTTTTTGTAGTTTGAAAAATTTCGCATGAATACCTTCACAACTTTTGAACTCCAGTCTCCAACCCATTAGTCTTGTTGCAGCAACTCAAATAACCTTTAACATTGTATAACGCATAACGCTGCTATCCCTAGTGTGCAAAAGTGTGATATATCGTAAAATTTTGAATATTCTTTGCTTACATCATAGAGACTATTAGGTTGAAATTCAAAATATTTCGTTGTCAATGTGAGAGCTGTGAGCACCGTAAAGAGAAAAGCTTCTGATGTGTAGAGTACTAGGATGCTGAGTTAAAAGAAGCTGTTTTTAGGCTGCCATAAAATGTAATTGATGTTCTTCAATAAGTTTCGAAACTTGTCTCGTAACTGTTCATATTGCTCTACCCCCTAAAATCCAGAGAGAAGATTATGTCGACAAACATATATATGGGGCCAACATGCAACCGAATTTGTCGTTTAAATTTAAAAGTCGTTTTCGGAATATTTTTAAAAAATAAGAAGCTTTGCTAAAATTATTGGAAGGCTTTTTTTATAGTTTTTTTTTACAATATCCTGTGGCAAACATGCTTATAACACTACTGCTTAGTGTCAGAAGCAACTTCTGACTACCAAAGTGTTCTGGTGTGTAACTTTACAAGTGAGAGTCCTACGTAGTTTGCCACATTTTTGGATTTAAAAAAAATTTATTCATTTTCGCTTAGCCTATGTTTGGTTTGCTGAAAATCTAAAAATTTATATTTTAATATTTTTATTTTCAGCACATGATTAAATGCGTGTCAGAAGTTATTCTATGTAAAAGCTGTCATATAATTCTTTTTTCTGATGATCTACACAGGAACTACACTCATTTTGTTATTCACACGTTTGTAGGTCTCTTTCAGCCACAAGTTGTATGTCAAACTTTTTAGTGTAAGGCATTGAGCAGTTGTGATAACGCAATGGGTTATGAAAATTTTAAAATCTAAACTCGCTTTAGAGCCAAAATAAGTTAGTAATATTGAAGGGAAAGTTTATATTGGTGCTTTTTACAAGCAAGAGTTACTTACTTTCTGTTTAACTGTTATAACCAACTTTAATTAAAATAGCTATGACATAACGAAAAACAAGAATACGCATCATAACTGTACATCAGTCTCGTTGTACTTATATTGAAATCTATTGGCGAAGGTTCTCTATACATGTGATGTTCACCTTCATCAGTTTAATCTTCACACTGTCTGTTGCAAAATCACAAAACTTAGCATCCACTTCATTGTCCATAAGTTTGTAGAAGAAAGATTCTGTTTTAATAGTTTTTTAGTCTTCAAAATAAAATGTTTGCATTACAATATACACATCCTTGTGATCATTATATTTGTATAAAAACAAAATGCTACTAGTTTCCTCTCAATTAGATATCAATTCACTATCTTAATAAGGTCCTTGACCCAAATATTCCGCAGTTTCATTTGATGAAATGTTTTTTAGTTTAATGTATTTCACTGACAATCCATGTGCGTGACATGTAGTGGGAAGTATACATAGTTTTTACATTCTGTATTTAGGCTAATGCACTGGTCTGGTTTTTTGAGTTCTGTAGAAAATGCAGAGTTTATTGTCTGGTACTGATGATGTAGTCATTAAAAATATCTTCAAGACTCTATGTACTGTTTAAAATCGTTGTGTAGTTTTGGTTTAAATTAAACATTAAAATAATTAAATAAAATTAATAAATTGGAAATTGACAAAGTTGTTACCTGTTTCTAAAATTCATGTCGCTCCCTGGTTTATAGAGCTTGTCTGTAGAGTTGTCTAACCATACATCTGATCATATAATTTTGTTGCAAATAGCAATAGCTGTTTATCTGTTAGACCCTTAGCTATAAACAGGATGCTGTACCATCCGCAGATTTGCTTTTTTATATTAGGCATCTGTCATAGCTGCATATTTTATGTTACGCATTTTGTCATCATTGATTTTATGAACTGTTAATCATACTCGCCACTTTCACAAGCACCCAAAGATCACCTAAAAATAAGAATTCATGTTTTGAAACCAAATGCATACATGGGCCTAATGGATGATCTGTGTTCCGGTTTCATAAAACCTTTTAGGTTTCATTTAGTTGATAATTACAGATAATTGATAATTGGCAGTTTGGTTCACAAAGTTTAAGATTAATTTGAGTTAACACTATTTAATAGTGTTAACTTTAATAATTTAATAAACTATTTAATAGATATGATTTAAGATTACTGATTTGTACTCAGTTAATCAATAGAAATTTTTAAATTATTGTATTGAAATTAACCCACACTTATATGCTCCTGGTCATAAAAGGGTTGCTATATACATGTTTACCCAATTACAGATGGACAGCCAATGCTGCGTCAGGGAGAGACTGGTGACTGGGTTGGCACATTTGAAGGTCACAAGGGGGCGGTTTGGGGTGCTGCCATTAACAGCGATGCTTCCAGGGCTGCCACCGGAGCCGCTGACTTTTCTGCGTGAGTTAACAAGCTTTTAAACCAGAGTGTACTTCTTGCTAGTGTCAGAGTTTGGTATTGCAGTTGGTCAGATTTTGTATTATTTGAGGCACCGATAAGTCACTTGAAATAGGATTGAACGTGTTCAGGCTTCTAACGGTGCTGTGTGGATCCCAAAAGACCTGCTTAATTTGTTGATATCAACGCTGTTTTTGGTTCACGCTGCTGTATGCATAGCCTTCCAACCTAACAGTAACCTCACTGTATTAACATCTGGCATTTATTTTACTATTGCCTGATTTAGTCAAAAGTTTTAATGTGCCACCAGATATTTAATACCGCGGTAAATGATAATTTTAGATGTGAATTTACTTCAGTGTTGTAATAAAGTTTGTTACACTGGTAGGCGAAACGAATTGTGTTATGCACTGATTAAACAGTCCGTTGGGGGCTGTGATGGCTCAGTCTATTATCATTGCAAAGATGAACAGAATGGCGATATGACGATACACATCATCAGAGCCAACAATTGCTTGCTGGTTTACTAGTTGGGTGAAAACTGGTAGCCATAATGTACCTTAATGGCACTGTCTTTAGGTTACAACTTTATTCCAATTGTCAACCACAAGTTATTTCCGATGGAGTTTGAAGGTTTGTTCTGTCGATAGATACACTCATGAAGTTATTAAGTATGTGATAAGAGGCAGTTTCTATGGTCACCCCATATAATCTCTTCTAAAATGTAGCATATGACAAACAGTGGTCTCAGACATTCTACCTGTTCATCATTTAGCATTCTTCTGCTATTAAGGATAGTGTTGGGTGGTTTATTGCAAAGCCTACAGACATTTGGCTGCATTATATTTTTAGGAAGATCTGGGATGCGGAGAAAGGCATCGAGCTTCTCACCCTACCTCACAAACATATCGTGAAATCAGTCCACTTTTCATCAGACTCCTCCCACTTGCTTACTGGCAGCAATGAGATGCTGTTGAGGATATATGATCTTAACAAACCTGATGAGGGTAGACATTTTTATTGTTTTTTAATATTTTAATTAATCTCAGATGATCCAGAAGCTTGTACATCCGCAGTTGGGAATGTGAGTACAGTGGACCCTCGTGTTACGGCGTCCCTGTCTACGGTTTTTTCGCCTTATGATGTTGAACATGAAAGTCTTCTCACTCTTCCTTACGGCATTTTCCTCACCATCAGCATCAACAAAAATGCCTCTCAAAATTCATATTTGGCGGTCGGAATTACGAAGATGCCGACATGCTATTCGTCACGATTCCTAACCACAACGTCTGAAAGAGATACGATGCTCTCTATAAATAAGTTCAGCATTTTCATGTTTCGTAAAGGTTTGATCTAGCGTGAGTGAAACGCTATCAAATTTTTTGTGCATTTTAGTGTTTGATATAATATATAATATGAAGTTACCAAGGTTAATATATTATTTTGTTACTAATGTTTAATATGTACAGTACGTATATAAAATATTTTGATGTTTGTTCACCAGGAGTGTTTGTAATAGATAATTACTATGGGTTCCTATGCCCCTCTATGCGATATTTTTGCTTTTCGATCCCAACACAGAACAAATTAATGTCATATGGTGGGCATCCCCTGTACATGTATCCTCATCCATCGCAAGAATTGTCCGATTTAACCCGTAATAAGTATCCCAGTCAGTCTGTACCAGTGTTGGGCCGGTATTGGGTTATCCGCTCTTACCGATACCGAGGGATTCTCGGTATCCGAGGGAACCAATCATTTTCAGTGTCAGCTAGTTATCCGTGGCCGGTTTGATATTATCGGTATTTATTCGTAAAAGCCTATCAGTAAATGGTTATACGGATGTTCGGATAGGTTTTTAAACGCTTCGTTGACGAACATGCTAGTCTCAGCACGCATTGGCGAACAAATTCAACGAAAATTTCCACGCTTACTGTATCTGCTAGTATATTACGTTACCTTGATAATGCTACCAGCCTCGAAAATTTGGGAGTTTTCCACAGATGGGAGGATGTATAAAGACTCTAATGGGACTGGACTGTAATTGGACTGCGCATAATTATGTGATTACATTACCTGATTACAATATGTGATAGTAAGATTTCTGTAAACTGTTTCAGTATATTTAACAAAGAGAGCCCCTTGCCATTATCTATCTGTTCTCTATTATACATAACGTTTGTATCAATAACTATATTTTTAATAGAATAAACAAAACATCTATCATGAAAGTTATATTTCCATCTTTCTTTTCTTTTTTGGCTTGCTAAAACAAGGAGTCTCCTTGCCGTAACAACATACTGCTGACTAAAAAATGTTTTTTGCACAGGCTACTTTTTGCACAACGATAAAAGTTTTTCAAGACAGTTATGGTTTAAAGTTTAAACTATTAAACTTTAAACCATTAAACTTTGAACCATTTAAAGTTTAAACAGACACTGATAACCACATACCGAACGACAGTACCGACAATACCGAACTTTCTTAGTTGGCAAAGGATACCGAAGATGGTAAATACCAAGGATACCGATACTGGGAAAACCGATAAAAAAGAGCAAGGATATTCGATCCGGCACTAAATTAGATACCGGCCCAACACTAGTCTGTTACAGTACTGAGTTACAAATTTTGTATGTATCAGACTAATTAAATGGTGAAAAGCCAAGCATATTATATGGTGGTGACCTTTATATTGTGTGATGATGACCTTTATATTCGACAATGGCGACCTTTATATTCTACGATGGTGACCTTTATGATTGACAATGGCGACTTTTATATTGTACGATGGGGACCTTTATATTGTACGATGGGGACCTTTATATTCGATGATGGTGACCTTTATATTGTAAGATGGTAACTTTTTTCATTGTATGGTGGTGAATCAACTGTTAACAAAGAGGGGAACAGCTCAAATTATTCTTAGCTGTACAGCAACAATTAATAATAATGCACTATAAAGCATTGACTATACTGTCAAACCTCTAATTGAACGCCACACCGCTCTATTTTTCAACCCTTCCTCTATGGTGGTGGTCAATTGAAGGTGGCATTCAATTAGAGGCTGGTATTGTATTTTTTAAATGGCTCGTCAGAATTTTGGATAAATAAATTTAGCCTTTTACAGGCGAAGCAAATGTAGCCTATATTTTGCCCTCTCTTTCCGGTGGAGGAATATTAAACCTTATGGATGCAATAAATCTGCTAACTTACCTCCAACTTGTCAAAGATCTCTTAATAAATATGCATTGAGAACTAGAAATATTTCTACTAGTTGATATCTAGTGCCTGCAATTAACCTGCGATGATATTATAGCTTGTCTCCTGCTTGCAATTTGTTGCAGCTTTCAATTTTTATTTCGTTCTAAATTTGAAAAAAATATTTCTATTTTATATCTATAATTCCCAATGTTGAATAGAAGCTCATTGCACTCATTGATATGTTTGCTACAGTTTGCAGTCAAAACTAGTTTTTATGTGCAATAGAAGAGAAGTTACGAGCATTGATCAATTGTAAGATCAGATTACCGCAATAACGCTATCAAATAATAATTCGGCTACAAATCTGCCATTTTATAAGTTATATAATAATAATCTACTAAATGCTATAATATATATTCATGAACAAGTGCGCAAATGTAAATCTAGCACAAATGCAATGTGCAAAAGTTTTGTTCGCTAAACGTAACCTTGGGCCTTGAACTAGTCGTTCATCTACCATCATAAATGTAAACCGGTTTTTATATACATGTACTTCAAAGTATCAAGACCCCGTTAAACAATGAACTATCTACTAGTAGCCTGAGACAGTTAATAATTATTTCTATGGTTTTGCTTTCAAAGTTTTAATAAAAAAAGTGAAAAGCTTGGGAGTTGGACAACGAGAGAATTGATTGTAATTGATGGAAACGATTCATTGTTAATACGATTTTGTGTACACTTTTCGACTGATCACTTAATATTATGGGTTCATAAAGATAAAAAATCATCAAAGTGGCGGTCAAATGGAGGTGACATTCAAATAGTGACATAGTCGCTATGACATTGTCTCATAGTGACGTTCAAATACAGGTGGTGTTCAATTAGAGGTCTTACTGTATATGGATTTGGGCTGTTATGTACGCAATGCTTTGTAGACCCATTAGTCTTTTCGGGACATGAAGGCACGATCAAAGCTGCCAAGTTCACCAATGATGATCAGATGGTAGTAAGCGCATCATCAGATAAAACCATCAGGTGGGTGTTTTCTAAGGAGAACAAAGGTACATATATTCATAAAAATATCCTGTTCTATCATGCAAGATGATGTGTTGCAGGGTCTGGAATGCCAAAGATGGTGACCTAGTAAAGACTCTCCAGTTTGAAAAAGAACCCATGGCAATAGAAATAGCCAAAGAAGCGTCCCGTTTGGTCGTAGCGCACGATATGTCAGTCCTGTTTTACGACACCGACACGTAAGTGCATGTACATATTCTTTGACTCGAGTGCACTCTTCTAGCTGCCTTTAAAATCCATTCGTTTTAATTTTTTTAGTTTTGAAGAAATCTTGTGATTTTGGAAACAAAACATTGTTCTCACCTATCAACTTTTAAAGTTCACATGATGCAAATAGCATTTTGTGTGTAATGAGTATATATGGCTGAAAAAAAGTTATTTGTATGTAGCCATCAGGATTTGTTTGCCCCTCTCAACAAACTGGTCTATTTATTGTGTATTTGTTGGCCCTTTAAAGAGCATCTCTGTAAATGTAGGTACTTGCAGGCCTTGTCATTTTAATTATAATTTTTTAACTAGCATTTAATTAATGATCATCTAAAAATTATAACAAAACAGCTCTTACGATGTGGTGCCCAAATTAACAAGTCTATTTTCATAGACATAACTGTAATCTGGCATGGACTGAAGGAGTTAAACAGAAATCAGATATTTTTTTCAGCTCAAGTTATGACAGATTGCCATCATTTGGAGAATTGAGGTTTTTTCTAAAAGTAACTACCCTACAGGATGAATTTATTCGCGGAGTTAAATTTCGCGAAAATTGCCTTTTTCATGCTATTCGCGGATTAATTTATTTGCGGCTGAACACTGCCACTCTCTATGAAGAGTTAACTCTATTGCGGCTAGCAATAGAGTTAACCCTACGCATGCGCAAACCGTGTGTTTCGGTTTCTATTTAGCTTACAACTACGAGTCGATAATGCTCTTACAACTACGAGTCGATAATGCTAAGCTATAAATTTTTTGCTGCATTCAGAGGTTTTCACAAATATTCATCGATTTGGAGGCCTTTGATGAACCAAGAACTTGTGGTAAGTAATGAGTTTTTTTAAAACCATTTACTAAATTAGTTGAATTTTACGTTGGTTCTTCGGTAAAACGCAGTACTTATTTTTTCCATCCCTACCGCTTCGTTATTTGTTTTAGTGTGAGAGATTCTCATCATACACGGAGGCACAATGACTGCAAGGGTGGTAGATGTCATTCCTAGAAGATCACCAATTATT
Source organism: Watersipora subatra (assembly GCF_963576615.1). Classification (NCBI taxonomy): domain Eukaryota; kingdom Metazoa; phylum Bryozoa; class Gymnolaemata; order Cheilostomatida; family Watersiporidae; genus Watersipora; species Watersipora subatra. The sequence continues at coordinate 52,601,750 of NC_088716.1, forward strand.
CAGGGAGGTATTGAAATTGAGGTAGAAGTGACCGCAGCTGCTAACGAGGAGAATATATCTGTTTTAAAAAAGGAACAAAAGCGCCTTTACGAGCACAAATTTTTTGCCAACCGGCAGAACTTTCCAATAATAAGCCACGAGGAGAGTTCTGATGATAACTCCCTTACCAGCCATGTAGTAGCGAGCGAATCGTCTTTAACATCTACCCAAGACAGTGACAGCGATATAGAGCTGCTATTACCAAAATAACTAGTCAGAGAGCACTATTGCACGCTAGTATTTACTTACCAAGAGTATCAGTTTAATTTTATTTTCAGACAACCGCCATATGAGTGTAACTGTTTTTATTTACTCCATTCATCGTTTGTAAAATTTTATTTGTATTTGAAATATTTTATTTGTACACTCAAGTTTGTAATAAATTATAATATATTTATACCTGAAATAAAATATATAATATAATCAAGTTTGCCACAGCGATATCAAGAAGTTGTTGTTGAAGAAGGGGTCTAGGTTGATTAGTTGCTTCTCTGCCAATATTCCTGCCACGGTGAATATTACTACTTGTCTTTAGTTTTCGTAATCAGGATACTGGTAGGTGCTGTTTCATTCTCAATCTGCAGTAAACACAAAAGAAAAATATTAACATGTGTAAAGGAAGTACGAAAACAATAGCTGAAGTATTTAATGAACGCGATCAGTTTTTAAACAAAAGAATTAACTAACCCAGTTAATTATGGAAAAACGTATCTGCACTTTGCAAATCAAATACATACCATAAGGTCCAGATAAGAATCATGATCGTCCTCAACTTCGGTATTAGAGGTTGATGGAGTTGATTTCAATGTAAAATGACTGTAGGAGAGATTTTTGCGATGACGATACCATGCCTAATAACTTGTGAAAACCTTGAATAATTTTGTAACGAAGTTTGATGCATTGGCAATGGGCTTAACTCGAAGCCCCGGCGATGATTTTAAAAAAGTTTTGGAACTCGGCTACGTTTAGTACATCTGCCTAGCAGCTATTATTGCGATGACGCCATTCTGCATATCTTGCGACACTTTGAATGATTTTGTAAAGAAATGTGTTGTATTAGCAATGGGGTTAACTCAAAGCCCGGGCGACTATTTTAAAAAGGTTTTGACACTCAGTTCCATTTAGTATTTATGCCTAGTGACTAGTTTTTAAATTTGAGGCAGTAGTTATTCTCCCTTGTGATTAAAAGTAGAACTATTTTTTGCGGAATTGACTGTTCGCGAAATCGCGAATTTCTATATCCATCGAATATTTTCATCCTGTAGGGTATAACAGACAACCAAATAATCGCACAAATTTTATCTTCTTCATATTAATCATATTAAAGACTTAAATGCTTGATTCTTTCGACAACGATATATTTTGGACAAAATGAGCTGATTACGATGACTAAAACGGATATAGTGACAATTAGGGCCAATTCTCATTAGCCACCTTTTTATCACCCTAAGTTGATAGCAGCTACAAAAGTCATTGTTTTTGTAGCCCAGCGCTTCACAATTGCCACTTACAAGTTATATTTATGGATGACTAGGTGAATACCCAGCGTTGGTAATAAAAGGTCTTTGGACAGAACAGTCTTTGGACATATACAGCATTTCCCATTCTAACTTCTAACCATTTCTAACCATTTAAACTTCATACAATGAGAAAAAGTGTTTTGTACAGTTCAAATAAATTAATACGAAAATGAAACAACTGTAAAGGTGTTTAAATGTGAAATAATTAGCAAGTAATGACTAGATAGTCTGTTTTGCTACAAAGATTACAATGAAAAATGATTTCATGCTAATGCAATTATTACGAACTGAGAAAACAAAGTAAAAAACATGAATATGTTGAATTAACAATAACAATGATTACATAGAAGTCTGTGTATAAAAAGGCTACTGTGTTAACTGAAGCTATCCATCCAACCTTTAAATACAACGATACTGGTACCTCTCTATACTGTTACAAATGTAAAAACAACCAACTTAGAGATTTATCTATATAAATCTGTTTTTGTTGTTGTCTGTCATCATTCGGTGTCTGTCCGGCTATAGCGATTAAAATCTAGCAATGAAAAATCAACTTGGCAGAAGGTTTGATCTCGGGACCTCCAATTCACAAAGCGACAAGCTAACCCATCAAGATACATGGGACGCGATGGATGCATTGGGCGATACGAGTCATTATCTAGGTTAAAATATGCATAGTGACTCTGCGTTACACACAACGTCACTAAAGCTTGCTCTCACCGCTCCAATTAGTAAGTTTAGCAATCCGGATACTAGCGTATTCAAATTAGCCAATGGCAACTACATTATCTGCCACTGTTTATAAGCTGCTTTTTAATACCCATGCAACGCCGGTCATTTACCTAGTATATATAGATAAGTCAAGTCCTCCAAACTAATCCATGATAATGTACACATAAAACTGAAATCATTGATCTCTGAGTAACCCTCACAAACAAATTTTTAACAGCTCAATAAAAGCTAGTTTGTTATTTTTTAAACTAAGAATATATTAATAAGTTTAGTGTTTTAAACATTTATTTAAAGCTTAGGTAATTTTGCAAATTTGTTGTTCATGGGCTTTAGAATTGCACTGACACTTCCTCGTATCCTGATTGCATTTAGTAACAAATCTTGACCACACAAGTTGCAGTTACCTTGCATACTGTTCTATATCAAAAAAACTTTTTCCATACACGTTCTATTTTGTCATCTGTTGCATGGATATTCAAAGCTTGCGATTTGCCATAGAGGTTATGCTTCTCTTTTCTGTGACGTCGCTTAGAAAATTTGTTTTAACTGATACCACATATTATAAACAAAGCTATACAATGTTCATTTTTTGCAGATGGGAACTAGTCAAAGAATTCCAAACACCAACACCAGTGTTTGCAGCTTCATATTTACCTGAAAGAAACATATTTGTCTGTGGAGGGGACGATTTCAAAATGTACAAATACGACTATTCCAGCGGAGAAGAGCTGGGTAAGTCATTAATAGACATTGTAAGTGACAACCACTCTTGTAGTTGTGTGGGTACCTGCTCGAGTGTATGTGTATGTGTGCCTGTGTTTGGGCATAACTATGTGTGCGAGCTCTCGTGTGCTCGTGCTTACATGTGTGTGTTTGTGCGTGCTTGCTTGTCAATGTGTTTGCATGTGTGAGTGTGTAAAGATCAGGACTGCAATCAACTGAAATTTTCTTATTTGACCTTACTCTATAGAAACCTTTTTAAAGAATAGAGAAAGCATAATATTATTATGTTTTATTAGTTATCTTGAGGTGTTGACTGATGTTCTAAAAAAAGAGTCAAGGAGATTGACCCACTAAAAGCTGAGATATAGCCAGCCAAACACAGGTCTATCTAATAACGAATCAGAGGAAAATCCCGAGAACTGTGACGTATGAAATCGACTTATTGGTAATGTGCCGGAGTTGTGTACCCTTACCGCTGTTACATATAATGATTGTTTTAGGCTACGAGATGTGAAACGCTTCTCGCGCTAGTAAAGAATTTACAAACTAGCTCTGGTTTCTCTGGAAAATCAAGCAAACATTGTGTGGTAAAGGCATTTGCCCACAACCCCTCGCCATGATTTTTCAAAACAGAAGAGCAGATTTTGACTATTGTGCTTCAAATTTTAACTTGATCTCCACGGATATGCTCCGAAGATCTTCTGTTCAACGAACGGCGCGTGTATAGTCTATATGCGACTTCCACGATTTGCAGTTTGTTTAGATTAAGAAATGGGAATGTGAATTTTTGTTCATTCATCATTTTTCTACTGTGTACCTACTGCAGCATTCAGTTGATTTTCATGATTATCGTCACTACTAACAGACTGTAAGTTCACTACAGCCATAATTTTAAAAAGAATAACTTGACTGTGCTGCTCTTGCTGTAAGAAAAGAAAACGATAACTTTTGATTTGATTTTTCTATTTATCTATTATCTTATCTATGATTATTTTTTATGATTAATATAATAATAATATAACTGCGTATAGAATAAATGATGTAACTAATATAATTTGTAGAAAATTCCAAATGATAACCGAGATTGATGATTGATTTAATTGATTCCATTTATTAGCTATATTTAAAAAAGTCTGAACAGCGCTAAAGATGAGTCTGAATAGGGAAGCTAAATGGGAGAACAACAAAACTGAGCTGAACTAGCAAGATAGCGACCTAACTAACTAAAGATAGCGAAATGTTGTGAAATAATAGATGCGTGTAATTATTTTATGCTAAAACTAATCTACAGGTCAGAGGGACTGGTTCGGAATTCTCAGAGCAATGATTGTTAGGCCCAATTTGATTGTTCTATACTTCCAGGGATTAAACCAATTAAAACAATCGTCAATATATGACATATGAAATCGACTTATGTGCCATTAGTTGGCTTAATTGACCAATGGCACACAAGTCGATTTCATACGTCATATATTGATGATTACCACAACACTTGTTTTTTTGGTAGACCTGTGTTTGGCTGGCTATATCTCAGCTTCTGGTTGGTCAATCTCCTTGATTCTTTTTTAGAACATCAGTCAACACCTCAAGATAAATAATAAAGCATAATAATATTATGCTTTCTCTATTCTTTAACAATCCACTGTTGAAGTGTGACATGAAAATTATACAAACCTTATAAAGTAGTAACCTGTTCATGTTGTCTGTGTCGGAGCCAATATTTTTTGGAAGAATTCACTGTAGTTCTTTTAATTCATTATACTGCTTGAGAACTTTGTGATAAATACTTTATGTAGTTGTATATAACATATATGCAATTACATAAAGTATATAACATTAAAATAAATGCTTTATGTAAAACTATGTAACAGTGAAAAAAAACTTTAAAAAAATTGAAAAACTAAATTACGGGTAAGAAGTTTCTGATGCTACATCATGTCGATAGTCTATTTGTGTGTCTTTATTTGTCTGTTTCAGAGGCAGTAAAGGGCCACTTTGGCCCTGTGCACTGCGTCCAGTTCTCCCCCGATGGTGAAATATATGCAAGCGGCTCCGAGGATGGAACCCTGCGTCTATGGCAGACAACAGTTGGAAAGACATATGGTGAGTGTTAGTATTGTGATACTAAGTATATTGTACTGTATAGTGAAATATTCCAATGTAGGACCATGATCTGCCCATTTGATTATCAAGAAAGATAGGTTTATAGAATTAACCATTTTGGGTGCATCCATAAGTACAAGATACAATGTTCTTTATTGAAATGGGTTTTACTTCTCTCAGAATTTGTTGTTGGAATTGAACAAAATAAATTTGATTTTGTTATGCACGCTTTTTTCATATGAAAACTGAAGTTTCTGCACAAAAACAAAGCCAGCTCTACAGGTGTCTCGTCTAAGTGTTTTCAGTTGACTCAACGGTCAAGATTAGCTGATGTTAATACTAAAACTAGGGGGTCAGTTTCTACATATGCAACTCTCATCTCACACAAACAAATCGACATGACAACACTTCTCTGATCAAATGATATTACTGATGTTCAATTTAGGCAAACCTGTAGTTTCAACCATAAAAATGGAGACCTTTCTGGATAAATTCATTTTGACAATTCAATTTCAATACTAATTACCGCTGTACTTTAAATGAAATAACCCACAATAGCAAAATACATACTTAGCACGCATGTATCATTTTTTGATTATAACGAATTTAGCAGTTTCTGTTCATGACTAGTTAGTTGAATCATATACCATATAACCCAGGGTTGTGGAAATATGAAAGTGGCCCTGCTGGTGATAGTGAGGGCGTCAACACCTCGCCCCCTGCTGAAAATGGACTTGACAGATCTAATCTAACTGAAGTTCAAGGCCAGGCATAGCGGGTCTATAGCTGCGCTGCTTGTTTACTTGTATATTGTCGAGTCACGTGTATCTCATTTTGTTCACTCGTTATACAATGACATGCTCTATTTTTGTTGACTGATAAATTATTGTTCACGCATCTCATGTACATATTGGCCATTTATGAATAAAAAAAAGCATATATTACGCGAGCTTACAAATAGCAAATGTATAATAGTAATTAAGTTGTAGTGTTTTTGAAGATATAAATGTGCAGTTGTAACAGTACTAGATGCCATTCAATAAAATGAATAAATCATTGCATATTATATTGTTTCTATTTACTCACCTCACTCTTTACAGTGCCAGTGTTCACATCAGTAAGGCTAAATCAAAGTATCGTCTTAATTTGCTAAATTTTGTAAAATTCATTTCTGTAAGTTAACTTTTATTACATATCACCAATGAAGACCAGCAACAAGATTATTTCATTGTTGAGTGGTCAGTTTCCAGAATTGATTTAAAGAGTTTAATTAACGAACACTTCATGCCTGTTGATATTATAAACACTCAAGTCAGTAATGTTGGGACACCACAATCGACTACATTAACCTTATTATGCATGTAAACATACTGTATTTTGTATTATAGCTTTTAACATGCTCTTGTTACTAATTTGCTTGATAACCACTTCTCTATCACACCTCTGTACATGCGCATATACCTGATACATGTGTGTATGTATATCACTCCCGTATGGATAACGTGCTTCCATTTCCTGGCACATTTAGTATGCTGATACATGTAAGAATCTGTGAGAATACAACAAGTACACTTACAGTTAAATTTTATCTACAACCTTGTTTATATAAAATACACAGTTTTTCACTTTGCACCCAACATGACCGTGTTTGATAAAGGTTTATTTTTTCAAACCGTGACTAAATTATTGTTTATAGGTAACCAAGAATAAACAATTTGTTGATTTTAAAAACAGTAATTGAAAATGTAAATTGATTTAATAAAACTTGTTTAAACGGTACAACAATGTTAGTTTTAACTCCTTGGAAAAGAAATAGAATAAAATTAAATATAAAACAAATGTCTGTGGTGCCTAAATGGTGATTCAGAGCATAATAAGCAGCGTTGAACATCTCAACAGACAAATATATAGCAGGCTTTGGCAGAAAATGCCTATCAGACTATAAATATCTTTCATTTTGTGACCTTGGAGCAAACTTTACACATCGTACAAAAATAAATACATATATACAAAATGGATATTGGGGATGGTGAAGAGCCATAACGAGGCCTAAATAAGATCAGAGATATTAAAGCCCGACTCACTTCTGTCAATTGGAACAAATTGTGTTGATATCAAACTGTTGTTAACGGGTCAAACAGCTCTGAAATTCTCTTGACAAAATCGGGTGTTAGCTGGGCTCAGTTATAACTGGAACTACCACTACTGGTTCCCCTTCAGTACCTGTCGTAACTTGACACTGCACCACCTTATAAGGTATAGTATTATTGAGGACGCTGCTTACGCTATTTGAAAGCTGATTGTCAATAGCTGCTGCATGTACTTGCTGCTGTTTTGAATCTTTTGCATCAAGAAAAAACTCATCATCAGAAGAGAGTTGAAGGTCGTCATCAAAAGCGTCCATGTTAGACAGTTTTCTCTCGAAACTGTGTTGAAATTGTTCCCATTGGCTGAACATGTTTTCTGTCTGCTGCTTGGCGCTTTCTTCAGAATTCTAAAAATGTAGTGACTTCAGTTAATAATGCTCATGCGTAACTATTTTCACAAAATTCTACTGGACCTTATATATGTATCGCTATATACATGTACATAGCATGTACATATTTTGTACATGTATATGTACATATACATGTATACATATACATAACGATACATATAAAACGAAGACAAAATCAGAAGTTTAGGAAAAGATTAAATCTTAGCTTTAAGTGTGTGTTTAGTAAGCAAAATTCATTTATATATAGTGTATAAATACAGTGTATACTGTATATATATATGCTGTATATATACAGTATACACTGTATAAATACAGTGTATACTGTATATATATATGCTGTATATATATTAGAGCTGCACAACGATTATAAAAATTAATCGCGATTAATAACTGGTATGAACCAGTTAATCTTCGATTAATCTTATAATTAATCTAGCAAAAACCTGCATATTCAAAAACAAATAATACAGGTACATATAAATTAATTATATTTGAGACAATTGTTAGCAGGAGTACATGTTATGTACAACGTACATATAATAAGTTACGATGTAATAATTATTATAAGTATGAAAACAGTCTATGAAAGTCTATAATTAAGTCAGCGAAGAGTTGAGGCAGCACAATTTATTCACATTATCCGAATAAAGAGATACCCTCTTCCTACGTACAATATTGCCAGCTTTAGAGAATAGCCACTCGCAGGGGACAGTAGCAGTAAATATTGTCTGCGACAGCTGGTGATGATTTCTGCGCGGTAGGATGAGAATTAGTTACATTATCTTTTAATGATGCCTCTGTGGTAGCAAGAAAATTCTTTTTGGCATGTAGTGCACTTCGCTTTCTTGTTTACACTTCCAACAACGTACGGAAATACGCTAGCTAGTATGGAAGACATTTTTTCTGCTTTCATGTTCCAATAAAGTGTCAATCTTATATCACTTATATTCTAAAGCTGAAATATGATTGTGATTTTTTGAAAAATGAAAATACATGTGAAATTTACTTTTAAAAAATCTTTCTAAAATAAACAAAAAATAGACTGTGAGATACATGTATTAAATAATACTGAAATCGCTTTTCTTATTGCTATTACCTAGAAACATGTTGAACGGTTTAACTACTTGGCCGCTTACGGCTGGATCGGCACGGTGCTTGTGCATTGTATAAACAAGTTTAATGTTAGCACTCACTTTGTGGTTTCATTGTTGAGTGCAAAATAATTGTGGTTGTATATAATTGATAAGAAAGTGCTGCTTGTCATAATACTTATTTGTTAGTGAATTAAATGGTGGTAACCTGCTACGTTTGTGCTATATATTGAACAATACAAAGGCACCACATCATGATCACCACCTCGGTTGTATTTTAATTGAAGATTAATTGGCTCAACTCAGTTAATCGTGTATTTGTAATGACCGCGTTAATCGTTTAATTAACGCGATCATTGTGCAGCTCTAATATATATATACAGTATATATATACTGTATATATACTGTATATGTATATACTGTATATATACAGTGTATATATACACTGTATACTGTATATATATACACTGTATACTGTATATATATATGCTGTATATATAGTGTATATATACACTGTATATATACAGTATATACATATACAGTATATATACAGTATAAACATATACAGTATATATACAGTATATACAGTGTATACTATATATATATATATATATAGTGTATATATACAGTATATACATATACAGTATATACAGTGTATACATACACAGTATATACATATAAAGTATATATACAGTATATATACAGAATATATACAGAATATATACAGTATAAATACAGTATATACATATACAGCATAAATAAACAGTATGTATATAGTATATACATATACAGTACATATATACATTGTATAAATACAGTATATATACAGTACTAGCTGTGCTACCTAGCGTTGCCCGGATATTAAAAATCAGCTTATAAATAATGAGAGGTAATGAGAGTTGCCTGCCACTTGCTGTTAGCCTGGCACATTGCCAATGCATAATTTGAGTAAGCGGGCTAATAAAAGCTATCCTCTCGGTGACGTTAGGCAATCACCCAGCTTAGTATCCACAGCAGTTGTGTATTTGCTCCGATATAGTGACATACATGTATATGCCTATGATCAAGTTCGTGTGGCTGAGTTGGAATGGCGTCTGACTGGCGAACCGGAGGGTCTGAGTTTCGATCTTCTGCGATACGGAATCGTTATTCCAAGATAGTTATAGCTGGATAATCAAAACGACGAATACACAAACTTTGAAAAATATATATACAGAGAATATATTTGATATACCGTATATATATTTGATATACTGTATATACCACTACGGTATTTGATCTTTACAGAGTATATATACATATACCATAAAACCACTAATTAAACACCACATCTGTTTGAAAGCTACCTCTATTTGACAGCCACCCTGAGAGAAGGGTTAAAAAATAGTGCGCCACTCTCTGATTGAACGTCACCCACATTTGACTGCTACTTTGACATTATTTGATCTTTACGAGCCCATAATATCACTTGATCAGTAGAACAGTGTCTATAAAATTGTATTAATAATGAATTGTTTACAGCAATAACAACTAAATCTCTCGCTGTTCAATTCTAAAGCTTTTCGTTTTTTCGTTAAAACTTTGAAAGCAACACCATAGAAATAATTATTAACTGTCTCAGGCTAATTGTTGTTCCTTGTTTAACGCAGTCTTGATACTTTGAAGTACATGTATATAAAAATGGTTTACGTTTATGATGGCAGATGAACAACTAGTTTTAGGCTAAAGGTTGCGTTTAGTGAGCAAAACTTTTATATGCATTGCATTTGGGCTAAATGCAACGTGTAAAAGCATTGCTCTGCCAAAAAATTGTTTGAACGCTAATATCGACCGGCCAAGGAGTGCAGAAGAAGAGTTGGGGTCAGAAGACAGCGGAAGGTATTGGACAATCAGAAGAATCCAAGCAAACGATTTAATTATTTTGGTTTTAAAAACGTCTAGTTTGGTCTCTGCATGTAATCTAAGTTTGGTTTGTTTATATCACTTGTTCATGAATATAGATTATTATTATATAACTTACATTGTTAAATATAGATATAAAATAAGAATATGCCTTCAAATTTAGAATGAAATAAAAAATTCAAAGCTCGAACAAATTGCAAAGCAAGGCACAGACTATAGTATCATTGCAGATTAATTGCGAGCAACATAATTATATCAACTGGTAAAGATATTTCTCAGCTTCCCAATGCATATTTTATTTAGAGATGTTTGACAAGTTAGAGGTAATTTAACAGATTTATTGCATCCAAAAAGTTTAACATCGCTCCACCAGAAGAAGAGGGCAAAATATAGGCCATATTCGCTTCGCCCGTACAAGGGCTGAATCTATCTTCCCAAAATTCTGATGAGTCATTTGAAAAATATAACGCCAGCCTCTATTTGAACGCCCCCTTCAATTGACCGCCACTATAAAGGAAAGGTTGAAAAATAGAGCGCCATGGGGTTCAATTAGAAGTTTTGTTTTACGGTATACATTATATATATACAGTACATATATATATAGATATACATGTACATAGTATATATATATATTTATAGTATATACATATATACAGTCAAACATGGATAACTCAAACTTCACGAGACCGAGCGAAAGTGTTCGAGTTATCAGAGCGTTCAAGTTATCAGAGCACTGTCACAAGTCCATGTATTTATTTATTTATTAGTAGATATATGTACATATACAAATTATAATATAAATCAAAAGCATAAATGGCTTGTTTCAAATTAAAGATATGGTTGCGTCAAATTTGAGTTGATCTTAAAAGAAAGCTTTTTTTTTCTCTATCAATTGATATGTTGTTTGTTGTGTTAGGTGATCTCATAGCCAAGATATTTGAAGATTAAAATCGAAAAAATCTGATCGTGGTAAAAACACTGTCCAAAAAAACATGCCCAGACTTGCCCAAAATGATGTCACGCGTGATATATCTGTCAATATATCTCTTATTCAGATCGGCTATTTGCGATAAAATTTTAGTCCTACGCGGCTCTATTGGCATATATTTTATTTTGTATTTGCTCATGTTGGCTAGAATAAAATTTTATATCCAGCTACAGATACATTATTATGAATGTTTCAAAGGTCTGAAATAACGAAAATTAAAAATTTGTCTTACTCACTTTCTCCAAATGCTGTGTAAACATTTGAGTACCGACTACCAATTCTACCGGTCTACGGTAATTCTGTCAAACAAACTATTTAGAATAAGGTCTTTGTATCGGCACAGTTCCATCACTACCCACACTAACTATATACAGCCTCCCAAAAGTCACGCCCATATTATGCCCGTCGCCTATCCTATATCATTGCCCACACCGAAAACTAGTTTCTTACTACCGTAAGTAAAATAAGCAAGCTGCGTCTTTGAAAATAATATACATAGGGATAGAGTTTTCAGGATGAGAAATCTGCTGCAAACTGGATTTGAACTCACTTTCTCCAGTTCGGCGGACATCCATATACCGTATCCAATTCACTACAATATTCTGCAAATTATGTTTTGCATTATCTTCAACAATATTATTTTATTATATAATTTTTACAAGCAAAAATATTTTCATCTCGGCATAAAGCTTTTATTAAAAATATTCAGCAAGACGTGGCCACTCACATAGTTTTAGCTGATACAATAAGACAAATTCATCTACTGCAGCAAACTCAAACAAAACATCATGGTTTATGCAGCATACATTCAAGTCTCTCTTTCCCATTTATGGCAGTTTCTACACTGACAAAGCTGCTTCGGCGGGTGAGACCACATAAACATCCTGTAATCAGTAAAAAAAATGCAATAAATATATGCCATTCATAGATATGTCATTCTAACGCGTATCTACTGAAAGCTTTCAAATTGGGAGTTAGATAGATTGCGAGTGTAATTTTAAAAACGAATAAATGTTTAACAAAGGCATAAGTACGCCAAGCCAACGATTCGAAGCTTTGGTTCTGGAAGTTAAAGATTTGTATTGATCAATCGATTTTCTTCACTTTCTACAAATGAGAAGTGAACATTAAAGTCAAATCAGAAATCTAATTTACTAGATCAAACTGCCACAAAAAATTTGAAGCAAATGTAGCTAGGTGAACCGATAAAAAATTATAAAACGATGATTAGTGATAGCAAAAAGTTATAATTTTATTAATTAGTACATGTATTAATGAGTACTAAAAAATTACCTTTAGTATATTCATCAATCTAAGCCATTGTATTGCTAGATGCTATGGATTAAAAAGAAGCAGTGAAGAACTCACTGTACATACGTATCTCGCACACACAGGAAATTACATTTTAGCCTCAAACAGGAAAATATAATCTGAATGTAAACTCAACAGTATATCTATAGGAGACTCAAAGTAAAAGATAAATTTACCTCCATTCTCCGATCTTCCTCCGTAGCAGTTTAACCACCTGATGCCCAGAAAACTCGGAGTCACCTTCGCAGTAACTTCACAGCAATTTTTACAATTATGTTGTTCGCCAATAAAACATGTCGATCGAGTAATTCATTGAAGTAACGATGTTAATTAATTTAGTAAATATCGATGTCCATGCGATTTAATAATAGAGTAAAATCCCTAAATTTGAGATCACAGACAACGCGTTTTACGCGTGATAAAATTTATTATGACCTATTTAAAAATTTCGCGCTGATGATTGGCTAATGAAGCGACCTTATATTTATCGATCGTGGTTTCTTTTCAGATGTATCCCTAGTGACGTCACGAAAGAAGCACTCGCTTGAACGTGAGCTTTTTAAAAGAGGGCCTCCTTCAAACGCATATATCTCTAGACAGGGTTGGTCTACAAAGACAAAAATGGCATCAAATTGTAGCTGATGTATGGCCTTTTATGGGTCTTAACTTCATTAAATCAACCTTTTTGACGCAACCACATCTTTAAATGCTTCTAATGTAAAGTTTAAAAAATATTTATCAAAAAGTATAGAAATTTTTCTATCACTTAAGATTGGTTTGTTGTTTGAGGTGATGTTATTGCCAGGACGTTTTTTATATTAAAATCGGCAAAACTTGATCGCTGTTGAAATGCTCAGAAGAAAAGACATCTTTTTTCTCCGAGCGTTTTAACCAAGATCAATCTTGCCAATTTTTCTTGAAGTTTATGCAAAGGTTACCTCACTTTTTCTTGCTTCCGAAGGGCCATCGCTAAGCGGATGTTTGGTAAAAATCAAACTTCTCCAAACCTTTAGAAAAGCCGTTGACAAAACTATTTTGCCGATGATGGTAATAACGAAGCCTATGAACTATGAAAAGTTGAGGTTTACCTCTATGGCTTGGAATAAAGTGATTTTCTAAAGCGATAAAAACCGTTTCGGTAGCCGTTGGGTAAAAAACTGTTGGAGTTAACAGAGTTAAGGTAGAGTTATCTAAAGCAATTTGTCATTACGTGGGAGCGGACAAAAGAACCGTTCGAGTTAACCATGTGTTCGAGCTATCCGAGGGCGAGTTATCCATGTTTGACTGTATATACACATCACACATGTGCACTAGATATATACACATGGGGATAGATAATTGCTAATGCAATATTTAAAACTACTGTAAGTTAAAAATTTATTACCGCTTTTCTTTTTCTTTCATTAAAATGCTGAGTTGGAATGCTATGATCTGTTGCACTTGTATCTCCCCATATTTGTTGCTCGTCCACCAGCATCTGCAGTCGTATACAATCATAGGATAAATTCATATAATGACCAGTCTTACCTACATAGCACTGGATAAATTAACCAACCTTAGTGCAAGATTCGTGATGGAACAACACGCATATACAGAGCAGTACACAAACACTAAACACACAAGTCAAAAACTCCCATAGCATATACTTTAGCACACAAGCAAAACATGCTTTATTCGGACACAGAATACAATGGAGCCTGTGTGCTCGACCCTCTCTTTATTCAAACGATCCGGTGCTGAGCTAAAAAAATTCCCTCTAATTGCAGGTTTGCAAAAATGCATCTCAATTCGAACAGATTTTCAGAGCTCGAAATAGCCGAGTTGGGCTAGAGAACTAAAAAATAAAAATAACTGAGTCAAGCTGAATGCACTACTTGGTCCTTCTCGACCATTTGGTAATCGTCTGTTTAATTCAGACGGTTAGTGGAATAAGACTTACACAGTTTGTTTGCGTATTTTTGCCAGGTTTCTACCTTTTTGTGTTGCTTTATCCCTCAATAATGGGTTTTTATACCTTAATAATGGGTCTTTATCCCTTAATAATGGGTCTTTATACCTTAATCATGGGTTTTTATCCGTTAATCATGGGTCTTTATTCGTTAATCATGGGTCTTTATCAAATAATAATGAGTCTTTATCCCTTAATAATGGGTCTTTATACCTAAATCATGGGTCTTTATCCGTTAATCATGGGTCTTTATCCATTAATCATGGGTCTTTATTCGTTAATCATGGGTCTTTATCAAATAATAATGGGTCTTTATTCCTTAATCATGGGTCTTTATCAAATAATAATGGGTCTTTATTCCTTAAAATGGGTTTTTATTCCTTAATAATGGGTCTTTATTTCTTAATAATGGGTTTTCATTCCTTAATCATGGGACTTTATTCCTTAATGATGTATCTTTATTCCTTAATAATGGGTTTTTTCTCCTGAATAATGAGTCTTAATCCCTTAATAATGGTTCTCTATTCCTTAATAATGGGTCTTTATCTTTTGATATTGGGTCCAAAAAAGACAGTCATAAAGAGAAGACAAAATGTTTTCTTAAAGAATAAAGAAAGCATAATATTATTATGCTTTATTAGTTATCTTGAGGTGCTGACTGATGTTCTAAAAAAAGAATCAAGGCGATTGACCTACTAGAAGCTGAGATATAGCCAGCCAAACACAGGTCTACCTAATAATGAATCAGAGAAAAACCCTTCGAAAATCCCGAGAACTGTGACGTATGAAATCGACTTATTTGTCATGTGCCGGAGTTGCGCACCCTTACCGCCGTCACGTATAATGATTGTTTTAGGCTACGAGATGTGAAACGCTTCTCGCGATAGTAAAGAATTTACAGACTAGCTCTGGTTTCTCAGAAAAATCAAGCAAACATTTTGTGGTAAAGGCATTTGCCCACAACCCCTCGCCATGATTTTTCAAAACAGAAGAACAGATTTTGACTATTGTGCTTCAAATTTTAATTCGATCTCCACGGATATGCTCCGAAGATCCTCTGTTCAACGAACGGCGCGTGTATAGTCTATATGCGACATCCGCGATTTGCAGTTTGTTTAGATTAAGAAATGGGAATGTGAATTTTTGTTCATTCATCATTTTTCTACTGTGTACCTACTGCAGCATTCAGCTGATTTTCATGATTATCGTCACTATTAACAGACTGTAAGTTGACTACAGCCCTAATTTTAAAAAGAATAACTTGACTGGGCTGCGCTTGCTGTAAGAAAAGAAAACGATAACTTTTGATTTGATTTTTTGATTTATTTATTATCTTATCTATGATTATTTTTTATGATTAATATAATAATCATAATGCATATTATACAAAATAATAATATAACTGCGTATAGAATAAATGATGTAACTAATATAATTTGTAGGAAATCCAAATGATAACCGAGATTGATGATTGATTTAATTGATTCCATTTATTAGCGATAGTTAAAAAAGTCTGAACAGCGCTAAAGATGAGTCTGAATAGGGAAGCTAAGTGGGAGAACAACAAAACAAAACTGAGCTGAACTAGCAAGATAGCGAAACGTTGCGAAATAATAGATGCGTGTAATTATTTTATGCTAAAACTAATCTACACGTCAGAGGGACTGGTTCGGAATTCTCAGAGCAATGAGTGTTAGGCTCAATTTGATTGTTCTATACTTCCAGGGTTTAAACCAATTAAAACGCCGTGATTGTTATAGGAGAGCACAATAGTTGGCTTAATTGACCAATGGCACACAAGTCGATTTCATACGTCATATATTGATGATTACCAAAACACTTATGTTTTTTGGTAGACCTGTGTTTGGCTGGCTATATCTCAGCTTCTGGTTGGTCAATCTCCTTGATTCTTTTTTTAGAACATCAGTCAACACCTCAAGATAAATAATAAAGCATAATAATATCATGCTTTCTCTATTCTTTAAGGAAGAAAACAGATAAAATACTTACTATTGTTTCGTATGGGAAAATGGGTTTCAGTTTTCAAACAAACCAGTGCTTGACTACTATGTCCGAACGAATTATGGTCGAGCACCGAGGTTCCGCTATACGATAGTATATTATGAGTATATATATATATGTCAGAGATCCTTAAACTGTCAATCACTCACATCAAATTCCTCATCAGATATGTATTGAACCTCGCACTCTCTGCTCCCTGCCTCTCCAGGGACACACTGTTGCACACGACTCGCTGCGTTTGGATCATCTTTTTTTACATCAACTTTAAACTTCTCCTTCAGTTTTTCTTCCAAGCAACAAAACCTGTAGCACAGTCCTATGACAGTCTCATTGCAGTTGGCGAATTAACATTTTACCAATCTTATAGAGCATAAAATATACTAAAAAAATAGCAAGCCTTTATCACTATTCATCTTAAAGAATCTGCTAAGTGAACTAACAGCTGAATATGCCCTAATCCTTAAACGAATACTAACCAAGATCATGCAGAGTCATACCTTGACATACGAAGACTTTTGTATATTAATACAAACACCTTTCTCTTATAGAAATACATGGTACTTTCTTTAATTTGCGCAAAAGTTTAAAAACAATGATAGATATTTCGTATAACATTAAAATAAATACATCACATATAACTATAAAACAGCTAAATGTACAAATGTAAAACTGTATGTAAAACTAAATTAATAAGATAATAAGTAAACAAATATTTTTATTGTTGCTTCAACTTAAAAGCAAGGTAAAGCAAATGTATGTTAGGTCATATGTAAGTCAGTGGTAGAGTAAATGATAGAACTTACACTAACTTACACTAAACAGAGATTAGATTAACTTACTTTAAATATCTGCTATTATTGGAATATTTAACTTTTAATTTCAACCAGTTTTTTACTTCTATTCACAGAACTGCTGAAATTTTGGACATCATATGTTCCAAATTGCTTTGCATGTTGCGACAAATATTTGCTCCAATTCTGTCACATGATGTCACGAAATGTCACATGATAAACGATTTGTAATCGTAAGTCGTGGTTTAAAAGTATAAAATGTTTTTATATCAACAGATCTTAGTTAAGATCAATGAATTTGTTTTGGCAATTTCTAAGCCAGAATCTGAATAGTTTGTGGCTTTTAACCTTGTTAAATGTTTACTTGCAAAAAAATTCACATTACAGTTATTTGGTACAAAAAGGTTCACCATGTCTTACTCTACTGTGGGGTAAGTGCAAAATATGTGGAAATGTGATTACAATCTCTTAACAGCTCAAAAACGAACAGTTAATCGCAGCCATTACGAAAATGCCGAAGTTTGAAACCTCTTTATTTCGACGACATACTCAAACATTGTGGTTATTGTTTTAACAAGTGATGTTACCACGTGAAATTGAAGGCCAATAAAAGGCTCAATATAAAACATCTCGTAGCACTAGTTTATGACAAACACTTCGAGTTCTACCGGAAAGCCCTTATTAAATATAGATGCTCGCTACTTTGCTATGTTAGTTTTGTTTCAGCTTGGTCTAAGCATCAAGTTGTAATCTGATCATGTGACCCATACTTCCTGCCAAGCAACGCGAACAATTTTTGCAACATTTTTCGACTATCGCAGGTGACCAACAGGCTCATCATGTTTATCAGAGAATGATAAGCACTCCTTCAAGCTAAGGTTAAAAAATTAAACAAATTTTTAAGGTAGGTTTAAAAATGTCAGTGCTCAAAGTGACAGCATTACAATGATGATGAAACAGACGCGTAAGGACAATAGACATGATTTTATTGAATGCATGAAGTATATTTGTGAAAATACTTCGACGAATAAGGTTGCATAAAAGTGTAAACAGAAGCCATCGAGTTCAACTACGTCTCATTTGAACCGTTTTGGAAAGTGATTCCAACCTACGGCGTTTTCCTGACGGCTGCGATTAACTGTTCATTTTTGAGCTTTTAAGAGCTTGTGATCACATTTTCACATATTTTGCACCTACAACACAATAGAGTAAGACATGGTGAATGTTTTGATACCAAATAACTGTAATGTGAATTTTGTTGCAAGTCAACCTGTAAGCTTTTAAGCTCCTTCGAGTTTTTTTTTATAGTGCAGACAACTCCATTTTTAAAATCAATTGACTAATTGAATAGAAGAAAACTATTCCAATGAATACCAAATCAAATGCCTGTACTATCTAACAAACATTTATTACTGTCCCACAGAAAAAGTAATAAATGCCTACTACATCCACACTTTCATCCACACCCTGACACCTGCTTATCAGTGTTTTCATACTTATAATGGATAAGTACGAAAATGAAAATATTTAACACCTGAGGTACAGAAAGGAAACCTGGCCTTTTTCTACAAACAGGTTTTACAATACAGATCTACACATCCAGGCATGCTAACAAAGCTGATAAACATGCACAAAAACACAAAGTTGTGATATCTTGTCAAATAACTCTTACAAAATTACATAAATGAGAATGTGGGCTTTCATGGGTACAAACTAGGATTGCTGGGTTCATCCAACTAATATCTAACCAAACAACAACACACCGACTTGAAACACATTAACTGAGGGGGGAAACCTGACTGTTCCTACCTTCTGAGATGGCATGTGTTGATAGCCTTCCGCAGATTTGCTTCCTCTCCTATAATAGTAACCGATGACTTTCCTCGTGTGACAGCTGTATACACATGCTGCCAGTTTTGTCTACCGGCAGCGCCAACCACGTAAGCCAAGTGCTTTATTTCTGATCCCTATGAGGAGCAGCATATTCAATTACAAGTAAGTATTCTAGAAGTCACAGTAGCTAAAGGTCATTGAAATACATAGATACAGAAATTTTAATGCGAGTAACAATATTGCAGCAAATATGGATATGCATGGTTATAAAATAATAGACAGAAACCTGAAAGGTATGTATAATAGACATAGAAACCTGAAAGGTGAGTATAATAGACATATAAACCTGAAAGGTGTGTATAGTTCGGCACCAACTTGGCTTCATCCTGCACTCCCTCATTAAATTACTCCGCAGAGCACAAATTATCATGCCGTCTTCACTTTCAAGAATCCAACGCTCTTGGCTAAATTTCTTTGGTGGAATTGCCTCCTCCATGAATATCTAGAGATTATGCACACATAATCATATGGATAACTACTGCGCACGCATGTTATTATCATAATAGACACCAACAGGCTATCACTCTTGAGTTGCTCATTTCAATAATGTTTAACATTTAAAATTCTCTCATTCTTTGTTTTGAATAAAGTTCATCATTTGACTTGAGGCATCATTATGTAGAGACCCAGCAGTAAACTACACACCAATAAAAGGTAAGAAAGGTTTGCTAGGTTCTACTGTCACATTCCAATGCAGCAGAATACAAAAGTCCCTTGTGATTACATTATGACAAACTATTAGCCAAAGATGGCGCATCTTTTAAAAAGGAATACAGTACAGTCATCTCTCCTTGAGACTGCTACCTTGAGACATTCATGAAGTTAAATTATGTAATATAGAAACTAATTTTCAAGACACTTTTTTATTAATCATAAACACGTTCCTCTTTTTCAATTTTGGGGTCAAGGGCATTCAAGAGACATGATGAAAGATGTCACAAGCATTATTACATTTCACAAAACCTAGCAGAAAAATGGCGAAACCACGACGACTGATGTCTGCGGAAGGATCTCCCTGGGCTAGAGTATGACTGAGATGTATGTATTTCTAGATGTTTATATATTTTCTTTAGTTTTTCCTTTATGAATGAAGTAGTGGAGCAGGAAAAGCTGAACGTGAAGTAGCGAGGAATTACTGTATATGAACCCCTGACAGCCTCTCACTTTGTTATATCTGTTTAAGCGAGTACACTTGCTAGCTGTACTATACAACACTCTCACTTTGTTATATCTGTTTAAGCGAGTACACTTGCTAGCTGTACTATACAACACTCTCACTTTGTTATATCTGTTTAAGTGAGTACACTTGCTAGCTGTACTATACAGCACTCTCACTTTGTTATATCTGTTTAAGCGAGTACACTTGCTAGCTGTACTATACAACACTCTCACTTTGTTATATCTGTTTAAGCGAGTACACTTGCTAGCTGTACTATACAGCACTCTCACTTTGTTATATCTGTTTAAGCGAGTACACTTGCTAGCTGTACTACACAACACTCTCACTTTGTTATATCTGTTTAAGCGAGTACACTTGCTAGCTGTACTATACAACACTCTCACTTTGTTATATCTGTTTAAGCAAGTACACTTGCTAGCTATACTATACAACACTCTCACTTTGTTATATCTGTTTAAGCGAGTACACTTGCTAGCTGTACTATACAGCACTCTCACTTTGTTATATCTGTTTAAGCGAGTACACTTGCTAGCTGTACTATACAACACTCTCACTTTGTAATATCTGTTTAAGCGAGTACACTTGCTAGCTGTACTATACAACACTCTCACTTTGTTATATCTGTTTAAGCGAGTACACTTGCTAGCTGTACTATACAGCAATTTTAAAGAAACTTAATATGTAAATTAATATCTAAAGTAACAGTAACAGCCTCCGATCTGTGTCCAAGCTGATCATAAGTCCGGGAGACTTTAGCGCTGCTGTCAATAGAATTACAAAAACTACAAAATAAATTTGGACAATGACTTTTGCTAAATAGCTAAAAAATTGTAAAACATTTCATAGTGTCCTTTTAGATAGCAACAGTCACGCTGCTGCATGTGGGACCATAAGCTACACATAGAAATAGCGCAACTTTCTCACCTTCTTTTGCATATTTTCAAATATTCCTGTAGCTTGTGAAAAGAAAGTTTTTTAATTTCACAAGTAAACCGCTACCAATGGTATGACACACAGTGAGGTATTTTAAAAGCAACTCTACTTTTAACACAACTATTTTTATACTTTTATATTTGTCTGTCAACCAGCTTATATATTTTTCCTTGAGGATACAACCCAAATGCTACACGGTGTGTTTTATCTGTACATCATTCTTATCTAGATATTATAATATTATTGAAAACATGATAAGCTCAGTAACAAATATTAAGTAATTACAAACTGAAATACCATGAAACTGGAGCAACAAAACATTATTTTAAACTATAGTAGGCTAAAATATATTATTTACAATCCCAACACTTTTTCATGCTACATCTTTATGATATTCGACTTACCAAATTGAAGAATTGAAACTGTTACACAGTTCTATGAAATGCGAGAATCAGCTCGGCGCTGATACACAACATGTTATGAAACCAAAGTTTTTACTGCCAGCTGTAGTACTTTGGATGAGGAACTCACAGACTTAATCCAAAAAAGCTCTCCATTGCATAATCTCATATCACAAGTCTTTCCGAGAGGACGTTTCTCGCCGTCCATCTCGTGCTGGGAGAGCTGCGACACGTCATTCTTTATGTGGCTCTCTATTTCCTCCTGCTCTCTCTCTGAATAAAGAAGACAGAACTTGTAACAAATTCTCATCTCAACATCACAAGTCGAGTTATAATCTGAGATAAAATATGACAAACAAACTGGTTCAATTACGAGATATAGCCACATAGTAAATTCTAACAAAATTCAAGTTCTGGTGAGAGAAAAGTTAACTAATCTGGAGTAAAGCATTTAACTTGGGGCTACGAGTAATAGCAAAATATGAAAGTGCAAATAGGCTATGTAAGACGAAATACAAAACAGTTTAAAGAAAAGCTGCTCTCTCACACATGCATGGAGAAGAAAGGTCAGTTTCAGGTTGCTAAAACTAGCAAACTATCGATTGATTTAACCACTTTCATCAGCTAATACAATTGAAACTGAATCGTGCCACCAGGTCTGCCGATGCTAAACATGCAATTGACCACAGTGAAGCAGAACTAGTAAAAGAAAATTGGTTTTCCAAGATTTCCAAAAGTTATCATAGACATGAACTAAGAAAAGCACTCACGAGACAGAACATCAAAGTTTGACTTCACCTGTGCCCTCTCAATGTACATAGAAATTCTGTCTTTGATCATATCCATTCTCTTTCTCTCGAGCTCCTCTTCTGATGCAGATATACTCTCGGAAGCTGCAGTACACCGTACTTTAGTCACTGTACAGTCATGTGTAGGTATGCAGTATACTGTATACTTGCTACTATACAGTCATGCGTAGGTATGCAGTATACTGTATACTTGTTACTACAGTCATGCGTAGGTATGCAGTATACTGTATATTTGTTACTATACAGTCATGCATAGGTATGCAGTATACTGTATACTTGTTACTACAGTCATGTGTAGGTATGCAGTATACTG
Organism: Watersipora subatra; assembly: GCF_963576615.1. Taxonomy (NCBI): domain Eukaryota; kingdom Metazoa; phylum Bryozoa; class Gymnolaemata; order Cheilostomatida; family Watersiporidae; genus Watersipora; species Watersipora subatra. The sequence continues at coordinate 52,624,946 of NC_088716.1, forward strand.
TATACTTGTTACTATACAGTCATGCATAGGTATGCAGTATACTGTATACTTGTTACTACAGTCATGTGTAGGTATGCAGTATACTGTATACTTGTTACTATACAGTCATGTGTAGGTATGCAGTATACTGTATACTTGTCACTATATAGACATGTGAAGGTATGCAGTATACTGTACTCTTGTTACTACAGTCATGTGTAGGTATGCAGTATACTGTATACTTGTTACTACAGTCATGTGTAGGTATGCAGTATACTGTACTCTTGTTACTACAGTCATGTGTAGGTATGCAGTATACTGTATACTTGTTACTACAGTCACGTGTAGGTATGCATACAATACGAATAGTCAGGACTAACTAATCAGAACATAATGCTAATTACTTATAATACTTGAAATAGCCTGAGATTTAACAAAACTACTAGAATATCAACTTACATGTACCCAAGTCCATGTCACCTTGTTCTGACATTGTGCTAGCCTTAGGCGCTAAATGGTCCTTAGCTTCATTGTTTGGGTCGTGCAATATGACAACATTCACCGTCCCATTCTTGCTGCAGCAAATCTTAAAACGCTCTTTAAAAGTTGGTCGTTTGGTTGAGGAGTCTATACAGATTTCTCCGGCGTAGGCCTTTGAGCAGATATTGTTAATCACCTCACAGTCCATCCTGCAAATAACTTAATCCATTGTGACTCACTCAGTCTAACATAACCTGTTGTGACTCACTCAATATAACTTAATCCACTGTGACTCATCCAGTTAACTTAATCCACTGTGACTCATCCAGTTAACTTAATCCACTGTGACTCAGTCAGTCTAACAAACTGTGACTCACTCAGTCTAACTGTGAC